>NC_066583.1:599414400-599728465 GCF_024323335.1 Lathyrus oleraceus | reverse complement strand
AGATACACTATGGTAAAAAAAAGTTGTGTTTATCATTATATTTTTCTTGTACCAAACTCAAACATTATATAAAGTCTTCATTTGTGTTTGTTTATTCACACTTCGACATAATTAAGCACATGTTGTTGAAACTAATTTTACATAGTAGAGTTGGAAAATAGGCATTAGTCTTAACTGAACAATATTTAACTTATGCACCCTTAAAGGTCGTGAAAGGACAAATTATTTTTTATTTCATCGTAGATCATGGAGTAACAGAAATAGCGCATAACTATGTCAAGTTCTCGGCATGGAAACTATATTTTGATGGTTCTACTCATTCCAAAGGAACATGCGTGAGGATCTTCATCATGTCCCCAAAAGGAATTCCTACTAAGTATAAGTTCAATATCAACGACCATCGTTCTAACAATGAGGATGAAAATGAAGCCTTGATCACGGGTCTTACAATATTATTAGACTTAGGGGAAACCAAAGTCGAGATCCATGGTGACTCTGAATGGGTAATCAAATAATTAACGAGAGAATACAAATGCATTAAGGATAACCTGTTAATCTACTTCGTCAAGGAAAATTAAATGCTTAAAATTTGAAACTGTGGATATTTAACATGTACCACAAATAAAAATCAAGAGGCCAACGATTTTGTCCAAGTAGTCTCAGGCTACAAAGTAGCGAAGAGAAAGTTAAACAACTTGACTGAAGTAAAAGTCAAACTAGTATCGACTAGCGTCATCCAATCATAGTTGTCAACACCAAAACTGGTGGAGGCATGGGAATTGATACCATAAAATTTTGAAACTTTTGCCATCGACAACCTAGTAAACGACGACTGACGAAGGGAAATTATCGAGTTCTCAAAAACCCAACAGGATTGATTAATTTACAAAATGGGCCTAAGCAATACCTCTAACTAACATCGACCAAGACATAGTGATTGATTCATACATAGTCATATCAAGTGTAGATATGGGACTCTTGAAAGCATAACAACTGACCAGGGTTCAATATTCATGGGCAGGAAATTAATAGAATTCACCATAAAGACAGGAATCAAGTTCTTGACGTTGACCCTCTATTATGCACAAGGTAATGGTCAAGTAGAAGTTGTGGACAAAGGTATCATAAGTTTGATAAAAACCACATAGGCCATAAGCCAAGAAGTTGGCATACATATTTCAATCAAGCCCTTTGGGCTTGCATAACTTCACCTAAAGAGGCTAGTAATTCCACTCCTTTTTTACTGACGTTTGTCCATTTTTGGAGTATGATGATGGATGAGTTAGTCGACCTGGACGACGAAAGGATATTTTCCTTGGATTCCTTGATGAGTAAAAAAAGAAAATAGCCGAAACCTACAACAAAAAGGTTAAGTCGAAAGCTTTCTCTATTGGAGATTATGGTTGGAAAGTTATACTTCCTATCGACAAAAATGATAGGTATTTAGGAAAATAGTCACCAAGGCGAATGACCTTTCAAAGTTAGTCAAGTGTTTTCTAATAATATGTATGAGATTGAGGATTTGGGCCCTGACAATCGAACACTACGAATAAATGGGAAATAATTAGAAAAGTACATGCCTATGCTTACAAAAATTGTTTTGAAAAATATAACGGCTAGCAGAGCTGACCTGAATCGAGTCGTCTAAACCGAACCGCTACCGAAAAACCCGAATATGCATATACAGAATCAAGTTATGATAATGAGAACAAATTGATCAAAATAATTTTAACAACATTCACTTGAATGCTACACTAAAAATAAAGTCTATTTCCAATGACAAAATACCCAAAAACACAATAGAGACAAATTATTGAACGCTTTATGTGCAATCAATTTCGTTTATAATTTTATATGGTTTTGTTTATTTGAAAATCCAACCATAATCTAATAGATTGTGATCAACTCAATAAAACCTTTTTCAAAAGGTTATAAACAAATTTCACCAAACGTATTGATATCACAATCAACAAATTATTATTTTTTGAAAATGGAAAGTAAAAGATATTGAGAGAGAGAGAGAGAGTACACAAGAATTTGTTTAGGTAGTTCCCCAATCTATCTTGCTATGGGTACGTCTACCCTCAATTCGAACTCGAATTGAGATAATGAAAATTAACCTTAGCAATTGTAGTTTTACAAGATAAATGTAGCAATACAATCCCACAAACCCTATGTTTGATGTTGATTCTAACATTTTCTCTTCCCTTGATTTGAGCTTGATCAAGTCACCCAACAATACCAATTTGATCCACTGTCTCATGCTACTCCTTTGCAAGAAACCCCAACACTCCAAAGATTTCACTCGATCGAATCCAAATTGTGAATTGTTGTCACCCAAGATTTACCAAGATGATCCATTGTCTCACGCTACTCCTTTGCAAGAAACCCCTGTTCTTCAAAGCTTTCACTCGATCAAATTCAACTTGTGTAATCTTGTCGAAAACCTTCAAATCACCAATTGATCTTGAAGGAAAACCTCAACTTGGTTTTCTTATTTAAAACCCCCAAAGATCCCCAACCCAATTTACAATTCGACAACCTAAATTGGATGTTATCAATACTGATTCTGGATGGCACCCAAACAAAAAATCATTATGTGTAATTTTTTTGTGCGTATGTATGGAACATAGGTTAAAGATGAATAGAACTCTTTGAATATTTCTGGTTTATATATATATATATATATATATATATATATATATATATATATATATATATATATATATATATATATATATATATATATATATATATATATATATATATATATATATATATATATATGCAAGTTGGAGGCAAAAGGAATGCAAGAGGTTTAGAAAAAATACAAATTTTTCAAGATTTTTAATGCATGTGCCGACCTATGTAAGTCATATGTCGACACATTTGATGCATCTGTCGACTCATACAGGCGACACATTAAACAGAAGTTACATGCTTTAAAAATGACCTACATGTGTCGACTAATAACTCGTATGCGTCGACTCATAGAAGAAATTTTATTCTATGTATCGACCTTAAATGCTTTATGTGTCGACTCATCAAACATAAGCTACAACCTTTAAAAAATGATCCACATGTGTCGACTCATAGCATGTATGTGTCGACACATATACCCGTTTTCACATAAAAACCTATTTTTAATGCATGAAACATTTTCTAAATCATTTCCAAAATGGTTGTATGCTTCCTAATGCTAAGATGGACATTAAGATTCAAAGGATATCGTCCAATATACATAAACGCTAAAGTGTCATAGTTTTGACATCATACCAAATACATCAAACGGGAAGTTGCACTCACATACTCCGCTTTTTTTATGATGACAAAACTTGAGACGATGTGTTTTGTGTCTTCATGAAGGCTCCCCCTGAATGTATGCATCTCAACTTCATCTTGCAGATGTTTCTCCCCATTTGACAACATCAAAAAGAGACAATGCAATCCATGAGAAGTATCTTATATCACACATATACTAATATAACACACATAGGCATTTGCAAAGATAAAATCATCAATAAAACAACACTCACATGGAATGATGTAAATATTGAAAATGCCTAAACATAAATAAAATCAATTTAAGCAACAATATACCATAGTTTCCACAAGTCATGCCAAATAACATATACAATAAACATGAAAGATGAAGGATACAATGTAATAAAAAACTCTTGAGTTGCTTCAAAAGTGACATGCTTACGTGACATATATTTTTTATGCTCCCGAATGTTGCACATGCATGTTCTCTAGCAATGAGACTATTTAAATTTATCACCACTCAATCCAAAAATAGAAATGTTATCATAAAAATGACACAAAACAAGAATTGTTTTGACATTATAACATGTTCAAACATATTTCATGCCGGAATAGATAAACAACAACCTCACATATATCATGCAAGAACTAATAATAGATAACACGCTTATACACAAAGAACATATTTCATGTATGGAAGAATAATAACATGAAGTCAGTATAAGCATATAAATTGAAGTACATCAATTGAAATTTTTAGACTTGCTAGATTTCTTGTGGTGTCCTTTCTCTTTGTCTTTCTTTATCAATGGACAATCCGACCTATAATGACCAACTTTTCCACAATTATAACATAAACTTCTAAGTTTACCCTTCTTATTCTCATATTCCATTGAGGAGTTTTATAGCCTTCATTGATTAAGTTCTTGTTGGAGTGCTTAACTCCATTTTTCCTTATGTACCTATGGTACCTTTTGACAAACAACCATATCTCTTCATCATCAGAATTCTCGTCATCACTTGTTTCACAATCACTTTTCTCATTGGTTGAGGACTTTGAACTTGAATCCTTTAGAGATATAGACATATTTCATACCTCATTTTCCTTGCCTTTCTCCTACTTTATCTTTTTCTCATTCTTTTTCTCATGTTTTTCCAAGAAAGTGAGTTCTTGCTCATGTTCTTCTAGCTGCCAAATAAAGTTGTGAGATCAAGTGTTTTAAGATCATTCACTTCTTTGATTATGGTGATCTTACGTTTCCATTCCCTATTAAGACAACTCAAAACTTTATTATTAGAAATATCATTGGAAATAGGCTTACCTAGAGCATTCAAACAATTTATGAGATGTGTGAACCTCTTTTACATGTCAGCAATGGTTTCACCGCGCTTCATGTGAAATAGTTCAAACTCTTGATTTAATGACTTCATTAGTTCCCTCATGGGAAACTTCTAATACATCCCATATAGCTTTGGAGGTTTCACAATTAGAAACACGATAATATTCATCAACACCAAGTGCAGATATGAGAATATTTTGTGCCTTCCAAACATGTGACCACAATTTCCTATGATTATCATTCTATTGTGCTTCCGGTTTTAGTACGACGACACCTTCATCATTGGTCATTGTAATTTTATTTGGACCATTGGTGATGACGTTCCAAATATCCTTATCAACCGAGTTAATATGTATACGCATATAAGCTTTCCAATAGACATAGTTTTCACTGATAAAGATGGGCGTTCTATTGTACATCCCTTTAGGTTCGGTAGTCATTTATTGAAGCACGGAATTAGCCAGAGCTCGTGATACCACTTGTTAGATGAAGACATATTATCTTTAGGGTTCGAATAGATCCCACGTTAAAAAAATTTACAAAAACTATTTTGAAAATTTTAACGGCTATTGGAAGTGACTCGGGTCGAATCATCTAAACCGAATCGCCATCGAAAAGGCCAGATATGCGTATATAGAATCAAGTTATGATAATGAGAAAAAATTTATCAAAATACTTTTAACAATAATCACTTGAATGCTAGACTAAAAGTAAAGTATATTTCCAATGACAAAATACGCAAAAACGCAATAGAGACTAACTATCGAACATTTTATGTGCAATCAATTTCAGTTAGAATTTTGTATAATTTTGTTGATTTGAAAATCCAACCACAACCTAATAGATTGTGGTAAACTCAAAAAAACCTTTTTCATAAGGTTATCAAAATTTTTCACAAAATGTATTGATTGCACAATCGACGAATTTAACAATTTGCAAATGAAAAGTATAAGAGATTGAGAGGTTGAGAGAGAGAGTACACAAAGATTTGTTTAGGCAGATCCCCAATCGGCCTCGATATGGGTACATCTTCCCTTAATTCAAACTTGAATTGAGATAATTAAATTAACCTTTGCAATTGTAGTTTTACAAGAGAAATGTGGAAATACAACCTCACAAACCCTATGTTTGATGTTGATTCTAACACTTTCTCTTCCATTGATCTGAGCTTGATCAAGTCACCTAAAAATACCAATTTGATCCACATTCTAACTCTACTCCTTTGTAATAAACCCCGGTTATTCAAAGCTTCCACTCGATCGAATCTAAATTGTGAATTGTTGTCACCCAAGATTTACCAAGACGATCTACTATCTCATGTTACTCCTTTGCAAGAAACCCACGTTCTTCAAAGCTTTCACTCGATCAAGTCAAACTTGCGTAATATTTTCCAAAACCTTCAAATCCCCAATTTATCTTGAAGGAAAACCCCAACTTGGTTTTCTTATTTGAAACCCCCAAAGATCCTCAACCTAATTTACAATTCAACAACCTGAATTGGACGTTATCAACACTAATTCTAGATGGTACCCAAACAAAAAATAATTATGTGTAATTTGTTTGCGTGTATGCATAAAACATAGGTTAAGATGAAGAGAACTCTTTGAATATTCTTGGTTTCCTCTTTAGAAATGATGCATGTATGAAGTATATATATGTGTGAAAGTTGGAGGCAAAAAGGAATGCAAGAGGTTTAGAAAAAATGCAAAATTTTCAAGATTTTTAATTCATGTGCCGACCTATGTAAGTCATATGTCGACACATTCGATGCATGTGTTAGCTCATACAGGCGGCACATCAAATAGAAGTTACAGGCTTTAAAAATGACCTACATGTGTCGACTCATAACTCGTATGTGTCGAATGATAGAAGAATTTTTCTTCTATGTATCGACTTGAAATGTTTTATGTGTCGAGTCATCATAAAGAAGCTACAACCTTTAAAAAATTATCCACATGTGTCGATTCATAGCATGTATGTGTCGTCACATAGACCTGTTTTTCACATAAAAACTTATTTTTAATGCATGGAACCTTTTCTAAATCATTTCTAAAATGCTTTTATGCTTCCTAATGCTAATATGCGCATTAAGACTCAGAGGATACCGTCGAATATACATAAACACTAAATTATCCTAGTTTTGATATCATACAAAATACATCTAACGGGAAGTTGCACTCATAATTACAACTCTCTTTCTTTTGCCTCATAACTTGGACAATCAGTTAGAGTAGAGGTTCGATATCCAGCATTATGTCAACAACGGGGCTTGAGACATCAGGTTTGCTCAGATTTAACAATAGCCACTGAATATCAAGTAGGACAACTGGATCGTCCCTTACAATTTGGAGGAAATCGATCCTGGCCAGTTTGGATTTCAGGTGCCCAAATAATTCGCGATAGTTGTCAATTGGACCAATCGGAGAGTTAGGAGACAAACCTCTAGGTTCTAGATGATCCTCATGAAGACCTCAATAGGATTTTTTGGTATAGAAATTTTAGACGCATCCTATGTAGAAGAAGGCACTACGCTAGCACTTTCAGCAGAGCCCGATCCGGGAGTCGGAGATGAGTGAGTTTGTTCATGGAGCTCGTCATGAGGGGGAGATTCTCCAAATGATTTCTTAAGGCCAAAACCCACAGCGCCAAGAGCATCCTCAACACAGGCACCTACAGGAATTCCCTCGGGAGGGCTAGTTCTCATGAGGGCCTCGGGTAACATAACTTTTTCTGTTGATTTGTGGGGGTAGGCGCAATCTTTGATTTGTTGTTGGCCAGCATGACAAATTCCAAGGTCGTCCCACCAACTAGTGCCTCTTGGTTGATAACACCACCATTTCCAGCGTTACTTTGAATGTCCTCGGAAGGATTAATAGGTTGAGGATGGTATGAGGGAGTAAGGTTTGGAGGAAGGAGTCTTCGACAATTTTGTCTGGATCAACTAGTTAAGGATGATAACTTTATGAAGTAGTGTCAACAAGCTTCCAAACAAACCAAGTCAGCGCTGGCCAAAAATAGAAATAAAGATCAGAAGTAGGAGGTAATTGTTCTTCTTCAATCCGAGTAGGTGAAGTAGAAGTCTCAGTCAATGCTTGAGGTTTCCCAAAGAGGTGGCAGCTCCAGTTTCTTTTGTGTCAAAGTGGCATCTCACTCTCTTCAGTATCATCTTCTACTACAATTGTGACACCTCTAGACCTTGTTCTCTTTCGTCCAACAGAGGCCTTACTTGGGTCTATGGTAGCCGCGGGAGGCACGGTGGTCGCCTCAGAACCACAAACGCCAACATACAAAGAAGGTGAGGAAGGAACTGGAGCTTCTTCTTTGCCACACTAATGTCAAATTCGGCCTTTTTCCGAGGAGACTAACAAAAATCAAGCAACATAAGTAAGAGAATATATATATATATATATATATATATATATATATATCAAGGCACAAACCAAGGCATCATCATCAAAAGACTCATGGTTGGTGTCGTTTAAGTGTTTCGCCCGCGATGTCCTTTCAGAGGTAGAAATTTAAATCACCCTCTATCTTTAAACAAGTACTTTTGGGTTAGATAAGTCAATGGAGGGATAAAAGAATTTCTGTAGAGGATTTAAGATTATCCTTTACAGCTCTCGAGATGCTACCCCTTTGAGAGCCACTCATAGAAGCTTTTGGATTTTTGGGAATACCTTCAAAGAAGAAACATCATGCGTTAGCTTAAAAGACTTAAGTTAGTATAAAAAACATTTGGGTGATTCCAATAAGCGCACCTCTTTCTCTTAGTAAAAGAAAATGCATCAACTAAATGTTGAGCCATCAAAGTTTGGTCCGACATGAGGAAAAAATGTTGGGCCCACCATTCTTCGAACTTCAGAGTACACTGGTAAGAAAGTGTGTAGTTGAATGCATGTAAGAAGACCTCTTTCTTTCTATAAAATAAATGGCTATCCTTGAGCCACCTCTCAGTAGTAGTGTCAAGCATGCAAAAGAAGGTTTCAGCGCTAGGAATGAGGCACACAAGGAGCAGTTGGCTAAACCCGAACTTCCTAGACACCAAGTTCGGTTGGTAAGGGGCCACCCTCAAACATGCCAATGAAGTAGTAAGCCTTGTCTAGATAAGAGTATAATTAACGTCGGAAAATAGAACTCCCTATATCTCGTCTTGTTCTTGTCGGGACCGATTGGGTTAAGGTTTCCTGATCTAGTCAGGACCATATTGTTGACTGGTAAAGGGGACCATCAACTTGGTAAAGGTCTTGCATATGTAAAACATTTGGAAATAATCTTTGAATATCTCTAGAGGGATCACTTTCCCAGTTTTCGGGGTTAACTTAGCTAGTCGGAGCCTTTCGATTCCCTCCTTCAAGTTGAGAAGAACTCTAGCCTTCAAGGGGGATTCAAAAGTGTCGTTCAGCCACAGCTGCAAGAGCCATATAGATCCTCCTATTTGTAGGATGTTGGGATTCTATGGTCTTACCATATTAGCAACGACCAAGGCTAGGGACTCATAAAGTCCCATGAGTATCAGTCACCCCATACAAGGATAGGATCAAGTGCATAATACATTCTCGATAACCAGTAAGTAAGAAAAGAAATATGTTCATGCATAGAAATATCGTTGGTTGTCTTTCGATGATCCTCTATGAAAGAGCTATAAATTGTCCTGGAAGAAGTAGGTGTGAGTTATCATCCCACAAGGTAGTTGAAAAGTGTTTGTAGATGTATCTCAGAAACACATAGAGGCAATCAACATATGAGGATTATAAGGGAGACTCGCCCTGGATAGCTAGACAAGATCGTAAATCCCTAAATTTTTCCAGTAATGTGCTTTCTTTCTCTCGATCCTATCTATAGCCACTTAATGTACTTAACATCCTCCGGAGGAGGGGAGGAACGGAAGATCCGGTTTTTGAAGAAGTTAAACTTAAAAGGTTCATCAATGAACACCAGTGGTTCATACCCATAATATATGGGGAAGTAATCTCGAAGCAGTTGGGATTTCTTAATATATTTGGGTAAGGGGCCCATAAGTGCATGTACCTTTTCTACAAGCACATAAGGAATAATCACAGAGCGATACCAGACTTTTCGATGTTCCATTTCTAAGGGAGGCTCTGGTACGTAGGCATGGTCATTAACGAAGACATGGAGCTTAATATTTGTTGCAAAGCCCGCATAGTGTTATTCTGGAAATGCAATTGATGAATACGAGTTTCTAAAATAAGAATGTAAGGAAGAAGGAAAGCTAGTTTCTTTTGGCTTTCTGTGAAGTGAGTTGCAGGAACAAGAAAGAGGAAAGTGTTTGGGTAAACACGTTTAAATAGGGGAAAAGAAAAAAGATCATTTTTGGGTCCGAGGAAAGATCAGCCACGTGGTGGTTGAATCAATAAATGGAATATAAAAGCCATAGGGAAAAAATAATGGAAGTTAGAGCAATTGTAAACGATTCCATTTCACTTGATTCTCCTACGGAATAAGAGGTAATCATAGTGAATCTGCACGCACGTCCGTGAAGTGTACATAGGTAGGAAAGTTTGTCATAATGACTAACAACGAGCGCGACTGAGGTGATGTGGCAAAGAATGTGGACAGTGACATATTGGTTACAAACAATGCCACCTTTCTCCCCTCAGATATGGATCGACAGTGACATTTTTTATGGGGAATTTGTTACACTTGGACTTTCCATCTAGTAGAAAGTCAACAAAGAATGTCAATAAGAAGACATTTACTATGAGAAAGCATTAATGAAGTTTCTTAAAGAACATTAATGATAAAGCGTCGAAAGACAGATGATAACAGGCCGATCGAGCCATCGACATAGGGATATATGGTGTGGAAGACTCTCAAGGATAAATCCCTAAGACCGGGATCATTGGGAAACATGCGTAGAATCTCGAGAAGGGTGGTCGATAGAAGCCTTTATTCCATCAAGATGACCAATCAACTAAACCACATAAGAGAAAGGACTTAGTAGGCAGCATCGACAACAGGCTAGAGCAGTTACTATCTAAGATTCATGAAAAAGTGGGAAGCAGTTACAACTCAAATGTGGGTTATGAATATAGAGTTTCAAGGATGACACATAAACACACTAGTTGGAACTTAAAGATTGAACGTGGGGTAAATGCAGTAATCCCTTAGTGGTCATAACCATCATCGACGGTTACTTTGTAAATAGAATAAATAGCAAACTCATAAATGGGATCAAAGGTCACAAAATTTCATACATATTCTCCATACCACTGGAGTATCCGAGTCAAAGAGCGAAACAGTCGAGCGAGAAACATGTATATGTCTGTGTCCGATATTTTTCATTAGTCCTTTGTTTCCTTAAACGAAACATGTACTTTTACTTTTGCTTTGTTTAATTTCATTTATTGCATTTTACCTTATCATTTATCACAACTTGACTTCATTTAAAGTCTTTTTCTACGCTGTTATCATTCACTCGACGACTGCATTCACTTCACATGCACATGTGTTTACACAAATCATTTGCACAAATTGCTTAGGAGATTTTTCGAGTTAATCTCACAGACTTTCAAACTCGTGATTGTTTACCAAAAAACACCGGTAAACAATCACCTTAAGAAATATGCCAAAGGAGACTCGTCTGACAAGTCAGGCGGGACTAGTTCCCGTGGGCATGATGATACTGGAAGCCCCAGACCCAGAAAGGTAAAGGAGACATCCAATGAACAGGGCGGCAAGTCTATACACACGCTCAACACGAAGGCGAAAACCAATTCACTAGAGGTCGAGATTTCTTTTTCAAAGAAGAATACAATAGTTATCCATCTCCACAATGTCGATCCCATGGTCATTTGACGCGCGATGAATGGGAAATTAGAAGAGTCTTGGTAGATTAATGAAGCTCTGCAGATATTCTGCATTGAGATGCATTCGAGAGACTTTGCATTTACCTAGAGGCCATAAAAGTCTTCAAGGAGTCACTAGTTCAGTTCTCCATGGAGCAGGTACAAGTGAAAGGATACATAAAGCTGAAGACCACCTTTGGAGTGGGGGTACAAGCCAAGAAGATCAAGGTCTTATAGACGCCCCTCTTCTTATAATATGATTATAGGGTGACCGATTTTTAATTAGCTAGGTGTTTCCTTGTCTACTTTATATTTGTGCCTGAAATATCCGTTATTTGACGAACAAGTTATCCAAGGATATCAATAAGTCGTCAGGACTTGCTAGTTTGGGAATCAAACCACCAGAAGCAACTCCCAAAGGTGGAGAGGCCCCCCTCAAAAGAGCGAGAAGATAGAAGATTGAAGTCTCAGTGGAATGGCCCATGTGTCACTATCACTTTATCATTGTTTATTTGTTTTGTTGTTATTACGTTTGACCAGGTGAGTGTTTTATCTCTGCTCTTGTAAGGACAAGTTATTTTTTGAGGACACATTATTTTCTATTGTGTCTTGTTAGAGGGCAGGGATTTTTAATTATGCTCCCCTTTTTTTATTTTTTAGATATTGGCACTTATATATTCCTCTTTTTTGCAAGAAATTAAAGGAAACCGCCCTCATAGGCGAGAAAAAGCTTGATCCCTCCGAGGTATCTTTGTAGCCCTTTGAGGCGATCAAACACAATTGATCCCTACGAGGGATCCTTTTCGCCCTTGGAGGTGTTTAAACATGTTGATCCCTACGAGAGATCCTTGTCACCCTTTGAGGCGATAAAATATGTTGGATCCCTACGAGGGATCCTTGGTGCCTTTTGAGGCGATCAAAACACGTTGGACCCTATGGGAGGAGTCCTTGCCACCTTCGCAAGTAGTAAAATTCAAGATCCTTGTGTAACAATCCTCATCACTAGAAACTAGTTATAAGCAAGGAAAATCATCTATGGTACCCAACATAACATTAAACACTGAATATATATCCTCCAAAAAGGGGGTAGACATAACAACTAAATAAAAAGACACCTAGATACACAAGAACCATCAAAGGACCTACTGTTCGTCATCATCTGGACATCAAAAACCACCTTGAACAACAAGGTTCGAGGAGCTCCAACCTTCACAACATATCTTTTTCCTGTTTTTCCTCCCACGATGAGTACTTCTTTGTCCACCAAAGGCCCCGATGGACCTTCCTCCCATCTTTCACTTTTTGGAGAACGAGCAACACCATTCCGAGATGTCTTGCCCTGCCTCTTATTTCCAACTGTCGACAAATGTCTAAGGAAGGTCGGGGGATGGTCGTAGGTTGTTGTTCAACTTGCATACGAGCCAAATGATCTCTCCTGTTGGAAAGCGAGATTCCATACATGGCCATTGCGTAACAAGAATGTAAGAATATATAAAGCAGTAAGGAAAGCATCAATTAAGAACGTTAATTCCATACCATAAAGCTTACCTATATAACTTATTTACCCCACCAATGTTTTCTCGGTCCAGGGTGTTTAAAGTGCGAGAGCTCATAAGTTGGAAACAAGTTGAAACCTAGATCACCTCTCACTTAAAGGGGGGGGGGGGGGGGCACTGGACTTTATTCCTTTGATAAACTGAGGATTCTTTGTCCACGACAAAGTAAAGTGAAAGGCATTTGCCGCCTCTGTGGTCAACATGGAGGTGTCGTCTCGCCCTTTACTCGCACAAATCTATATTTCCAATCCTCATAAGGCTCCGCATAGGGTTCTAACAAAATTCTACAATGTAAATACATTAGGGTTATCCAACCACAGATGGGGAGGAACTTTATGCCATAAAATTAACGGAATATCCCGACAATGGGAAAGATACCCAAGTGACAACATACAATCTCAAAGGCCCTGGTGATGCTCCACAGATTATGCGTGATTTGGGAGGAGCCACATTAACTGTTGCCAAGAAGTTTTCCTCGAAAGGCGTGAAGGGTGTCAAAACCCCAAATTCATGAATAACAACGAGATGCATGTAAAAAGAAGGAGTGGACGAACCACCACTGGTGGCAATATTGGCTCTCTCCGTTTCTGAACAGGGCTCCAAGATAACATCTTTTTTATGCTCTGTACTTGAGAACCCAATATCCTGACGGAACTGGGCAATCATGTTAGAGTCAGAATATAGAGATACAATGTCTCGAACATGGACATACTTAGATTTCTTCCTGGCCATCAGTTTCTAACGAGAGGGAAAAGGTTAAAAAATTATAATGCTTGGATCCCTAAGAGACTAATGAACCCTGTAATCTCCCCTCTCTTATCGAACTTAAAGAAGCACCACTGCACCTACAAATTTTCTCCGATTAAACAAAACATAAATCTTTTAAGGGAAGGGAGAGGAAAAAGCATTTTTTTAAAGTAGGTCAGAGCCCTTTTTAAGGAAGAACCAATAACATAAGCAATATACCTGCTTAATAGCACAATTGTTGCAAGAACTGGAAGGGGGTTCCACACGTCAAGGACATGTGCAAGGAAAGAAACTAGATTGGACTTCCCCATGAAAACCATCATGAGCAGCATTAAATACCACACACGTTTCTTTCTCACTAAACAATCAAGCTTTTGCAACTTATTGGCGTTTTGACGTCTTTAAAAATCAATTGACTGATTTTTAATATCCCTCAGTTGACACACTAGCTACACATGAAACACATGGCAGGGGTTTATGACTCATCCTCGATTGAGGAACTCACCCTTAACTAAGGGACTCACCCTAAATGAGGGACTCACCCCCAAACTGCGGGCCCCAATCGAAAGAAATGAAGAACTTTAAACATTTCACCCTTATAAGCCCTCGTGTTTGAGGGACTGTGTAGTGATATTTTTGTAAAGGTCCATAAAAGGGGCGAAATGACACTTGTCCTCATCATGCACCTGTCCTAGACATTGTCGCCTAAGCCTAATCCCCACGTAGTAGGTGGCTCGCCCTGAAAGAAAACATGGATGTTGATGTGTACATTGCCTATAACTGCAATGGCAAGAAGTCCTGACCATGATTTCCTAAGAAGTAGGTTGTCAACAACTCCCTCAATCAAAGTGGAGTGGTTACTACTTCTCATGGATCCTCAAATTCAGGCCCAATTGATCTTTATAAATACCTCAACTCTAGGATTGAGGATATATTATGAATATACATGAAATATCCCAAAAATACATTCCTTCTCACCTTACGCGAGTTTAGTAAGGTCAATATCTAAAATTATTTACTAAAACCAACAATTTTAAATATTGACCATTTAATTAACTAAAACCAACATCATTCATCATAATCCTTTAATAAAACATTTAATTAAATGGTCAATATTTAAAATTGTTGGTTTTAATAAATAATTCACAAAAACTACGTGTATTGTTTAGCCAACAAACTAGTTAAAGCACCATGATTGGGATCAAACATAGAAAAGTAGACGCAATCTAAGGAATGGGTCATATTCATATATAAAAGGAAACTAAGTTGAGATATTTTATTGAAGAAGATAGAAAATTAAAAGCTGGTTGCCCCGTTAATAACTTAGTCAAGCAATCAATTTTAGTTAGATTTGATTTAGATTTGTTAGGTAAATTTATACAAGGGGATGACTTTATTATCATAAATAAACCTGTTGCTTAAGTCCAACTTCCCCTAACCTCTCAACCATAATTTTAAAGCCATAATCTTACTTTTAATTATTCTTCCAATTAGTTAAGTGTTCCTAGTGTAATTCAAGATGGAGAATTCAGTTGTTTAGGTCTTTGTCAAGCCAAATTTTCTTAGACAGTGAAAGTTTAGGTGTTTGATGATGTCGGTTCATTCAACGGTGTGATCATCACAGTTAGTTAATGGCATAGTACTCATTCCATATTAAGATATCAGACTCAGATAATCAATTCTTACATATTAAAAAAAAAATATACTCCCTCCGTTTTTATTATAAATCATTTTTGACTTTTCACATGTATTAAGAAATGTAATAATTGTGGTATAAAAAAAAAATTATGAAAGATTTTACAAAGTTGTGCTTCATTAATGATATTGGAAAGATAAATTGATATAATTAAAAGAAGAGAGAATAACAAATATTTAAGGGTATAATAGGAAAAATAACATTAATGACTCATTGATATTATAAAACGACTTATACTGTGGTACAAAATATTTTTTCAAAGCGACTTATAATAAAAAACAGAGGTAGTATAAACAAAAGAGAAAGTAGTATTTTTAATAAAGTATTTTTATAATTTATTGATAGATTATTTTTACCAAAAATATAAAATATTATTTAAATGATATAAAGAGGACATCAGTAGTTCTAAATAGTTTATCTTTTTGCAAAAAAAAAAATTTAAAAATAATTAATATTATTTAGATAACTCTCAATTCAACATCTTTTATTTTTATATTCACGATGATATTAAATATATAATAAGAATATTTTGAAAGAAAAATTATTATCTCTTTTTTATTTTTTTTAATATGAATGTATTAGTTTTTGATTTAGAGAACATTTCCTATAGTTTCTATTATATTATAACAACAATTTACTTTTAAAATTTATTTAAAAGATAATGTATTTTTTTTACAAACAGAGTAGAATTATTTAATTGGGCCTTCCAGTATTTGATTTAAATATAATTTACTTAGATTAATTATTTAAAAAATTTAAGAATAAACATTTTCTTATAATAAGAATCAGATGGATTATTAAATAAATATGGATTATTAAATAAATGGTATAGTTAGAAATAAAAGTAACTACTATCTCTATTGTTAAATATAAGAGTTCGAATTTGAATTAAGAAATTTGACACAATATCGTTAATTATTTAAATAATTTTATATATTTATGTTTAAAAAATATAATATTTTTTTTTTGAAAAGGTTAAAATGAGAAATATATTAACGATTAAAACAAATCATTCAACATAATATGTACTGATGATGAAAGGAAAGAATTCGAAATTTCAAACAAAATTCCAAAAAAGAAACAATACAAAGCGGTCTACAACACTATTGATAAGCAAGATAAAATATTTAGCCTCCAAATCTGATAAGCAAAATCAAAAGTAACATATTTCAACTTTAACAACAAATAAAACTGAAACTAACCTTTTTTATGACGCCTGCAAATGCTCCTCTTTATTGTAAAAAGTACGAAAATTTTACTCTTTTCAAATAACTCAAATCATAAAGAGACAAATACTATTAAAAAACAACCGAACCTTCCTTGAAAAACCACATAGCCCACTAAACTGTAAGAGATGATCCAATAATTTTTCTTGAAATATCGTTGAGAAACCTAGTCAATTTGAAATAAATAGGTCACAATATACCAAAAAAATCACATTTTACAAACAAATGATCTTTGTCTTCATCCACGCCACAATTCGCCACACATATTTGATCGTTCATATAGCAAGAATCCGTTGTCTAGCCAAATTGTCCTTCGCCAGAATACGAATAAAAAACAACCACCATAGAAAAATAAAAACCTTAAGCGGCACCGTCTTTAACCATAAAATTTGGAAATTAGCCCGATTGTTGTTCGTCAACTTCAGATAAATTTTTATAAGCACTGAGTGTGTAGCAAGAAGAGGGATGTAAATTCCAAACCCATCGATCTTCTACATCCACCTGCAAAACAATTGAGGTTAAGTGTTTAATACATTATCCCACTAACTCCTCCTCCCATACAAACAACCTCATATGCACTTCTACGCCTTACCATTCTCCCCCCTCCCCAACTCGTTCATCTCTGTGACTGGCTCCATCTTATTCTTCGCTAAATCAAACAACATACTGAATCTTATCTTCAAAAGAATACCATCAAGCCAAGGGTCTTTCTAAAACAAAGAAGAAAATCCATCTCATATCTTCCAATCAATGTTATCGAACAACCACCATCCATCAACTAAACTGACACCTCCCTTATGTTTTTCAAATTCCTCCACCAAACAGACCCACCACCTTCCCCAAAACATAAACGTCCATTCCTTACCATATCGAGCATTCAATACTCTATACCAAAGACTCCCCGTCCCGTTTAAAATCCTGCAACACCATTTTCCATGTATGACTAAGTTAAACTCCTTCAACCTTTAACCCCCATTTTCTTATCTCAAAAAAATAGTATCTCATTTAATTCAAGAAATTTTTCTCACTTCCTCATCCTCCAGAAAAATGCATTAAAATAGATTCAAGAGAAGATATGATACTTGAGAGTGCCTTGAAGAAGGAAAGAAAATAGATCAGAATGGACGACAAGACAAACTTAATGAGAATTAGACGACCCCCCATAGAGAGAAACCGACTTTTCCACCCCCGACAACCTTCTTTTGATCCGATCAATCAGAGGATACCAAAAATTGAGCTTCCTAGAATCACCACCAATAGGAAGCCCCAAATACAAAAAAGGTAGGCGGTCGTGCTTACAATTCATAACTAACATCGCTTTATGCAGTCAAGATTCAGAGACGCTGACCTCAAACAACATGCTTTTATGAAAGTTAACTTTTTAACCCAATATAACTTCAAAAAGAATCAAGACCACCTTCAACGCTCGGACATTAACCCAACGTTTAATCCTCACCTGTAACACCCTAAAACCCCGTGCTTAATATCATAAAATAAAGCATATAGGAAGCACATATTTACTTTAGGACGTTACTCATAATAAAACACACATGTTTTGTAACACATATTCAGTAAAATAAAATATTCACCTACACCTGTCATCAAATGCTCACCTTCACTTAAGGTATCATCGCAATGAAATTTTATCACTAAGCATTCATCACATTAATATAAATCTCGTAAATTTACTTTACTTAAATTAAAACAGTCATGGCATAAGCCTCCATGGTCAACAAAACTCAAAACATTGAGAGTGTATTATCTAACTCTCCATTAACAAAACATAATGATAAAATAAATAATGTTCATCTGCTCAGGGTTACAGATCAGTGCAACGGAAATCTAGAAACGCGTAAAAAAAGAAAAAGAGAAGAATAACATCAGCGTCATTCTCCGAGTCTATGCAGCTACTCATCTACCTGCTTATTTGTACCCCAAAGAGGGGCACAAACCACGACAACAACAAAGGGGTGAGAATTAACATCAATAAGATAAGTGGCATAAGTTACAAGGTAGAATCACAAACATCTACATGGATATTCCATCAAACACACCAACACATTCTCAATCCAGCTCATCATCATACACATCATAATCACACATTAATCATTTAAACTTATGCAATGAGACCCACAATGTCAACTAGACTCATATACATGTGGTACCATATCATTAATAATTGGTTCACTCAGGAACTGGGTTCACCCTGCTCGAACCCTGAATCCACCCTGCTCGGATTTGAGACAAGACATTAATCCACCATGCTCCGATTATAACTTGTCTCTTTCATCAACAACAACGACATAATAAATGCATGTCACAACACGATAATGAAACAACAATATAATGTTTAAAGTCCCCTCTCGACAATAAACAAAATATGCATTGATCCAACAATAATAGTTTCTCTCCCGAACTATCATCCCACAACAACATACTCACAGTTCAACAACATAATTCATGCTCACACAACAACATATCATCATCATAATTCACAGAAATTAACACAACATCATCATATAATTAAATTCAATAATCATATTATAACTCAAAAATCATCAATAATCGAGTAAAGTTGTATTGTTACTCAGCAGCTCGAAAATCAACCATACATGCTCAAAACGTCTTAACAAAGTATTTTTATTAATTTATTCTATACTCTTAACTCATCAAAAGTTATAAAAATATATAATTATACTCAACATACTTTCCAAGGAACTCTAAACAACTCTACAACAATTCCTACAACTCTAAAATAACTTTAAGGTGCTAAAAATTCTCTATTGTTAACTCTTGTCTATAAAAATAATTCTTATGAACTCAATTGGTTATTCTAACAACTTTATTGACAACTCTGAATGATAAATATCTCCGACTCAACTCTAAAATATTATAATTTATAATATTAGATCATTTTTATTATTACTATTATTAAATAAAATAAAGATCATCAAATTTAACTTTAAACGACTCGAAAAAAATCTTTAAATATGTCAGAGTTACTAAAAATAGATAAAATATGACTCTAAAGTACTCAAAAGTACTTTAAAAAACTCAATTGACAATTCTTGCACAATTGAAAATGATTCAAAATAGTCAAATTAACTCTAAATTCATCAATAGAGTAACTCAATATTATTATTAATTGTGTCAAAGCATCAACAAAGTAATAACCCTTAACACCTCCAACACAACTCTAAAATATATCAGAGTTGCTCAAATAGTAAATCTGACAACTCTTAGGTAACAAATCTCTCTCTTAAACTTAACATAACTCTAAAATTTATAAGAGTTGCTCAAAGGCAACTCTAAAATATATCGAACTATCAATTAAACTCTCAGAACTCTAAACAGCTCAAGACTACTCAATAACAACTCTAAACAATCCTATAATCATGTTTCCTACTAGTCATACATCATATTCAAATAATTACTTAAAATATCAAACATAATCGTCAAGCAAATGAATATGTTCTTGGAAAGTTTAGAGAGTCCATTTTAAGTATATGATTTTTATTTCAGGATTTAATACAACAATCAGTTCAGTTTAATCAACCAAGAAGAACGAGTACTCGCATCGGGCAAAATGTTTCGCCTGACTTTAAAATGACGCCAAAATTGTATACTTATGAGAAAATTATAAAAAATTTCAGTTGAAAACAATATTAAACCCTCTTTCTAACGCAACTGACGGTATCTCAAAAGGACTTACAAAACTCAATTTATGCCTGAAACATGATGACTAACGCAGGGTTGAACTAACTACACCTTTGGTATAAAAATTAGAGAAATTCTGTTATGGTAGCGCCCATAGACTCAATTTCTCTACTTCAAAATAAATATTATCGTGTTAACTTTTCAATACTTTAAATCACGCCTCAATTTGAGTCCTGAAACTCAAGATATGCATGAAACAATTCGATCAATACTCTCTTGCGTTTTACTGCGATTCCCTTACAAGAATTTCACTCTTAAATCCAATTTCTTTGATCCAAACCTATCTCTACTCCATTCTAAACATGGGTTATCAAGAAATTATATTATTCTCCAAGACCTTCAAAAATTCAACAATGGCATAATCACGAAAACAACTCATCACAAAATATTTAGCACATATTAGTACACGAATTGGATCATCTAATTAATCATATAGCAACATATCATCACCAGTTTAGAATTCAAAGCAATTAATCAACATCTTATTAGAGGTTAAGAACTCCTCAATTGTACCTCTTTTGGATATACCAGTTATTGAACCAGTTCTCCTTTTACCTGATTATCCTAGCAGCAATTAAAAAGTTCTTACTTAATATTCTCTCATAACCTCTTTATCTTCTCTTTCTCAATCTCTTGTTCTAACTATTTTCTCTATATAGAAAACTTCCCCTAGCCTCACAACTTCCTTTTTATAATAAAAAAAATTCTTAAATTGGATTTCTCCCTTTCACCCCGCTTATTCACAAAATTGCCACCTTATAATTTCTCTTCAAATTCTATTTACTCTTATATTTTAATCATAATAATAAAATAATAAGATATAATAATAATATACTTAGAGTAATTATATTAATAATTATAGTTATTACCCAACCTTAATCTCCTCTCACTTCTTCCTCTCATCTACTTCTCACAGTTTCACTTTTGGCCAAGCTTATCTATTTCTCATATTAAATTAAATAAATCATTAAATAATATTATTTTATTTATTAAATAATTCTAAAATATTTTCAATCAAATTCTCCTAATCTCTACTCACTCTTTACAACCCCATCTCATGAACATACACTTTCACTGTCCCAAATTAAATTAATCAACATTACATCTAATTAAATAAAATACAAGTAATTCACAACTAATTTGAATAAATAAAATAATCTAAATTGGGGTGTTACACCATCAATAAAGTATCTTCAGCAAATTATAAATGAGAAACAAAAATAGTGTTTTGTGCTCCCACTCCATAACATGTATACATGCATTTTTCACTAAAGTATTCATTAAGACATGTAACCCTTCGGTTACTAACAGGAAGAGAAAAGGGAAAAGAAGATGACTTTGTCGAAGGCCTCTTTCCAATTTAAATTCATCAATTGGACTATCATTTACAAGAACATAAGCAGTTGCGTAGAAATTCATTTCAAAATTCACTTCTGTCACAGAGTAAAAAAAAATCATTTACACATAACATCATCTAAATACTGCCAAATATTTAATATAAATACCATCGCTAAATATAAGGCTTAGAACGTGAATTAAGTAATTTGGTAGAACATTAAATTTTTAAATTATTTGTATAATTTTATAGGTTTATGTTTTAGAGAAAAACAATTTATATTTGTTTAAAATTATTTAGTTCTTAGTGAAAAAAATAAGATGCAAATATAATTAGGATATATGAAAAAAGAAACTATTAATACATTTTTAAAATTTGAAAAAAGACTTAAGAACACAGACAGTAATAAAGTGTTATATTCCCATTTTTTTCTTGATCTCAACATAAATATCTATTTAGAAAAATAATACAACATTTTTTATTATTAATTATACTCTTATTTAATGTATTTTACTCTAATTAATTAATTAATTAATTAATTAATTAATTAATTATAATTAATAATAATATTATAATAAATGATTTTATCGTTAAATCCAACACATGTACTTATTTTGTTAAAAACTGTGTACAATTTAAATAAGTATTTTTAGAAGACGATGACACTATTATTTTATTAAAAATTAGATTAAATTATAATTTTGAGCTTCCTATTTTGCTTAATTTACGAAATCAGTCCCCTATTTTTTAAAATAGTTTTGGTCTTAGGCTCATTTTTCATTCAAAACACGTTGGTGTGTCAATTTTTTTAATACATGGCATTAATTTTGTTGTCGGGTTATTTTTAAATAAACAAAAGCAAATTAAAAAACTTTAATAATAGAAAAAATTAATATATTAATTGAAACAAATATCTTCTTCAAATTAAAATCTAAAAGTTCTCCCACTGTTGTCTTCAAGCTATGTCTTTTTATCTTCTTCAAGCTCTCTTTCATTATCTTCTTCAAGCTCAACTCTCATCGTTACCCAAACTTGTTCTTCTCCTTTGTAATGAATTCTGAGTCTATGCAAATATCAAGTTATTCTTCTCACTCTAGGAGAAGAATGATGCAATGTTATTGTGGGTTGAATTCACCACTTGCAATTGCGTGGACATCTCAGAATCCAAGTCGGAGGTTCTATTGTTGTGGTTATACAAGATGCATATAAATCCCAAATTTTTAGTATTATTCATCTTCACAATTCCAAAATTTCTGGGTAATTTCTAACTTCCACCTTACTTTCTGTTTCATTCAGTTATAAGGAAGGAAAGGATATTCTTTTTTGATTGGTATGATGAGAAGATACCAGAATATTCACATGAAGTGATTAAGTCGCTTTTGGAGAAGGTTAATGAGTTGAAGAAGAAAAATGGTTTAACAAAGAAGACTGATTATGACCTAAAGAAGAAGATCAAATTTTTTATTATATTTTTTATTGTGTCTTGGTTTCTGATCATCATGTTGATCACAAAATCCTTTGTTTGAGTAATGTTGTTATTGTTG
The DNA here is from genome assembly GCF_024323335.1 of Lathyrus oleraceus. Classification (NCBI taxonomy): domain Eukaryota; kingdom Viridiplantae; phylum Streptophyta; class Magnoliopsida; order Fabales; family Fabaceae; genus Lathyrus; species Lathyrus oleraceus. The sequence goes on along the minus strand of NC_066583.1, from coordinate 599,705,230 downwards.
TAAGGTTAATGTTGTAAAGCTTGTCTTCAGTTAACAATGTTACAATCAATGTTTTTGTAAGGTTAAGGTTGTAAGCCTTTGTTTTGAATGGTCACTATAATTATTGTTTTAGATGGTTAAAGGTTAATGTTACTGTCAAAGTTAATTTGTCAATGGTTAAATGGTTAAATGTCAATGTATCCTGTCAATGGTTAAATATAAATGTATCCTATAAATGTGAATTGTTTTAAGGTTAATTTTTCAATTTTAATGTCAATGGTTAAATATTATCTTTCACCAACAATGTTAACAATGTTACCTTTCATTAAAAATTAACAAATTGATATTTCTATGTAACAATGTTAACAATGTAACAATGTTACATAGACATTTCAACTTTATCTGCAATACTGTCAAACTGATATTTCATTAATAAAAGGTTACACATAAAAGTTGTAATTCATTACAAAAAGTGATGCATCTTACAACATTACTCCAACAAAAAGTGATGTATCCTAAAACATCACTCCAACAAAAAGTGATCAATTACAAAAGTATTCAAAATATTACACACAAAGAACATTGCAATCAAGTTGTCTCTTGAGTCTATGGCACTTGTGATCCTTGCATCAAAACGGTAGGTGCTTCTTTGGTTGATCTGGTCTTTTGCGTTTTTGCCTTGTTACATCCTTTGAGAAATCTCCAATCCGCCGTCATTTTTCCGTTACACATTCTTGAATTGTGCCCAAAATTCTCACAACTCTTACACTTTATGATAGTCAAATTCCTAGGCAACATATTGCTTGAAGTGGGTTCATCATTAGCTTTTTTTCTCTTCTTTTTGGGTCGACCCATAGCTCTTCTCATAACCGGTGGATAAAGTCTTGGACCATTGGATGGTAGAATAAGATATGAATATGTTGCCAAGAAGCTTATTTTCCAGTTTACCATTCAAAATATAACCAATAGTTCAACATATAACCAAGTGCATAAGCGAAGTTCATAGATCAAGTACCACAACACATAAGTCTTATCAGTTCAGAATATAGCACAAATTCCATGCCAAGTTACCAAAACATACACATGTCTTATCAGTTCATAATATAATCAAGTTACACCAACATAGCATATAACAAAATATAATCAATAGAACTCGTAATAGTAGTATCATATCACTACTACAACAACATATGATATAGGATAAATCTGATCCTTCTCATCTTTCCCTAATGCTGCCATTAATTGTCCACCATACTCACCTTTCAAGAAACATGTATCTAGTATAATTAAAGGCCTACGTATAATGCAAATGCATCATTATATGCCCTAAGATATACATATATTCTTCCCAAAATAGGTCCAATGTCAGACATGCCACACTTATAATTGTACTATCTAGATTAGATCTCCTTATTTCCTCAACATAATTCCCCAAAAAGGAATATTGCTTAATCTCAACACCTTGAATCAGTTCCAATGATCTTGTTTGACCCTGTATGCTCAGTCTCTAACAAGATTCTTTGTGGAAAAAGTCATTCCTAACTCAAGTCTTACTTCATCTCCAAACTTAAGCATTTTAAATTTGGGATACTTATGTTTGTCACCTTCATCTTTACTTCCTTGGGAAGTATTAAGATCGTCTTAATCAATATGTTTGCCTTCATCAAAATCATCTTATGTTGTTGGTTCTTGGTTTGAAGTCACTTGGTTTCCATCATTCTCTTCTTGCATAAAGGTGTGGTTAGGTACTGAAGGAGAATAGCGATCCAAAACGCTGCGGAAATTAAAATTTTCTCCTTTAGTGATCCTTACGAATGGGCACGATTAGTGATAGAAATCGTTACCTCTTGTGGAGATTGAAACCTTTGATGCAAATCTAAAGAGTGATCACGAACGTTGAATGGTGACAACGCCTCTACTCAGTCCACACGAACAGATTCCTTAAGTCCTAGTGCTAGCTGCTACGAATGAAGGCTTTGAGTGTGTGTGTGTGTGTGTGTGTGTGTGTGTGTGTGTGTGTGTGAGAGAGAGAGAGAGAGAGAGAGAGAGAGAGAGAGAAATGAAATTTCATCTAATCAAATGCTTCTACACAAGGGTTCTATTTATAGAACCACTTATGTGGGCTTAAGCTAAAAGTCCCACTTAAGTGTATGTGGCTCATATCTTATGATATATCAAAATCACTTAAGCGCGTGGTACCTTACCATATTTCATATTCTACTTAAGTGCATTGTACCTTACGATGTTCTATAATTCACTTAAGTGGACCGTACCTTACTGTGTTCCTTATTTACTCTATCTCTCATCAATCCGTCCTTTTGTGTGTGACCCTATAAGTTTTTGCGACATTGACAATTATATTAAATCACGTATTTAACATAATAAACAGTGAGCGATATCTAGCAACACATCACTACTACCCAAGACATGAAAATGTCATGTGATCTGACAAATCCTTTTGTGATAATACTTATATTTACAATTACCCTTTTGCCCTCATGTCTATATTGAACATAAGGCATAGACCGTGTCATCCTTGTCCAGTTCAATATTGGGCCCTTAGACATTCATCCTGTTACGCAGGATGGGCAAATTCCATCTAGGTCACTCATGTCTCTCAGCATGCTTCATGGAGTACCCATCAACTGTCTTTATGGTCATCCAATTACGGACAATGTTTGATTAACAATAAAGCACTCGACTCTACATCTAGGTTCCATAGTGGTTTCAGGTCGAAAGGGTGGTATACACCACTATCACCATGAGAATAACTTATGACACTTTGCATAACATTCTATATAGTATTCTTATAGCGGGTCAATCCAGTATAAATATTACTCTTAATATTCATACCTATGTTTAAGACTTGATAACTCCTTATTCATGGTCCATGAGATGTGATCATTAGTATATATACATAATAGTCTTAATGCTTTAATGCTATCCCACTTCACAACAAAGCTCGACTACGAATACTTTAAGAATAGTGTCCTTATGTTTAATGGGGTCTCATGATTGGGGTCTCATGATTAAGTCACACTTGATACATTAAACGGACTAGCTATTCTAGGGACTTTAGTAAACAAACATAATAAAGAAAAAAGCCTTTTATTATTAATAAGTAATTCGATACAAGTACCAAAAGTATTGACCTATAGGGCCTACACCAACAGGTACTTTATGTGTCCGATCCCAATAATCTTCATCTAAGTCATTGAATTCAATATCACCCATGTCATTATTATCTTCATGAATAAAATTTGAATCCTCCTCGCTAACATATCCACTTTGATCTACCTGTACTTCTTCCCTTTACTCAGATTGCAATTCTTCCCTTTCCTCAACTTGTACTTCTTCCCTCTCGTCAGATTCAATATTTATTGGTTCTTGAATAGGCTCAACAAACTCCCTTACTTCATCTTCTGTTATAATAGTTGGTTCATTTACTACATGCTCAACATATATACTAGCAATTTCATAACCAGACATCTCTTCCCCAAATTTCAAAACATCTTTGTCATTATTTATAGGTTTAACCCCATGCTCAAATGAATACTTCAGATCATGGTACCACATACATTTGATTCTTATATAACCCAATTTCTTTATTACTTCTTTAATATCCATATATGACATAAAATCAATATCCCATTTCCAGTTCATATCTTCAAGCTTTCCATTTAAATAAAATTTGCAAGGATAATGAAGTAATGTACCCCCCCTATGATTAATTGTCAATGTTACTGCATTAGCCTGAGATGGCCTATAACAAAGCAATGACAAAATACACAACATATTAGTTTTGTTTACAACATTTAGTATCACAACATTCATAAATCAATTCATTTTAGTTCCATATCATTATATATAGACAATTCAATTCAGTTTAGTTCAACTCACAACATTCACAAAATAATTTAGTCCAGTATCACAATGTTCACAAATCAATTCAGTTTAGTTAAGTTCACAACATTCACAAATAAATTCAGTTCAGTATCACAACATTCACAAATCAATTCAGTTGAGTTCAATTCACAACATTCACAAATCAACATACCTCGTACAAAACTTAGGATCGCCCTTAGTCCTGGACGAAGGTGGGTAATAAGTGAAAGACATTCGACCATTGCATACATTTGGAACTTAGGGTTTCAGTTTCTAAATCGTGTTTCAGAATCACAAAAACTTGTAGACAATGTTTCAAAATACGCAAAATACTTGGATCGCGACTTCGTTTTGCCTTTTCAATCCTCTTCTCCAATCTTTTTCTTCATTTTCTCTCTCTCAACTTCATGTTCTTCTCTCTCTCTCTCAGCTTCTTCACTCTCTCTCTCTCTCTCTCTCTCTCTCTCTAAAATGTTTTACTATTATTTGTCAAATACATAAAATCATTTAAATTACTTTTAACTTAATTAATAAAAAAAAATAATAAAATCATGCCAAGCCAGTAAAATTATGCCACATATTAAAAAGCGGTACACATCAATGCTTTTTGAACAAAAAATGGGCATACAGGACCAAAGTTGTTTAAAAAATAAATAGGAAGACTAATTTTGTGAGTTGGACAAAATAGGGGGATCAAAACTGTAATTTAACCTAAAAATTAAAAAATATCAGTACACAAATCAATTTAAAATAACCCAATCATTTTATAATGGGTGGGAACTAATTTTTTTAATGCATTAAAATGTTAGATAATTATTATATATATATTTCCAACATTAAACAAGTCCAAGTGAATTAGGTTGAGATTACTTAAAGAGAAGATAGCTTTTTGGAAGAGATGATTAGATAAATTTTTAACTATTTTAAAGAAAGTTTTTGCCTAAAATGATAAATAAATGTTTATTATTAATATATTTTTTTGTCAAATGCATCTCATCATTCTTATAAGTTTTGTGTTAATAATATATTTTTTTGTCTTTTTTGTTTTATGCAGAGCATATCAAGATCAATGATCACTAATGAAAATTCTAAATCTTTCTTCCATTTTTTAAAATTAGACTCATTTAGGATCTCAATAGAAGTAGAACAATTGTTCATAGAGAAGGTCATTGTTGGGACAAAACAAGAATGCATTAGAACAAATAATAAAGGCAATATATAGCTTAAATGAACATAAGCTATCACGAAGAGATCTACATTATCATGTAATCTCCTTTGGATGGAATGTGCAAACCCAGGTCACAACCAAGGTCAGAACCTCATATGAGTTACTCAATGAGCATATACTGGATTCGAAAATCTATCTCCTTTGGGTAGATAAATTCTCTAAACCGAAATACCTCTAACAACTTCATCCAAAAATTTAAAGAATAAGCTACTCAGTGAGCATACACTGAGTTTAGAAATTTATCTTCTTTAGACAAATAAATCTCTTACACCAAAGCATCTCCAATATTTATATCTTAAATTAACTACAATCTCTACATATTATTGTCCTCCTTTGAGAAGTCAATCATATTAATGATTGAAAATCATTCCTCAAACTACAAAGATACTTTTATAAATTAAAATGAGTGATCTCACTTTGGTGTTAGTCACACACAATTATTTATAGAAGTTCTTGCATAGGAATCAAATTTCTGTTGCCAAAAAAATCATGAATCAGTCATGAACTTAAACAATATAACATTCCGAATAATTTTTTTTGTCTTCTAACACTGTCAACTTCAAATAAAAGGGATGATTCCTAACTCATATAATTAAGTTCTGATATTAAATGTAAGCGGAAATATTTAATGATCAATTATATGAAATTAGAACATCATACTTACTTATTGAAGTCATGATTCAGAATCCCGAAAAGATTAATGACCAGATATTCCTCTGTATCTCACATTCTCATTCACAACTTTTAATTGGGTAAGTTGTGGAGTCGTCAGTTATTTTTTTTTATTCTTTTAATTATATAGGGGACCTAGCCATATAATATATATAACCCTAATCTCTACTCATTATGGGCCTAGGGTTAAAGTCCACGCTTTTGCCTACATCAATCAGGTTTCAGATACTCAACATTTAATTAAAAAGATCACTTAACCAATAAAATGACTTATTTATGCACCTCATTTGAATCATAATTAACCCGTTTTCACAAACAAAACAATAATTTATTGTAGTCCATAAAAAGTTAGATAAATCTAACATCCTGCATATGTAATCTGGGAGCAACAAGATTTGTTTCTCATCATATGGCTCCTAACGACTCTATTTGATATTGTTCTACCACACATGGTTCGTTGTGTCCATTCACACTAGATTTAGGATTAGATAGATAAATGCATCCTCATGCACACCGATGTTAAGTCTTGTCAATTGCGATCTAAACTTAAGTCCATTACGAAAGGTGAGAAATTTGTATCTGAATACCTTGCACGAATTCAACGAATTATTGATATTCTTGATTTAATCAATGATCAATCTAATGTAGGTATCAATTGTAAGCTATTATTGATGTTTTACCTAGTGAATTTAATGTCTTAGCCTATATTATTCAATATTGTACTAGTTTATGTCTGATTATAGAAGCTAAGTCCATACTTCTTTTGCATGAAGCAAAACTTGAGAAAGCGAAAGTGAAATTCTGGTATCAGATATGAGATGTCGAAGGTAATGTCACGACACTAATATCTGAATAATACAAACAGGATAAAGATAAAGAACAGTAATGCAAGAGACACAAGCAATTGTTAACCCAGTTCGGTGCAACTCACCTACGTTTGGGGGCTACCAAGCCAGGAAGGAAATCCACTAAATAGAATCAGTTCAAAGACTCTCAGTAAACTACACAAGTTACAATCTTTTTCACCTAATCTCTACCCGTATGACTTCTACCTAAGAACTCTTAGATATGAGATCCCATATCACTCCCCCTCAATCACACCAGTGATATTAAACAAGAATTACTTATGAAAAGAAGACACTCTTCAAAGACACACACTTGATCTTACTTAGCAGCTTCAATCAAGTAGACACACACTCATGCTTAAAAGCTTTGAGTGACAAATTACAACTAAAAAATCAGACCAATTCAATCATCTATGGATGAATTGAATGGCTTACAATTCACACGACCACACAAGACTTAAACCCTTATTCTCTATCAATATTTCGCTATGTATTTCTTGTGTGTCAAATTAGGTTTTCCATGTCCTTTTTATAGAAGCATTCAGCTGGGCTTGGACATCATAAAACCCTAAAACTATTTTCCATTCAAATCTTCTTATGAAAGTTGGTTAGATCTCTTTGGAAAATAAGTTAAATCACGTTGTAATCATTGATTGATAGCGTTTGCAATTAACTCATCAATCAAACATAGATTGCCATTAAAAGCGCAATCACATAACACATAACATTTAGACTGAATGTTCTGTGTACAGATGTCATGACATCGGGTCTGACATCCTGGAACAATCCTGCATAATTCCATTTTAAATATCTAGCAGGTACATTATATCAGATGTCATGACATCGGGTATGACATTCTGAAACAATCCTGCATAATTATATTTTAAACCTCCAGCAGGTACAAGATATCTTATGTTAAGACATCACATGTAACATCTTGTGAACATTCTTTGTTTTACCAAAATTGCTGCCAACACTTAGAACCAACAAACTCCCCCTTTGGTAAATTTTGGCTAAAACATATATCAGTCCATTTTGTTCACAAGAAAAAACACATTAGCAGTTAAACAACATAACAGTGTTTAAGCAGCAGCAGAAGCAAACACAATTACTAGCTATAATAGCAACTAATAATACACACATGCACATGGGTACTTCTTCTCCCCCTAAGTCTGTTCACCTACAAACATGTTTTTCAACAACAACAGCACCTGTAACATTCAGAGTCACCCTCTGACATCTCCTTTAACATCACCTGCGCAACATATTATTCTGTTCACCATCAGACATCTCCTCCAACATCACAGAACAGAACATCATAGAACATCATTCTGTTCAACATCATCAGCTGTCATCATCAGCTCTCCACAACTCCACACAACTCCAGTTCTCCATATAATAACTTCTTCCCCTTTTTAGTCAAAATAGACCAAAGTGACCAATTAGACAAAATAAATGTCAATCAGTCCTGCAGAGAATGTCACAAGAGATGTTATAACATATAAAATGTTAAAACATAAATGTCAGGTGGTACAAACCATAATTATATACAGCTGTAATAGCTGAGATAATCAGAAATCCAGGGAACTCATAAAGAGCCCAAATATTACATCATGGCATCAGAAAAGATTGCCAAAAATTACAAACATTAACCAGAAAAACAACAAAACATCCAAGCTTCCAAAACATCCAAAACAACATCCAGAACACACAGTCTTCATAACAGGGGGACCATCACAACTTAGTCTGAGGAAGTAACATCTTCTTCACCTTCAGATTCAGAACTGCCACTAGATTGATCTTGAGAATTGGACCTCTCACTTGAGGTATGGGCATCTGACTCCTTGGCTTCACCAACCTTATCCATCTCTTCCTGCTCCAAGCTACTAATGAGAACCTCTAAAGCCTCTTTCCTAGCCTTGGCAACCCTAATCCCAGTTTCCGACTCCTTACAAGTTTCCTTCAATTGAGCAATCAAGCCACCTTGAGAGGCTGGCTCCTTCCTTGTAGATGTCATGACAATATCATTGACATGGCTTCCTTCAAATAACTTGTAGTGAATGGACAATGGAGGCTTCCTTCTGCTGGGAATATCACTTGTGTTTAGAATACCAGGATGCTGGCTTAAAATAATTCCACAAATGATAGAGGGAAAGGCAATAGGCAGCTTTACTGCATTAGTGAAGGCATGTCTAATAATTTGTTCAAACATGAACCTTCCAAAATCAAAGTTGAGCCTGGTTCCAATAGCATAGATTATTCTTCCAAGACCATTAGAGATAGTTGAGATATGGTTTGTTGGCACCCAGTTGGCTGAACCAATCTTATGTAAGATGGCATATTTAACAGTTAGTTTGCCAGCTGATAGATGCTTTTTGCTTGGCCATTCCTTGACTTGGCCAGCAGTGATTATCCTACAGACTTCATTGTCTGTAGGCTCTAACTCCACACCTCCTTCAGTTCCTCTTCCTAGGAACTTATTGATAACAGCAGGGGAGAACCTTACACACCTTCCTCTCACAAAGACCTTGCAGAATTATTTGCTACTCTTGTCAGAAATATCCTCTAGGATATTTACCACAAACTCCTTCACTAACCCTTCAAAACATTGGGGCAAAGCAACAATTGTTTTCATCAAACCAGCAGTCTTGATCAACTCCATAACCTCCTTCACTTCTACAGCCTCCTTCCCTAGCTCTCTCTCCACAACAACTCTCCTTTGAATAACAAACTTCCACTTGGCAAAACCATCTTCCATATGGAAAGAAATATTGTCCAAATGTACAACTGCAACCTTAGCTGGAGACTTTTTAACAGTCTGCCTTTTAGCAGGAGAGATGTCTGGGACATCGTCTTCGACATCATCTTCAGAATCAGAGCTTTCTCTGATCTTCCTCTTCTTGGCCTCTACTTTACTCCATGATTTAGAGGGTTCTACATCAACCGTCTTCTTCCTAGTTCTGGCTGTTAACATCTCAGCCATAGTCTTGCCTTTCCTGGTCTTCATTTTCCTTGCAACACTTGGTTTCAAGTGATGAACCAAGGTGTCATCTTCTTCTTCTGAACTCTCTTCCTCCAAATCAATTACTCTCTCAGCAGTGTCAGGCTTCTTAGAATGAGAAGCATCTATAGGATCTTTGCTAGGCATGGTTTTTCTTAGAGAGCACAGTCCCTCAGCAGCAATGTCTTTTTCTGATCTAGATGAATCATCATCTTTCTCAGTTTGAGGTTCCACCTCAGGTGAGGGGTCTCTTATAGATAGAGGAGTCGAAACTCCCTTGACTGCATGTCCTTCGTTTAGAATCCTAGTTACCAGGTTCCTAATGACACGATCTATATAGTGCATGTCATCCTTAGGAGGAGGGTTTTCAGAGTTATTACCTTGATTGTTTCCAGCCGTGGAAGAAGGGCCAGGGGCGTCGCCTGGGATTACAGACAGAGGAATAACCTCCAAAATATCTTCATCCAGAAACTCCATGGAGGGAGTCCTTGCTTTGTGAGTGGGTTTTTATCCAGAGGATGAGGGATGTTGTGACATTTTGTTGAACTTTTGAGAGAAATGTTGTTGCCATAGCAGAGGTTGTCTGAGAAGTTGGATGAAGATAGAAATGGTTGTGTAGAGGTAGCGTGTGGAAATGACATAGATACTAGTTCCAATACTAGGTAATGATTTACCATAAATGAGGCACTTTCTTTTAAGTGGGCAGACAATATTTTTATTACCTTTTCCACTCCACTTTAATTGCTATAAATTCTCATGAATACAAATCCCCAATTTCTCTCTTAAACATTCAAACTGATTAGCATCCAAAGCTTTTGTAAATATGTCAGCTAATTGCATTTCAGTAGTAACATGCTCCAGTGCTATGATTTTCTCTTCCACAAGTTCTCTAATAAAGTGATGATGAATATCAATGTGTTTTGTCCTGTTGTGCTGAATAGGATTTTTGGAAATATTTATAGCACTCAGGTTGTCACAGTACAATGTCATGACATCTTGTGTGACATTGTATTCAGTCAACATTTGTTTCATCCAAACCAGTTGAGAACAACTGCTCCCAGCTGCTATGTACTCAGCTTCAGCAGTGGATAGGGACACACAATTTTGTTTCTTGCTAAACCATGATATCAAATTGTTCCCCAACAAGAAACATCCTCCTGATGTGTTTTTCCTATCATCAACACTTCCATCCCAGTCAGCATCACAGTAACCAGTCAGCATGGATCCAGATCCATGAGTGTATAACATCCCATAGTCACTGGTGCCATTGACATATTTCAGTATTCTCTTCACTTGGTTTATGTGACTGACTTTTGGTTCAGCTTGATATCTAGCACAAACACCTATAACAAATGCAATGTCAGGTCTGCTTGCTGTGAGATATAGCAGACTACCTATCATGCTTCTGTATAGACTTTTATCTACACTGACACCATTTTCATCTTTGGAGATTTTCACATGTGTAGGAGCAGGTGTCCTTTTATGACTTGCATTCTCCATGCCAAACTTCTTAACAATGTTCTTGGCATATTTGCTTTGAGATAGAAAGATAGAATCTTCCATCTTCTTGACTTGTAGCCAAGAAAGTAGGCCAGCTCTCCAACAAGGCTCGTCTCAAACTCAGACTACATTTGTCTAACAAAATGTTCAACCATCTAATCCAACATCCCACCAAACACAATGTCATCTACATATATTTGTGCCACCATGAGCTTCCCTCCTTCATTCTTCACAAATAGGATCTTGTCAATACCTCCTTTCCTGTATCCATTGTTAGTGATGAACACTGTGAGTCTCTCATACCAAGCCCTAGGAGCTTGCTTCAACCCATAGAGGGCTTTCTTCAATCTGTACACATGCTTTGGAAGATTTGGATATGTGAATCCTTTAGGTTGTTCAACATATACTTCCTCATTTAAGTAGCCATTCAAGAAGGCACTTTTTACATCCATTTGGAACAGTTTGAATTTCAGAATACATGCCACTCCAAGCAATAATCTAATGGACTCAAGGCGAGCTACAAGAGCAAATGTTTCATCAAAGTCCACTCCTTCAATTTGAGTATATCCTTGTGTCACTAATCTTGCTTTGCTTTTAATAACAACCCCTTGTTCATCATATTTATTCTTATACACCCACTTTGTACCTATGACATTTACTCCTTCAGGTCTAGGAACCAGTTCCCATACTTCATTCCTCTTGAATTGACCTAACTCCTCCTGCATGGCATTGATCCAGAACTCATCAGTCAAGGCTTCCTTGACATTCCTAGGTTCAATCTTCGACACAAAGCAGCCATGTGATATCACTTCCCTTGATCTAGTAGTGACCCCTTTATTTGGATCTCCTATAATAAGATCTTTGGGATGATCCTTCTGAACTCTGATGGAGGGTCCCTTGTTGATCTTGTCATCTTCAGGTTCAGCTTGAGGAGGTTCACTCTCCTTATTTTTGTCAGAGAAGTTAGTTGGGGAATCATTCAGAGATGTCTCGACATTGTCTGTGACATCAGTCTGTTGGTCATCAACCACAACATTGATAGATTCCATCATTACATTAGTTCTAGAATTAAAGACTCTGTATGCTCTGCTGTTTGTTGAGTAGCCCAGAAATATTCCCTCATCACTTTTGGGATCCATCTTCCTTCTTTGTTCACGATCAGTCAAGATATAACATTTACTACCAAATACATGGAAGTATTTGACTGTAGGTCTTCTTCCTTTCCAGACTCCATATAGGGTTGTAGGAGTCCCTTTCTTCAATGTCACTCTGTTATGAACATAGCAGGTTGTGTTCATGGCTTCAGCCCACAAATGGTTGGGCAATTTCTTAGCATGAATCATAGCTCTGGTTGATTCTTGAAGAGTTCTATTTTTTGTTTCCACCACACCATTTTGCTGGGGAGTAATGGGAGATGAGAACTCATGATGAATTCCTTCTGAAGATCAAAATTCATCAAATTTGTTGTTCTCAAATTCCTTCCCATGATCACTTCTAATTTTGATAACTGGACTTTCCTTTTCTCTTTGAAGTTTTAGACAAAGATCCTTGAAGACTTCAAAAACATCAGATTTTTCTCTTATAAAATTGATCCAGGTGTATCTGGAGAAGTCATCCACTACTACATATGCATACTTCTTCCCACTAAGGCTTTCCACCTGCATGGGTCCCATCAAATCCATATGGAGGAGTTCCAAAACTTTGGTAGTGGTGTCATGTCTGAGCTTCTGGTGTGACATCCTTGTCTGTTTTCCAATCTGACATTATCCATAGACTTTTCCTTCATCAATCTTCAAGTTGGGAATTCCTCTAACAGCTTCAACAGATATAATCCTCTTCATAACTTTAAGATGCAGATGGCCCAATCTTTGATGCCATATATTCACTTCTTCTTCTTTGGCCAAAGTACACATTTAAGAGTAACCTGTTTCTTGAGAACTCCACATGTAGCAGTTATCTTTAGACCTAACTCCTTTCATGATCACTTCATTTTCTGTGTTAGTAATCATACATTCAGTTCTAGTGAAGTTTACATTTAGACATTGGTCACACAATTGACTGATGCTTATTAGATTAGCAGTTAATCCCTTAACAAGTAGGACATTGTCAAGGTCAAGAACTCCAGGGAAATCAAGCTTACCAATCCCCTTGATTTCACCCTTTGCTCCATCACCAAAGTTTACATAACTTGTGGCATGAGGATGAAGGCCAGTTAGCAGGTTTTTGTTTCCAGTCATGTGTCTGGAGCACCCACTGTCAAAATACCAATCTTCTTTGGCTGAAACTCTGAAGGAAGTATGAGCTATCAAACTTGTAACATTAGTCCTAGGAACCCATTGCTTTTTATTGACAGGTCTGTGATGTTTGGGTCTAGGTTGATAATGAGCAGGTTGAGGGTAACCATACAACTTATAGCAGAAGGGTTTTATGTGGCCAAACTTCCCACAGTAATGACATCTCCATTTTTGATGTTTCCCTTTCTGCTGTCTTCTTTTATGATGTTGTGACATGTGATGTGACATCGCAGGTTTGCTATCAATATGGCTGCACTTATGTTTAGATTTAGGTTTGCCACCAGTGTAACTGCACTCAGCCTTAGATTCATTGAACCCAATGCCAGATTTGTCTCCTGTTATTTGACCAGTCTGGAGAATCTTGTCTAAGGTGTCAGATCCATTGTTAAGCATTCTTACATACTTGGTCATCTCATCCAGTTTAGAATTCAAGAGCACAACTTCAGTCTTCAACTTGGAGATGGTTTCCACATGTTCTGCCTTCTAATTCTCCAGCTGAGCTATAACTTTCTTCTGGCTTTCCACTTGTCTGCACACTTCTGCACTTCTGTGACACAACTCTCTGTAGGTAGTGACCAGCTCTTCAAAGGTTACTTCATCATCACTAGAATCTTCATCAGAACCCCATCTTCTAGTCAAGGCAGTCACAAGATTTGCAGCCTCTTCTGCTTCACTTTCATCAGACCAAGTGGCAGCAAGACTCCTCTTCTGTTTCTTGAGGTAGGTCCCACATTCAGTTCTAATGTGACCATACCCATCACATTCATGGCATTGAACTCCTTTTCCTTCTTTGGGCTTTTCATCTGACCTTGTTCTTCTTCCACTATTGTTGGATTTACTGATGTCAGATGCGATGTTCTTGACATTGGCCCTAGATCTCACATCCATCTTTTTCACAAGTTTGTTGAACTGTCTTCCCAGCATTGCTACATCATTTTCTAGATCTTCATCAATATCTTGACCACCTTCCTCATCTTCCCCTTCAGTGTTTGACATGAAGGCTATGCTCTTGGCTTTCTTTTCAGATCCATCACACTTTCCCATCTCAAATGTTTGGAGGGATCCAATTAGCTCATCAACTCTCATATTTGAGATGTCTTGAGATTCTTCTATGGTTGTCACCTTTATAGCAAATCTCTTAGGGAGTGACCTGAGTATTTTCCTTACTAACTTTTCATCTGACATCTTCTCTCCCAGAGCTCCTTATTAACAATTTCAAGGATATTCATGTGAAATTCATGAATATTTTCATCTTCTTTCATCCTTAAATTTTCAAACTTGGTAGTGAGCAGCTGCAATCTAGACATTTTTACTCTAGAGGTGTCTTCATGAGTGGTCTTGAGGATGTCCCAAGCATCTTTAGCCACCTCACAGTTGTTTACCAATCTGAAGATATTCTTGTCTACTCCATTGAATATAGCATTCAATGCTTTCGAATTTCCAAGGGCTAGATCATCCTCCTCCTTGGACCATTGTTCTTCAGGCTTCTTATCAGTAGTGGCTTTTCCTTCCTTAGTAACTACTGGATGTTCCCAGCCTGTTAACACAGCCTTCCAAGCCTTATTATCAAGAGATTTTAGGAAAGCTACCATTCGAGGTTTCCAATAGTCATAGTTAGATCCATCCAAAATTGGTGGCCTGGGAACAGATCCTCCATCTCTCTCCATAGTACCAGAAATTATTGTCCCTAGATCTCACCCAGAACCAGAGCATGATACATGTTCTGATACCAATTGAAATTCTAGTATCAGATATGAGATGTCGAAGGTAATGTCACGATACTAATATCTGAATAATACAAACAAGATAAAGATAAAGAACAGTAATGCAAGAGACACAAGCAATTGTTAACCCAGTTCGGTGCAACTCACCTACGTCTGGGGGCTACCAAGCCAGGAAGGAAATCCACTAAATAGAATCAGTTCAAAGACTCTCAGTAAACTACACAAGTTACAATCTTTTTCACCTAATCTCTACCCGTATGACTTCTACCTAAGAACTCTTAGATATGAGATCCCATCTCACTCCCCCTCAATCACACCAGTGATATTAAACAAGAATTACTTATGAAAAGAAGACACTCTTCAAAGACACACACTTGATCTTACTTAGCAGCTTTAATCAAGTAGACACACACTCATGCTTAAAAGCTTTGAGTGACAAATTACAACTCAAAAATCAGACCAATTCAATCATCTATGGATGAATTGAATGGCTTACAATTCACACGACCATACAAGACTTAAACCCTTATTCTCTATCAATATTTTGCTCTGTATTTCTTGTGTATCAAATCAGGTTTTCCATGTCCTTTTTATAGAAGCATTCAGCTGGGCTTGGACATCATAAAACCCTAAAACTATTTTCCATTCAAATCTTCTTATGACAGTTGGTTAGATCTCTTTGGAAAATAAGTTAAATCACGTTGTAATCATTGATTGATAGCGTTTGCAATTAACTCATCAATCAAACATAGATTGCCATTAAAAGCGCAATCACATAACATATGACATTCAGACTGAATGTTCTGTGTACAGATGTCATGACATCGGGTCTGACATCCTGGAACAATCCTGCATAATTCCATTTTAAATATCCAGCAGGTACATTATATCAGATGTCATGACATCCGGTATGACATCCTGAAATAATCCTGCATAATTATATTTTAAACCTCCAGCAGATACAAGATATCTTATGTTAAGACATCACATGTAACATCTTGTGAACACTCTTTGTTTTACCGAAATTGCTGCCAACACTTAGAACCAACAGAAAGAATCTATTATCACTGAACCTCTCTCCATCAATGTTGTTATGGACACAATACCTATGTATATGCCTAATTCTACGTCTCAAACTAATTTCGATACTGATACTGCAAATCCTTGACCTACATCTTAGCACAATGGAAATCATTTGTTTCTAGGTTGTAGAGGCTTTAATCATGGAAGAGGAGGTAGATTTGGAGGTCGCTTCAATGTTCAATGTCAAATATGCCATAAAATAGGGCATGATTCTAGTGTGTATTACCACAAACACTCAACTATGATGGCTTCCATATGGAATAATCCTACTAAAAATCAGTGGTAGAGCCTTCCATCTCCTAACTGGAATCATTGGAAAAACACTCAAACTCATATGAAAATCAATCATAAGCAATGAATCACACCTTTTACACGTGGACCTCCACCAAGGCCTTCTTAGCAACCTCAAAATTTTCTCACATGCACAGACTTTGAAGCATGTAGTAACCTTAATATAAGTAGTCAAAACTAGAAACCTGACTTAAAGGCTACTCATAATTGAAGGTGAGAAAAACAAGAAAGGGGGGTTTGAATTGTTTTGGAAAATAAGCGCTTTTTCAGACAAAGACCACACAAGGAATTTATACTGGTTCGCTTATAACACAAAGCTACTCCAGTCCACCCGGCCAAGGTGATTTCGCCTTTAATAAGGACTTAATCCACTAATCTTGAAAGATTATTACAACCAACGTCTAAGAGAAAGATCTCTTAGTCCTCTCAAGTATGCAGACTGCGCAGAGTCACTTGAGGAAATATAAAACAGCTTAGATAAAAACAAGGTTTGTAATCTAGAGTGCTTCTAGGATAAAGCAAGTATTACAGTAATAAGAGCAAATAGAATGTTTCACGTTCTGAGCAAAAGCTCGTGAAAGATTGAGAGAGAGAGAGAGAGAGAATGTTTCAGTGTATTCAGGTGTGTCTCTCAATGTTGTTTGCTGTCCTTTATATAGAGGTGAAAGGACCGTTGAAATTGATGGCAGATAATTTTGTCTTGATTAGGAATCAATGCCATAACTTCTGTTGTTTCTTGCCAAAACAACTTTGTCTCCCTGAATAACTTCTTTCCAATAATAGTTCCTTTCCATTTAAATTCGAAGTTGACGTTACTCTTTCTGAATTAGGAAATCCATTATCAGAGTCTACGTAACTCTGTTAATTTGAGATCTTGCTATGTGGCTTCAGAGCTTCTGATGATTTTGATCGCTTAGAGTTCTGATGGTGACTTCAGATACTGTTGAGAGCTTCTGGAATTTGATATACCGTTGTTCAGAGTCAGATCTTCTAGAGCGCACTTCTTCTTCAGATGCTTCTGATATTCTGATCTGCTGTAAGCTCAGAGTCAGAACTTCTAGAGCGCATTTCTACTTCAGATGCTTCTGATCTTCTGATAATTTGTATCTGATTTGATTCCGAATCTGATGACGTAATCAGATTCCTTTTAGAGTCCTGCACACTTAGAAACTTTTCGTTAGAGTGCCATTTTTGGTTTCATCCTTTGTTATCATCAAAATTCTGGAATCTGTTGTAGAACAATTTTTGTTCTTACAATCTCCCCCTTTTTGATGATGACAAAACAAACTCAAATGACAGATGAAACATTGAAAAAAAGGTTTATCAGATCAGATAGAAATGAGCTCCCCCTGAGATAGGCTAGGGAGTTCAGAAGTTCTTACTAGAGCTTCCAAGCAATGAAGTTTCTTGATACCTTCTGCAATTTTCTTAAGTCCAGTGTTAGATGAATTTATTTTAGATAATAGTATGTTTGCAGAGTGCTTAAGGTATTAGGCAATTTTTCATCAGAGCTATTTGATTTCTCCCCCTTTTTGTCAGAATCAAAAAGACTTAAACAAAATAATAAGCAGGAAAAATATATATAGTCAGATAACAGAACATCAGAGATAATGACAAGAGAAAAAAAAATCAGAAACAAAGATAAGCAAGGCAACAAGCAAAAGATCCTAAGTGCCTAAGGGTTGGGAGGAGGAGGCATTCTCTGAAGCAGTTGATTCAGCAGGTTCTGGATGTTGGCGTTGACAGTGTCCTGTTGATCCAGTCTGGCTCGGATTTCCTTCTGCTCTTTCTGAAGTTCTTCCAGCGTCTTGAGAACCAGGGGGGCAAAAGAAGAAGACTCCCCCTGAGTCAGAGCATGTTGTTCTTCAGCGGCTTTAGCTTCAGCTTCAGCAGCAGCCTTTGCTTCAGCTTCAGCAGCAACCTTTGCTTCAGCTTCAGCAGCAGCAGCAGCGTCAGCTAGAGCTTTAGCTTCAGCTTCCCTTGCCCTTTGGATTTCTTCTTCTCTGGCTCTTTCTTCTTCTTCCCTTCTGGCCTGTTCTTCAGCTTCTCTAGCCAAGCGCTCCTGTAGTCTTGCCTCAGCGTCTCTGGTGAAGTCGTTTCTGACTTGCTCAGAGATGTGCTTCAGCTTGAAAGCCTCAGAAGTCATCCAGTCAATGACTCTGTTCCAGTGTGTCTTTATAGAGGATGGATCATCACTGATGCCAGAGTTTATGGTCAGAGACTTGACCTTTTGCACTGAAGCCCCTGCGAACAGCATAATGGCTTCCTCTAGGGTAGGCAGGGAATGTTCTGGTTCAGATGTTTGAGGTGGAGAGGTTGGAGGGCTTAGGTTGAGTGTGTGAGGTTCAGCGGAAGTGTTTGGAGGGGTAATGTCAGAGGTATGGAGGTCAGAGGGTTGAAGTTCAAATGGAGTGATGGTTGGTTATTCTGTGGGTGGTGAAGTTACTTCAGGTTCAGGTGGAGGTTGTTGTGGTTGTTGGGAGTTACGTTTTAGAGATTGAAGTTGTGCTAGAGTGGGTGAAGCGGGGTCAGAAGGTTCTGTGTCAGAGGAAAGGATAAAATAGGAAGGTGATTCTGGGGCTGAAGATGAGGAAGTGGTTTGGTTTAATTCTTCAGCTTCGGATAGTGGTAAGGAGGTATTTGCAATATTGAATTTTGGTAGAGGTTGTTGTGTTCTCGTTGTGAAAGGAGGGGTTTCAGATGTGGTGTAGATGGGTGTTGGAGAGGAGTAGAAGAAGCCAGTGGTTGTACAGAGGGAACAGTAGAGGCAGACTTACCAGAAGATTCTTGCAGAGGCGCTGGAGGTCTTGATTCAGAAGATTCTCCTAGTTTTGCTTTCTTCGCTCTTGAAGCCTTCTCAGATGGACCCCTTTTGAACCTTACGAAATCTGGAGCTGAATCAGGCAGTTCGCTTAACTGAAAGTCAGAGATGTCCACTCCTTCATCCTTTAGGCGTTGGAGATAGTGGAGAATTGCTTCTACGGGTTCATTCTTGTAGAACCTTGCGAGACCATTTGGCATATTCCTCTGATCTTTTAAAGCTTCCCAAGAGGTGTCCAGAGTAGGTTTAACTTGAATCTTCTTCAGAATCCCCATGCTCTTAAGGTTTCTGGAATTCAGAGGCCTTCCAGTTTCTATTGCCATGTCTTCCATGAGTTTATGTTTTTCCAGATGGTCTACGAGCCCATTTTCTATCAGTACATCTGATAGAAGTCTTCCCAGAGGGATGTAGGTTCTGGGTTTCATGTTGTTCCTGGTCTCCCGTACGGAGTCTCTGAGGTATTTGAAGAGTAGTGCTGGGAGGCAGAGCTTCAAACCCTTGTGAATACAGTACATAATACACTTCTGATCTGTATTGATGTAGTCTGAGGAGTTGGATGCTGGGCGGTGATGAATGGTTCCCAGAATGATCTTGAGCCACACTCGGAGATTCTGATGTAGTTCTTTGTTCTTTGAGGGATTGCCTTCTGTGTTGAGTTTGAAGATGGTGGGGTTGATTTCATGAGCAATGTACTTTGCCATAGGATTGATGTTGTAAATCCTTCTTCCTCCAGCTTTCTCCATGTTCAACAATGAGGCTATTGATTTTTCAGTAATCACGATTTTTACCCCCAAAACGTAGGAGACGATGAAATGGTCGTCAGCGTCAGCAAACCTCCAGAATTCCTTGATGAGGTTTGGGTAAACAGGACCATAAAGGCGTTGAAAATAGTTTTCCCAACCTTGTTGATGAAGTTCTTCAGTAAGATCTACCCCATTCCTCTTCATGTTGTTGAAATCCACAAGTGATTCACACAAAACATCCAGTTTCTCGAAAGGAGTTGCAAGATTGATATGAGGCTCACGATCAAGAATGTGAGGCTCCTTGTAAACTGGTGTTATAGTTACGCCTGTAACTGTTGGAGTAGAAATGCTAGTGCTTTGAGCTGCGTTGCTGGAGTCCATTTGTTGAGAGTAGTTGAACACGGATTGTTGTTGAGAATCCATTGATGATGAAGAACGAGATGAAGATGAACTGCTTGCAGAAATGCCTGAGAGAGCTGGTTTGAGAAAGTGAGTGAGAGTGAAGTGTGTGCACAATGTGAGAGAAGTGTTTATATACTAGAACGAACTGCATGCAAAACGAGACAAAAATCAGAGTTTAGCACAAAAACCAAGTTAGCACGCTTAGAGAGAGAAATGATTATGGCTCATTAATGAATGTCTAAACCCAACAGTATGCACACTGCTCGAGGAGATCTCAAACGTCTGTCCTTTGAATTTCTTCTGGACAACTGTCTAGAAGTTCCAAGGTTAGACGCAATTCACTCCACGTGTTGATGTATCTGATCTTCAGGAATACCAAAGGGTTGGTTCCTGGAGATTTCTAACTCAGATATCTTCTTAACTTGGTAGAAGTATCAGAGTCAGAGGCAGAAGCTCATTTGTTTATGTCAGAGTCTCATTTTACATCTTCAGAGGCACAATTTATTCAGGGCAATTTTGAATGTTCAGATTCTCTAAGATAAAAAGAAATCTATCTTCAGCTAGAGGTTTAGTAAATATATCTTCCCATTGATGATCTGTATCAATGAACTTCAATGTTACTATCCCTTTCTGAACATAGTCTCTGATAAAATGATGTTTTATTTCAATGTGCTTAGCTCTGGAGTGTAAGATGGGATTCTTACTTAAACAAATGGCAGCAGTATTATCACAAAAGATAGGAATGTTACTCTCGAAGATTTGCAGATCTTCTAACTGATTCTTCATCCAGAGCATCTGAGTTGTGCACAGTGATGCTGAGATGTATTCAGCTTCTGCAGTTGATAGAGCGATAGTTGACTGTCTTTTGCTAGCCCAGGATATAAGATTGTTTCCTAAGAGCCGACAATTTCCAGATGTGCTTTTTCGTTCCAATCTATCTCCTGCGTAATCTGCATCACAGTAACCCGAAAGTCTATACTCTGATGTTTTCTCATACATCAGGCCCAGGTTAGGAGTTCCTTTCAGATATTTGAAAATTCTCTTAACTGCTGTTAAGTGAGTTTCTCTAGGATCTGATTGGAATCTGGCACAAAGACAGACACTAAAGAGAATATCAGGTCGAGTAGCAGTCAGATAGAGAAGAGAGCCTATCATACCACGATAGAGCTTCTGACAAACCTTTTTGTTGACTTCTTCCTTTTCAAGAATGCATGTTGGATGCATGGGAGTCTTTGCAGAGTTGCATTCAGCCATGTCAAATTTCTTCAGAACATGTTTTATGTATTTGCTTTGATGAATGTACGTGACTTCTGAAGTTTGGTTAATTTGAATTCCTAGAAAGAACTTTAGTTCTTGCATTAGACTCATTTCAAATTCTGCCTGCATTAACTCAGAAAGTTCTTGACAAACAGATGCGTTAGCAGAACCAAAAATAATATCATCAACGTATATCTGGCATATCATGAGATCATTGTTAAGGTTCTTACAGAAGAGTGTGGAGTCAACTTTACCTCTGATAAAATTGTGTTCCAGAAGAAAGTTACTTAAACGTTCATACCAAGCTCTGGGAGCTTGTTTAAGTCCATATAAAGATTTTTTAAGTTTAAAAACATGTTCTGGAAAATTTGGATTTTCAAAACCTGGAGGTTGGTTGACATACACTTCTTTTGATATATAACCATTAAGGAATGCGCTCTTGACATCCATTTGATATAATTTAATAGAATGGTTAATAGCAAAAGATACAAGAAGATGAATAGATTCTAACCTTGCGACTGGAGCAAAGGTTTCATTGTAGTCAATACCTTCTTGTTGACTGTAACCTTGAGCTACCAGTCGAGCTTTGTTTCTGACGACTTCTCCTTTCTCGTTCAGCTTGTTTTTGAATACCCATCTGGTTCCGATAACGTGAGTGCCTCTGGGCTTGGGAACAAGATCCCAGACATCATTCTTTGTGAATTGGTCTAATTCTTCTTGCATGGCTAGAACCCAGTCGTTGTCTTGGAGTGCTTCATCACAGGACGTAGGCTCGATCAGAGACACTAGTCCCAAAGGAGTTTCTTCAGAAGTTCTGAAGGTAGATCTGGTTCTGACAGGTTCGTCCTTGTTGCCCAGAATCAATTCTTCAGAGACGTTGATGCGACTTTTAACTTTCTTTGGAATTAATGGAAGATTAATTTCCTCAGAGTTCTGAGTGGTAGTTGCTTCTGGAGCTTTGTCGGATCCTGCAAGAGTGATTTCTAAATCTGCAAAGTTTTCAACTAGCTTTGACTTTTCAGGGTCAAGCTTATCGTCAAATCTGACATGAATTGATTCTTCCACAATTTTGGTTTCTGTATTGTATACTCTGTAGCCTTTAGAGCGTTCTGAGTATCCTAACATAATGCCTTTCTGTGCTTTGGAATCAAACTTGTTCAGATGTTCTTTAGTGTTTAAAATAAAGCAAGAGCATCCAAATGGATGAAAATATGAAATTGTTTCCTTCCTTTACACAGTTCATAGGGAGTCTTTTCCAGAATAGGTCTTATAGAGATTCTATTATGAATATAACACGCTGTATTTACAGCTTCGGCCCAAAAGTTCTTAGCCACATTCGTTTCATTGATCATGGTTCTGGCCATCTCTTGGAGTGTCATATTCTTCCTCTTTACAACTCCATTTTGTTGTGGAGTTCTAGGGCAGGAGAAATCATGGGATATTTCATTAGAGTCAAATAATTCCTCAAAATTTTTGTTTTCAAATTCCCCACCATGATCACTTCTGACTCTAATAATTTTAGAGTCAAATTCTTTTTGCACTTTGGAGCAGAAACTAGTGAATACAGAGTGTGACTCACTCTTGTGTTTTAGGAATTTCACCCATGTCCAGCGACTGAAATCATCAACAATGACTAGTCCATACTACTTTCCATTGACTAATGCTGTTTTCACAGGACCAAATAAATCAATGTGAAGAAGTTCCAGAGGCTTAGAGGTAGTAACAATAGTTTTCTTTTTGAAGGAAGTTTTTGAAAATTTTCCTTTCTGACATGCTTCACATAGAGCATCTGAAGAGAACTTCAGTTTAGGTAGGCCTCTGACTAACTCGAGTTTATTTAGCTGAGATAGTTTCCTCATGCTAATGTGGCCCAAGCGTCTATGCCATACCCATTGCTCTTCGTGAACAGACATCAGACATTTCACATTTTGTTCTTTTAAATCAGAAAGATTAATTTTATAAATATTATTTTTCCTCTTGCCTGTGAATAGGACAGAACCATTGTTTTGATTTATGGCTTTACATGTTTTTTGATTAAAGATCTCATCATAACCGTTATCACTTAATTGACTTATGGATAACAAATTATGCATTAATCCTTCTACGTAAAGGACATCAGATATAGAGGGAAGAGTACCATTACCAATAGTTCCGGAGCCTCGGATCCTTCCTTTCTGATCTCCTCCGAAGCCTACGAATCCAGCGTCTTTAAGTTCCAGGCTTTGGAACATAGACTTTCTTCCCATCATGTGTCGCGAGCATCCAGAGTCCAGGTACCATGACTGGTGTTTGAACTTTGCTGCATAGGATATCTGCAACATAAACAATCTTATCTTTTGGTACCCAGAGTCTCTTGGGTCCTTTCTGATTAGTTTTCCCAGAGTTTCTTATAACTTTGGGTTTTCTAGCATTTTCAAATTTTTGTTCTTGTGTGTGTGTATAGTGATATGAAAATGGAGATTTAAGTTGATCACTAGTAGAAGTTTTATCTTCCTTAGGATCATACCCAATTCCTTTTCTATTGTTCTGACTGACTCCATAAATCATGGATGCCATTACACTCCTTCCTATCCCATTTTTCAGAAACTTTTGAAAGGCTTTTTCGTATTTATAAATTATTATATTTGAAGTTTGTGGAGCTTGAGATAACGCTTCTTCCAGTTTTAAACAATTTTTCTTTGCAGCATCTCTTTGTAATGTTAAAGATCTGTTTTCATCTTTTAATTCTAGAATTGTCATCTCAAGTTTGCCACATTCTTCAAATTTTTCTTCAAGACAGCCTTTTATTGCTTTAAACTTTTGTTTTAGTTTCTGATATGAGCTAAGAGTTTCAGACAAGCATGATTCTAGATCAGATCGAGAGAGTTCAGAAAATACCTCTTCAGATTCTTCATCTGAACTGTCATTGGATGTGGTAGCCATGAATGCTACATTGGCCTGTTCATCAGAGTCAGATTCTGATGAGTCAGACTCGCTATCATCCCAGGTAGCCATTAACCCCTTTTTGGTTCTGAGGGAATTTTTCTTGAAGCTCTCTTTTCTGGAACTGTCTTTCTTTAACTTTGGGAATTCGTTCCTGTAGTGACCTGTTTCTTTACATTCATAACAAGTGACATCTTTGTTAGTTTTACCTTTTGAGGTTGATTCTGATCGATCCCCTCTGGGTCTTGGTCTTCTGAAGTTGTTGTTCCTCTTTTTCCAGAGTTGTTTAACTCTCCTGGTCAGGAGGGACAATTCTTCTTCCTCATCAGAATCTTCTTGTTCAGAAACATCTGCATCTTCTGTCTCGGCCTGGAATGCTTTGGTTCTGTCAGATTTGCGTCTTTCAGATCTGGACTTTAATGCTACAGACTTGTTCTTCTTCTGAGGCTCATCTTCCTCTAGTTCTATCTCATGGCTTCTGAGGGAACTGACAAGCTCTTCAAGACTGATATTGTTCAGATCCTTAGACAGCTTCAGAGCAGTGACCATGGGTCTCCACTTCTTTGGCAAGCTTCTGACTATCTTTTTGACGTGGTCTGCAGTTGTGTACCCTTTGTCTAGAACTTTGAGACCTGCAATAAGAGTTTGGAATCTAGAGAACATTACCTCTATGGCTTCGTCATCCTCCATTTTGAAGGCTTCATATTTCTGGATAAGCGCCAGAGCCTTTGTCTCTTTGACCTGAGAGTTTCCTTCATGAGTCATCCTCAGAGAGTCAAGTATGTCTTTGGTTGTTTCTCTGTTGGTGATCTTTTCATACTCGTTGTAAGATATAGCATTGAGAAGTATGGTTCTGGCCTTGTGATGATTTTTGAAAACTCGCTTTTGATCATCTGACATCTTACTTCTGGAAACTTCAACTCCATCCTCTGTGACAGGAGGTTTGTATCCATCTGTGACAATGTCCCAGAGATCAGCATCATAGCCTAGAAAGAAGCTCTCAATCCTATCTTTCCAGTAGTCGAATTTTTCTCCATCAAAGACAGGAGGCTTAGCATTGTAACTGTCTCTTTCATTTGTGTGGGCCATGGTTTTTCCCGTTCTGGATCTCTCTACACTGTTAAGTGTTTGATTAGAAAATCAATAACAGAGCCGAAGCTCTGATACCAATTGAAGGTGAGAAAAACAAGAAAGGGGGGTTTGAATTGTTTTGGAAAATAAGCGCTTTTTCAGACAAAGACCACACAAGGAATTTATACTGGTTCGCTTATAACACAAAGCTACTCCAGTCCACCCGGCCAAGGTGATTTTGCCTTTAATAAGGACTTAATCCACTAATCTTGAAAGATTATTACAACCAACGTCTAAGAGAAAGATCTCTTAGTCCTCTCAAGTATACAGACTGCGCAGAGTCACTTGAGGAAATATAAAACAGCTTAGATAAAAACAAGGTTTGTAATCTAGAGTGCTTCTAGGATAAAGCAAGTATTACAGTAATAAGAGCAAATAGAATGTTTCACGTTCTGAGCAAAAGCTCGTGAAAGATTGAGAGAGAGAGAGAATGTTTCAGTGTATTCAGGTGTGTCTCTCAATGTTGTTTGCTGTCCTTTATATAGAGGTGAAAGGACCGTTGAAATTGATGGCAGATAATTTTGTCTTGATTAGGAATCAATGCCATAACTTCTGTTGTTTCTTGCCAAAACAACTTTGTCTCCCTGAATAACTTCTTTCCAATAATAGTTCCTTTCCATTTAAATTCGAAGTTGACGTTACTCTTTCTTAATTAGGAAATCCATTATCAGAGTCTACGTAACTCTGTTAATTTGAGATCTTGCTATGTGGCTTCAGAGCTTCTGATGATTTTGATCGCTTAGAGTTCTGATGGTGACTTCAGATACTGTTGAGAGCTTCTGGAATTTGATATATCGTTGTTCAGAGTCAGATCTTCTAGAGCGCACTTCTTCTTCAGATGCTTCTGATATTCTGATCTGCTGTAAGCTCAGAGTCAGAACTTCTAGAGCGCATTTCTACTTCAGATGCTTCTGATCTTCTGATAATTTGTATCTGATTTGATTCCGAATCTGATGACGTAATCAGATTCCTTTTAGAGTCCTGCACACTTAGAAACTTTTCGTTAGAGTGCCATTTTTGGTTTCATCCTTTGTTATCATCAAAATTCTAGAATCTGTTGTAGAACAATTTTTGTTCTTACAATAATGTCACAAATAATGTTGATTATCTCTCTTAAACCGTGTCTCTCTATGACATAGATCAAGTCCTCCTCAGAAATGGCCAAATAAAGCACAAACTAATCTCACACTCAGGAATTTGTTACTTGTTCCTGCCATCTCAAAAAACCTGATATTTATTAGTCAATATGCTAAAGACAGCAAAGTATTTTTTGAGTTTCATGCTGATAAATGTCTTGTAAAATCTTAGGTCACTTCTGAAGTTATGCTACAAGGCATAGTAAATAAAGATAATTTGTACTCATTTGAATCTCTTCAAGATACCACGACTCCTACTGTAGCCATCAATAGTCTTACAAGACATATTTCAAATAATAATGTTACCAATATATGGCACAATAGGCTAGGCATCCTCATCATGATGTCCTCAAAGCTATTTTGAATTTGTGTAATGTTGCTACATAAGTCCATGCTGGATATTTTCAGTCTCTGTTGTTTGAGAAAGATTCACAGACTACCTAGTAATTCATTTGTCACTAAATATTATAATGTTTTTGATTTACTATTTGTTGATATATGGGGGTCCAACCCATATGCTTTATGCTTCAGGATTCAAATACATATTAACATGTATGGATGTTTGTTCTAAGTATACTTGGGTTTTTCCTCTCAAACTAAAGTCAAAGTTTTTGTATTTTTTAGGTTTAAAAGGTGCAGTGCCTGTGGACCTAGTCTAATCCGTCCTCATTTTTTACGGGGAAGGTCAAAGTTTTAAGCTCGTGCTCTCATCAATGCCCAACCCGCTCCGCCCTGTTGTTTTGTGGGTTTTTGAGGGACGAGCCTAAATAGGATGGGTATGTCTATTTTCCACCCCTAAACACACCCACTACTTCTGACTCAACATCAACATCCATTGACCTACCCTTCAACACACCCATTACTACTGACTCACCATCAACACCCATTGTTGTGGCCACTAGAAGAAAGTGTGGTATAGTTCAACCAAGGTTACATCCAAATCTTTTCCTAACTAAAATTGAATCCACGTCTCATAAAACTTCCTAAAAGATCCAAAGTCAGTGGTTGTCAGGACTGCTGAATACCATGCCTTAAATAAAAAATATAACATGGACTCTAATTGAACTACATCCGTTCATCAAGCTATTGGATGAAAATTGGTGTTCAAGATCAAATAAAACCCATATGAGTCCCTTAATAAGTACAAAGCCAAGTTGGTTTTGAAATTCTAGTTAACAGACTTTCGATGTCACACTGGATGTTATGACATCCAATTATGCGCAGACAGGAATGTATACAGAACGTAAATGTAAAGTGCAGTAAATAACACAGAGAATTATTTACCCAGTTCGGTGACAAACACACCTACGTCTGGGGGCTACCAAGCCAGGGAGGAAATCCACTATTAGCAGTATTAATTCAGGCCTTAAACCAACTGTTTAATCCTATCACTTAATACCTACCCAATGCAATTTCAATCTAAAACTAAGACCAGAGTTCCTACTCACTCCCCCTCAATCGCCACAGTGATTACAACCTTTAATTAGTTTAAAGTCAATGGTGAAGTAATACTTCAAACAACTCTTGATTGTGCTTAACAACTTTAATCAAGAAACACAGCACTCACGCTTAAAAGCTTAGAGTGACACAACAATTACAACTCAATGAACACCCTAGTCCAATGCAATCATCTAGGTGATAATTGCTTGGCTCACAAATACAACCTAATACAAAACACAATAAAAATACAGCTATGAAATACAATGATGTATTTAAAGCTTCACACTTCGAAATCCCTGAGTTGCTGAAAGTAGGATTGCCATCCTTTTATACTGCATCACTTGGGCTTTGTACTTGTATTTCCTAAAATTAAGGTTAAGCAAGTTAACCTAATTTCCACATATTAGGGTGCTAACAAATAGGCTATTTGTTAGGGCTCTTGAATTTAGCTCTTCTGTTAGTTTCCTGGATTTTAGCACAGCTGTTAGATTCCTGAAAAACAGCCTGAGATAAATACTGAAACAGAAAAACTAACTAGCCTACACTTTAACATATGCTGTCAGGAATGAATGTCGCAACATTCAGTTTGACGTCCAGAACATAGGCCATATGCTAACTCTGTTATTCTCCTGAAAAACAGTCTGAAAGAAATACTGAGCTGTAATAAATACTGAACTATACCAGAAAAACAAACTGGCCTATAAGTCAGTATCTGCTGTCAGGAATGAATGTCATAACATTTAGTTTGACATCCAAACAATAGGCTATGTGCTAGGTCTGTTATTCTCCTGAAAAACAGCCTGAAATAAATACTGAACTATAACAGAAAAACCAACTAGCCTATAGTTCAGTATCTGCTGTCAGGAATGAATGTCATAACATTCATTTTGACATCCAGACAATAGGTTGTGTGCTAGGTCTGTTATTCTCCTGAAAATAGCCTGAGATAAATTCTGAACCATAACAGAAAAACCAACTAGCCTATAATTCAGTATCTGCTGTCAGAGATGAATGTCATAACATTCAGTTTGACATTCAGTAAATCCTGTATTAGCTAATCCTGCAGCATACTACTTAAGCATGTCATGACATCAGTCAAGACATCTAAGTACAGTAAGTGTTTTAACACAAAATGCAACCAATCAAAAACATCTACAAACTCCCACTTTGGCAAATTTTTGGCTAAAACAACTTGGCATCACAACAGAGTTCACAGCAGCGGAAAACACACATCCAAGCAGAGAATTAAATTGGCTAATACACTCAGCACTCATAGAAGTTAAACTTCAAACAGCAGCAACACAAGTATAATGCACACAACACCATAACCTCTTGTTTAGAGGACCTTCAAACAGCAGCAACACAAGTAGAATGCACACAGCACCATAACCTCTTGTTTAGAGGACCTTCAATGAAATCTGTTGTCCTGGGGTACATTTGTTACTCCCCCTTTTTGTCAAAAATGTTGCCAAAGCAACACTTAATTTTACAGACCAACAAAAATAAAATTACAAGCAAATTTCAGAAACACACACTTGATTTTACTTCACAGTTTCAATCAAGAATACACACTCTTGATCTTGCTTTACAGCTTTGATCAAGACTACACCCACTTGATCTTGCTTCACAGCTTTGATCAAGTAGACCCACACTCTTGCTTCACAGCTTTAGAGTGACGAATTTCAGCCACAAATCAGATCTTCAATCAAACACAGATTGCCATTAAGTGTGCAATCACAAAACACCAGACATTCACACTGAATGTTCTGTGTACATGGTGTCATGACATCGGGTCTGACATCTTGGAAAATTCCTGCATAATTCCATAATTCCTTTTATAACTTCCAGCAGGTACAATCATATCAGATGCCATGACTTTGTGTATGACTTCTTGAAACACTTATGCATGAACATGTTCTTGAACTCCAGCAGGTACATATCATATCAGATGCCATGACCTTGTGTATGACATTCTGAAACAAATACTTCATGAACATGTTTTTAAACTCCAGCAGGTACATAGGATATCTTATGTTAAGACATCACACATAACATCTTGTGAACACTCTTTGTTTTACCAAAATTGCTCCCCCTTTGGCAAATTTTGGCTAAAACATATATCTTTCCTTTTTGTTCACAAGGTAAACTATCAGCAGTTAAACAACATATCAGTAGTTTAAACAGCAGCAGAAGCAACACAATTACTAGCTTTATAATTCCTAGTAATACACACATGCACAAGGGTACTTCTCCTCCCCCTAAATCTGTGCAACAAAAACAGAATTACTAGTTAAGGATGCAACTAGTAAGACATACAAATGCACAAGGGTACTCCTCCTCCCCCTAAATCTGTGCATACATCAAATAACAGTAACTCCAGCACCTGTACCATCCAGAATGTCATTCTGACATCTGCTTCAACATCAACACTTGTGCACCATATCAGACATCCTCTTTGACATCTGTAACCAGAGCAACATTCTTGTTTTAACATCTGTGCACTTCCTTCAATAATAGTTCTCCTTCAGTTCAGCTACATCAACTGCTTCCACATTCCACATCAACACTTATCAACATTTCTCCCCTTTTTAGTCAAAATTGACCAAAGGTGACCAATTAGACAAAATAAATGTCAATTAGTCTATCAGAGAATGTTAGGACAGATGTTATAACATTAAACATGTTAAACCATAATAGTTAAGCAGTACAAACCATCATCATACACAGTTGTGATAGCTGAGATAATGAACAAATCCAAGGAACTCATTAAGAGCCCAAAAACTTACAAACAGGCATCAATGAGGACTGCCAACATCCATCCTTGTGCAGCATTGCATACTTGACACTCAGTTTACTTGCCACCAATTTTCCCTTGAGAGGCCACTTCCTTGCCTGATTAGCAGTGATGACTTGACAGATTTTGTTGTCAGTCACCTCAAGCTCAGGTTGAGCTTCATCAGGCCTTCCCAAATACTTGTTGATCACTGAAGGAGATAAATTTACACACTTGCCTCTCACATACACTTTCCTGAATTCCTTAGACCAATCAGAGCACACTTTCAATTGTTTAATAATTTGAAATATTAAACAGTACATTCCTAACATCATTAGTTGCTATAATTCCTCAGAAGGACATATTCCCACTTTGCCCCTTAAATCTTCAAACTGAGTAGCATCCAAAGTCATGACATTTTGAGTGACATTGTACTCAGTCTGCATCTGATTCATCCATACCAATTGGGAACAACTGCTACCAGAGGCTATGTACTCAGCTTCTGCAGTGGATAATGGTACACAACTCTGTTTCTTCCTTTCACCTACACCATTTTAATGAGAAATAGTAGGTGAGGACAACTCATGACTTTCAATCTGCATAGGTCCCATTAAGTCCATGTGCAAAAGTTCCAGAGTTTTGGATGTTTTAGGATGTCCAAGCTTAGGCTGTGACATCTTGGTTAGCTTGCCCACCTGACATTCTCCACTGACTTTTCCTTCATCCATAAGCATCTTTCGGATTCCTCTACCTGCTTCCTTGGATATGATCTTCCTTCCTCTTAAATGTAGATGTCCAAGTGTTCTATGCCCCAGTTTCACTTCCTTTTCTTCCTTGGCTAAGCAACACATTGAGGAGTAGTTTGAGACTTCAGGTTCCCATAGATAGCAGTTATCTTTGGATCTGGTTCCTCTCATGACTTCCTTATTTTCTCCATTCATCACAACACACTCTTCCTTAGTGAACTGTACATTGAAGCCTTGATCACGTAGCTGGCTTATGCTGATGAGATTAGTGTAAGAACAAAAATTGTTCTATAACAGATTCCAGGATTTTGATGATAACAAAGGATGAAACCAAAAATGGCACTCTAACGAAAAGTTTCTAAGTGTGCAGGACTCTAAAAGGAATCTGACTACATCATCAGATTCAGAATCAAATCAGATACAAATTATCAGAAGATCAGAAGCATCTGAAGTAGAAATGCGCTCTAGAAGTTCTGACTCTGAGCTTACAGCAGATCAGAATATCAGAAGCATATGAAGAAGAAGTATGCTCTAGAAGATCTGACTCTGAACAACGGTATATCAAATTCCAGAAGCTCACAACAGTATCTGAAGTCACCATCAGAACTCTAAGCGATCAAAATCATCAGAAGCTCTGAAGCCACATAGCAAGATCTCAGATTAACAGAGTTACGTAGACTCTGATAATGGATTTCCTAATTCAGAATGAATAACGTCAACTTCGAATTTAAATGGAAAGGAACTATTATTGGAAAGAAGTTATTCAGGGAGACAAAGTTGTTTTGGCAAGAAACAACAGAAGTTATGGCATTGATTCCTAATCAAGACAAAATTATTTGCCATCAATTTCAACGGTCCTTTCACCTCTATATAAAGGACAACAATCAACATTGAGAGACACACCAACGCACATAAACCTTTTCCTCTCTCTCTCAATCTTTCACGAAGCTTTTGCTTAGAACGTGAAACATTCTTTTGTTCTTACTGTTGTAATATTTGCTTTATCCTAGAAGCACACTAGATTACAAAGTCATTTTTATCTATTACTTTATTTCCTCAAGTGACTCTACGCAGTCTGTATACTTGAGACGACTAAGAGATCTTTCTCTTAGACGTTGGTTGTAATAATCTTTCAAGATTAGTGGATTAAGTCCTTATTGAAGGCGAAATCACCTTGGCCGGGTGGACTGGAGTAGCTTTGTGTTATAAGCGAACCAGTATAAATTCCTTGTGTGGTATTTGTCTGAAAAAGCGCTTATTTTCCAAAACAATTCAAACCCCCCTTTCTTGTTTTTTTCACCTTCAATTGGTATCAGAGCTTCGGCTCTGTTATTGATTTTCTAATCAAACACTTAACAGTGTAGAGAGATCCAGAACGAGAAAAACCATGGCCCACACAAATGAAAGAGACAGTTACAATGCTAAGCCTCCTGTCTTTGATGGAGAAAAATTCGACTACTGGAAAGATAGGATTGAGAGCTTCTTTCTAGGCTATGATGCTGATCTCTGGGACATTGTCACAGATGGATACAAACCTCCTGTCACAGAGGATGGAGTTGAAGTTTCCAGAAGTAAGATGTCAGATGATCAGAAGCGAGTTTTCAAAAATCATCACAAGGCCAGAACCATACTTCTCAATGCTATATCTTACAACGAGTATGAAAAGATCACCAACAGAGAAACAACCAAAGACATACTTGACTCTCTGAGGATGACTCATGAAGGAAACTCTCAGGTCAAAGAGACAAAGGCTCTGGCGCTTATCCAGAAATATGAAGCCTTCAAAATGGAGGATGACGAAGCCATAGAGGTAATGTTCTCTAGATTCCAAACTCTTATTGCAGGTCTCAAAGTTCTAGACAAAGGGTACACAACTGCAGACCACGTCAAAAAGATAGTCAGAAGCTTGCCAAAGAAGTGGAGACCCATGGTCACTGCTCTGAAGCTGTCTAAGGATCTGAACAATATCAGTCTTGAAGAGCTTGTCAGTTCCCTCAAAAGCCATGAGATAGAACTAGAGGAAGATGAACCTCAGAAGAAGAACAAGTCCGTAGCATTAAAGTCCAGATCTGAAAGACGCAAATCTGACAGAACCAAAGCATTCCAGGCCGAAACAGAAGATGCAGATGACTCTGAGCAAGAAGATTCTGATGAGGAAGAAGAATTGTCCCTCCTGACCAGAAGAGTTAAACAACTCTGGAAAAAGAGGAACAACAACTTCAGAAGACCAAGACCCAGAGGGGATCGATCAGAATCAACCTCAAAAGGTAAAACTAACAAAGATGTTACTTGTTATGAATGTAAAGAAACAGGTCACTACAAGAATGAATGCCCCAAGCTAAAGAAAGACAATTCCAGAAAAGAGAGCTTCAAGAAAAATCCCCTCAGAACCAAGAAGGGACTAATGGCTACCTGGGACGATAGTGAATCTGACTCATCAGAATCTGACTCTGATGAACAGGCCAATGTAGCATTCATGGCTACCACATCTAATAACAGTTCAGATGAAGAATCTGAAGAGGTATTTTCTGAATTCTCTCGATCTGATCTTGAATCATGCTTGTCTGAAACTCTTAGCTCATATCAGAAACTAAAACAAAAGTTTAAAGCAATAAAAGGCTGTCTTAAAGAAAAATTTGAAACATGTGGCAAACTTGAGATGACAATTCTAAAACGAGAAGATGAAATCAGATCTTTAACATTACAAAGAGATGCAGCAAATAAAAATCGTTTAGAACTGGAAGAAGCGTTATCTCAAGCTCCACAGACTTCAAATACGATAATTTATAAATACGAAGAAGCCTTTCAAGAATTTCTGAAAAATGGGATAGGAAGGAGTGTTATGGCATCCATGATTTATGGAGTCAGTCAAAACAATAAAAAGGGAATTGGGTATGATCCTACGGAAGATAAACTTCTACTAGTGACCAACTTAAATCTCCTTTTTCATATCTGTCATACGGTGAACTGGACTTTTTGTGGTTTTAATCGCAATGTCGCGGTTAGCAAGAGTCGCCACCGACTTTTCTTTTATCCAATAAGGAAAGGTGGAAAAGAACAGGAAAAACCTTAATTTAGATTTTGGGTTCGGGAGGTACATTATACAAAGGGAAGGTGTTAGCACCCTTTGTATCCATGGTTATCCATGGGCTCTTAATTGCTCGATCACTTATATTATTTTTGTCTAAAAAAAAGTGTTTGTGAATTGTTTAGAAAAATTGTTTTGAAAAGAGAATTTAACTTTGTAATGATTCTTGTATGAATGTATACAAAGTGATTATCTCGTTTAGTTTTGAAAATTGTTTAGAAAAATATAACTCGGTAATGATTCTAGTATGAATGTATACCAAGTGGTGATTTTCTGAAGGTATTTTGAAAGGTGTGAGGTGTGAAAAAATGTTTTAGGTTGTGAGCCAGCAATTAAGAGTTATACCGACCCAAGGTCTTTATGAGTATTTCCTATCCTTATGAGGGTAAAACTGTCCTTATTATTGAGAAATAAGTAGTTTTATCCTTTGGATGTAAAAGGGTCATCGTAGGGTCATCGATTGGTCATTGAAGGCAACAGTTACGAGGATACCTTAGCATTCGAAGGGACTATCATCTTTTAACCGTAGGCAACATCAGAGGGTCATCGAGGGACAAAGTTGTATATTCGAAGGCAACATCCGAGGGACTATAATTTATTTTATGATGATTTAACCGAAGGGTCTTTGCTAAGGGTATCCCCACGTTCGCGGGACATGACCGTAATATCGTAATCGTAAGGCAACAAAGAGAGGTCCAAGATCACTTATTCAAAGGCAAAGTTTTACAATTAATTATATAATTAGGATGAAACTCCACATTAAAATTATTAAAAATAATATATTAAAAAATTAATACATTAGAAATTAATACATTAAAAATTAATTTAGGGTGAAACTCCACAAGGGTATCCCACAAATAAAGTGGAATACCTAGCCAATAACCTTTTCCTGGGATATGTGAACCTTTACGAAACTCAAAAAAAAAAGAAACATGTCAGAACACCAAATCAGGGTGCAATCGAAGATTACACCGGAGAAATATCACAACAATAAATAGGATAGGATGAATAATGCATGGCTATGATAAAACATAAAAAAAAAGAATGGAAAAGTCAGCTACTGTCTCGTTCGCCTCTGCCTCGCCTAGCGAAGGCCACGGATTTTGAATTTGAAAACAGCCCCATGTTAGGAACTTTGAATTTTATGGCATTTTATCACAGGAATAACATGGTCAAACATTCAGGGTATTCAGGCATATTTAAATTCCCATACGAAAGCAAATTATATATCAACATTTAATCATGATGCATTATATATGTAGATATGGCCAATTGAAAGTATAAACAATAGAGATACGCAAAACCTGTTTGCCAATTCAAGGTTGAAGGGATTGACCACTTGTAGTATCGGAATAAGTTAGGCAGCGGGAATTGGACGGCGATGGCTTCGGTGCAGATGGGCTGCCTTCAGGGTTTCTTTACTCTGAATTCTCCGGGTAGGCAGGGTTCCTATGCCAAAGTTTCTATCCGTCCTTCTCTGTTCTCTTTCTTTCTGTTTCCTCAAGGTTTTGTTCCAAGGAAACCTCAGAGTGTTTTGCTTCTCTTCCTTCTTTCTCCAGTGAATCTCCCAGTGTAAACTCCAAGTCCCACTCCCCCTACTGGAACTTCAGTATTTATAGACTAATTTCGTGGGTAATGGGCTTGGAATGAGGGAGACCCAAGTCCAAAATAATTTGTTATATTTTATTTATTTATTTTAATTATTTAATTAATTAATTAATTAATTAATTAATTAATTAATTAATTAATTAATTTTTTTTTTTTTTTTTTTTTTTTTTTTTTTTTTTTTTTTTTTTTTTTTCGGAAAAATGATGGGTAATTTTTGGGGTATGACAGCTGCCCCTGTTCAATATTCTTGAACCGAGAGAGTTAGGATGGCGTGTATGCCATTCGTGGTCTGGAGGTGGAAGATTATTGAACACTAGAATGCCCCAAAAATTTGCACTTGAGAATCGACAGTTGGTCTTGATGGAGATGGGCTTAAAGATGCCATCCGGGAGGTTTGATGACGAAAGCTTCAGATCGCGCCGTATATTAGGCCAATTTGAAGACATGGGTGCCACACTGGGTCGTACGTTAGACCGTATAATGAGTCATCCATTAGGCTGCCGACTTCGCTGGGGAGTCGGAGTGTGTCATATGATGTTGGGGATAAAGGGTCAGAATGGACCATACGCTAGATCGTATCTGAGTTGCAGAATGAGCCGTACGTTAGGCTGAATCTGATGACGAAAGGGGTAGTCGTACGTTAGACTACGCTTCAGAAATGTACCGTATGTTAGGTAGCATCTGAGGGGATGGACATCCGAACGGGTCGTACGTTAGACCGTCTCAGAATGAGTCGTCTGTTAGGCCGCATCTGATGATGAAAGCGGTAGTCGTACGCCAGACTACACTTCAGAAATGTACCGTACGTTAGGTAGCATCTGAGGGTTGTAAGATCCAAACGGGTCGTACGTTAGACCGCGTTGGGGTTGTTGAAGTTCAGAATGGATCGTACGTTAGATCGTATCCGAGTTGTAGAATGAGCCGTCTGTTAGGCTGCATCTGAAAAAGAAAGTAGTCGTATGCTAGACTACACCCCTGAATGTACCGTACGCTAGGCAGCATCTGAGGATTTGAAGGTCCAAATGGGTCGTACGTTAGACCGCATTGGAGTTGCTGAAGAAGTCATATGTTGGGCTGAATCAGAATGAACCGTACGTTAGGCTGTATCTGATAACCTGTATATGTTGTACTTGCAATAAATGTCTGGGATGGGCTTAGAGATGCCATCGTTAGGAGGATATCGAAGTGTTGTCAGAATGAATGTTCCCATGAACTGTATTTGAAATATGTATCTGAATCTTGAATGTGATTGATAAAGGTGTCTGTCTGAATGAACCTTCTACTTTGACTATATCAGGAGGATAATTAACCTGCAAAGAAAAAGTTAGCTTCATGCTATGTCATGATGCATGAGATGTTTCGTGTTATGCTAAAATAAATGTGAATGTTGTATGCATGCGTATGCTGTGAAAGGATGTAATGAATGAGTTATGCGTATGAGAAGTTCTGCTTGGGGACTCTACTGGGGAAAATAAATCCCCATCTACTGATTTGAGACATTTGTGTCGATGACCCTTTCTCGGCTGGGGATGCTTGATTTCTGTCTGATGGTGGAAATATTCAACAGAGCCTGGCTGGGGATGGATGAGATGATCAATCTGTCTGGTGACGCCGACCTCTGTTGGGGAGTAACTGGCTGTGCCTGGGGATACTGCCATTTTCTGAGGAAAAAAAAACAGGCTTGCTGGGGAAGAGAATTGGTAGCGGATTCATTGGAAGCATGATTAGACCTTTTCCTTGATCCTGAAGTCGGGTAGTAATTGCTATTGCTATTCTATGCATGTATTTTTGGTAAACATCAGTCATATTCAAATGCACATATTAATTCAAATTAAATCAATGGACATTTACGCAACCAAAACAGAAAAAGAAAAAACAAAAGCATCTTTTGAAAGAAGGTTGTATTGATTTTGAAAGAAGGCCTATAAACAGGCAATTTGTGTACAAGGAGACAGAAATCCTAGTAAGAGGAAATTGTCGAAAACAAAGAGAAAGCTATGTGGAAGAAGTCCTATTGATTTTAAGTCTACTACTGTCATTATGTCTTCGAGCATCTCATCCCTTGCTGTCGGATAGAAGTGATTGGCTTGGTCAGTCCCTCGAACTTGGATGAAAGTTGACTGAGAACGGGACATAGTCATACGCTTTAATCCCTAATTTTTGCCTGGACCGCCTTTTCAGGTTTTCAGTCCACCAGGATACCCTTTTTTGCCCAAGCCGCCTTTTCAGGTTTTCGACTTGCCGGGTGTACATTTTTTTTTATATATCCCTAATTTTTGCCCGAACCCTTTTGGTTCGCCGGGATGCCCTTACTTTTGCCTAGATACGTCGATCTAGCGGGTCTCTTTTATGCGTAGTATTTTTTAACTATGTCCGCGTTCACGGGATGTGGGAAGTCTTCACCATCCATTGTAGCGAGTATCATGGCTCCACCTGAGAATACCTTCTTAACCACAAATGGCCCTTCGTATGTGGGAGTCCATTTGCCTCTGGGATCAGTTTGTGGTAGAATGATACGTTTGATTACCAAGTCGCCAATTTGGTACACCTGTCTCTTGACCCTTTTGTTGAATGCCCTGGTCATGCGCTTCTGATATATCTGCCCGTGACATACAGCCGCAAGTCTCTTCTCATCCATCAAATTTATCTGATCGAGTCGAGTCTGAATCCATTCGTCCTCGTCTAAGCCCGCCTCTTTCATGATCCTTAGAGAGGGAATCTGAACTTCCACTGGTAAAACGGCTTCCATTCTGTAGACTAAAGAGAAAGGAGTTGCCCCTGTCGAAGTTCGCACGGAAGTACGATAACCATGAAGAGCAAATGGTAACATCTCATGCCAGTCTTTGTATGTTACCGTCATCTTTTGTATAATCTTCTTAATATTCTTATTAGCCGCTTCTACAGCGCCGTTCATCTTTGGCCGGTACGGAGAAGAGTTATGGTGTTTTATTTTGAACTGCGTGCAGAGTTCAGTAATCATCTTGTTGTTCAAATTAGTACCATTGTCAGTGATAACTCTTTCAGGAGACAGCAGGTTTCTCAAATAGGTATTTGATAGAATCCATCTTAGAAGTCAATAAGGTGGTATGATTCAACATATACTGTCTTAGTCGGCGAGCAGCCCAGGCCAAAGCACAGCAAGCTTTCTCGGGCTGTGAGTATCTTGTTTCACAGTCGGTACCTTTTGCTAAGGCAGTATATGGCATGCTCTTTTCGACCAGACTCGTCATGTTGCCCCAACACACCTCATTGAATTTTCTAACACGGTGAAATACGTAATTAAAGGTCTTCCTTCAACTGGTGGCATCGGAACTGGAGGTTCTTGGCGATATTTCCTGATTTTGTCATAAGCTTCTTGGCATTCATCATTCCATACCATCTCTTGATTTTGTCTCAGTAATTTGAAGATGGGTTTGCAGGTAGCAGTCAAGTGTGGAATGAATCGGGCAATGTAATTCGAGTGCCCCAAGAAACCTCTGACTTCTTTCTTGTTTATTTCAGTACCCAGATTTACAATTTCAATTGATTCCTCATGCGGCTGTATAGTCTTTTCTTCTTGCAGTAGTCGGGCAAGTTCTCCAGGGACTTCACAATCTTCCTCGCTTCCATCCTCGGCTTGGTAGATCGGATTTTCAAAGTCATAATGAACAGTAGCAGAGTCATTACCAACAGGATCCAGAGTGGATATGGATCGGCAAATTGTTACGTGAGTGTGTGCAAGAAACATAGCTTGTTTGAAAAATGACAGGAAAGATAAAGAGCGCAATATTTGAATGCAAAAAGTCCATTGATCTATTGAATATGAATATGCTTATGAAAATGACAAAACCCTTAACAAATTAGCTATTGTGCCTCGGGCATAGACACAATGCTTTAAGAAGTTTGATTGTAAAAGAAAATTAAAATTTGCAATTCTAGAATAAACAATAACAATTACTCCTGACTAAAGGAAATCGGGATAATGTCTTCAGTCTTCCAATTGTTGAGTCCGTCACCAATTGTTGGGAAAATCCAGCTATCCAAGTCGCAATCACTATCAGCATCTTCCATAGCATTAATCTGATTTTTGACTATCTTTCCAGAGTTAAACCCCAGGCCAGCTTTATCAGACTTGTACGGTACATTGATCAGTTGACCCCAACCAGCACGATCACCATTTTCAATCGCGGCTTGAGCATCTTTCAGAGAGATCATGACAGGGGGAGCACGAACAACCTTGGGCACAAGGGGATTTGGCTTAAGGACAGGACTGGGTGGAGGAACCACTTCAAATGACTGAGAAGGAGTCTCAAAGAATTCACCATCCATCTCGACGTATTTGAAGGCTTGCACACTACTGACAATATACTCTTCTTCTCCACATACAGTGACAACCATGCCTGCTATTGGATACTTCAGCTTTTGATGAAGCGACGAAGCTACCGCACTTGCCCCATGGATCCAAGGGCGCCCCAACAAGCAGGAGTAGGCGGGTCGAATGTCCATCACGTGAAAGGTAGTGCTGAAGAATTGAGGTCCTATCTTGATAGGGAGAACCACTTCACCATAGACAACACTCTTCGCACCATCGTAAGCACGCACCACAACATCACTAGGTTTCAGTTCAATGCCTTTGTAGTCAAATTTATCGAGTACAGCTTTCGGGAGCACATTCAAGGAAGAGCCGTTGTCGATCAACACGTGGGCCAGGGTGATCCCCTCACACTCGATGGAGATATGCAGAGCTTTATTGTGATTCTTTCCTGCTGGCGTCAGGTCAGCATCGGAAAAGCCTAGGCCATTGTCAACAGTCAAATTAGCAACATAATGTTCGAATTGATCGACGGATGTTTCTTGAGGCACATGAGCGGTCTTCAAGAATTTCATCAATGCATTGGCATGGGATTCAGAAGATAACAATAAAGACAACATTGAGATTTTAGACGGAGTATGCCCCAATTGTTCCACTACATCAAAATCGCTCTTACGGATGATTTTCAGCATCTCTTCCATTTCCTGTTTGGCAACATCTTCAGAAGTAACTTCGACCGATGTCTCTGACTGAGGAGGATTGACTGGTCTTTTTCCTCGAATTTCGGGAGCGGGAGGTGAGATTCCTGGGGAGTAGATCCTTCCACTTCGAGTAACTTTACTAGTCCCCACAATATCATTAGGATTAGCAGAACTACCAACTTGCTTTATGCCATGGATGTAAACGTCGCCTCCATAGTTCCACGGAATAGCTTTGCTGGAGGAATATGGCACGGGGCCAGGTGCGGTAATAATCAGGGGAGCCACTTTGGGCTCAGCGGTAATCTTCACAGGCACTCTAGTAGCGGTAATTTTCACTGGAGCTTTGGACCTAGCAATCACAGATACCTCTTCAATAGAGTTGTCCACCTTAGGAACCCTTTCGAATAGAATTGTACGATCATCCATCAGCCGTTGAATGCCGTTCTTCAACTTCAAACAATCATTGGGTCGGAGTACACAGAGATCGCAATCTTCAGCACAACCTGGAAATAAACCAGCTTGCAATAAATTCTTCTTAACGATCAGGAGAGGAGATGCTAAATCAGCAACGTCAGTAACGTGAGAATTGTCGTCCACAACATTAACATTCTGGTCATGATTAGGCATAGGTGCTGTGATGACATTGGGGGTCGCCGGAGGATCAAATTCAATTTCTCCAGCGTCGATCATATCCTGAATCTTGTTCTTCAACAACCAGCAATCATTCGTATCATGCCCGGGGCTATCGGAGTGATAGGCACACCTGGCGTTGGGATTATAACGAGGAGAAGTAGTGTTGGGATTTGCAGGAGGGCCTCTGAGGGTAATCAAATTGGCCTTTAACATACTCTGCAGTGCTTGGGTTAAAGTCATATTGATCTTGGTAAACTGTCTTCTCGACCTGTCTTGTCTGTGTTGGAAGTTCTGAGATGGCGGTGCGGCAATTGTAACTGCCCCAACAGTATGGTCACGATTCTTCTTGTTATGCTTCCTCTCACTGTACACAGCATTTGATTCATTCTTTCCCTGATAGGACTTTTTGGTGCTTGCAGAAGTAGCTGCCTGTATCTTTCCACTTCGAATGCCGCTTTCAACCCGTTCACCTGTCAAGATAAGTTCAGTGAAACCTGACGAGGAACTTCCCAGTAGATGGCTGTAGAATGGGCCAGTCAGTGTACCCATGAACATGTCCACTAACTCTCGATCAGTCATAGGGGGTTTGACTCTGCCAGCCAAATCTCTCCACTTTTGAGCATATTCTTTGAAACTTTCTTTAGAGCCCATAGTCATATTTTGTAGCTGTAGCCGAGTAGGCGCTAACTCAGAATTATACTGGTAGTGCTTGTAGAAAGCTGTTGCTAAATCAGTCCATGTGCGGATGTTAGAGCTCTCAAGCTGATAATACCACTCTAACTGTGTGCCAGACAGACTCTCTTGGAAGAAATGGATCCACAGTTTCTTATCAGTAGTGTGCGGCTGAATCTTTCTCACATAGGCCCTTAGATGCATCTGAGGACAAGAGGCACCATCATACTTAGTGAAAATGGGAACCTTGAATTTGCGGGGAATGACCACATCAGAGACCAGACCCAAGTTTTCGAAATCCAGACCGGGCACTTTCTGCCCCTCCATAGCTAGCATACGTTCTTCCAGCAACTTGTACTTATCATCCTTCGGAGAGTACTGTTCATGTTCATAATCTTCATCGTCGTCCTCAGAATTGACGAGATTAGGATTCTCATCTTCCGAATCATTCTCGGTCTCTTCTTCTGAATCCTTCGGAATTCTAATCTTGACTCCTGTAACCTGTCCCTTAAGCCTTCTCCCCGGGTTGATGTAACCCACAGGTTTCTGGTCCTTCTTCTTCTCCATCAAAAGAGCTTTCAGTTCTTCCTGCCCCTTAGATAAGCTCAGCATCATTTCCTGGAATTGAGCATTCTGGGCCTGGAGATCTTTGACAGTTTGTTCGAGAGCCATTGTTCAATCTGTTTGAATCTGCTGGAATCTGTTTGATAGGAAAATCGTGAGAACACTGATCCTTTAGAATACCTGTTATGCGATGCAATGCAATGTATGAAATGTTTTCAAGGACTTTCGGGATTTAACTTTGCATAAACTAACAAAAAGAGCTTTTTTTTTCTTTTCTCTTTTGTTTTTGCTTTTGTTTTTGTTTTTTCTGTTTTTTTTTAGCAGAGTTAAATCCCTAAATCCTTGAAATGGTTAGTACAATGCCATGATGTTATGATGTTATGTTGTTATGATGTCATGTTGTTATGATGTCATGTTGTTATGATGTCATGTTGTTAGATAAATAACAAGCACAAGCAAGTCACACAACAATCATTCCTAGGTTTTAAGGCTTGCGTGAGTTCCATAGGTAAATACCCTCCCCACTGAAGTTTGGTTGGTTCAACCTGTCTTAGAATAGTAACCGGGTTCTAGAAGGATCTCAAATCATTGACCTTTCCTTAAGTCCACTTCAGTGCAACACCAAGTGGTTGACCGAAGCTTCCCTAAAGTCC
The DNA here is from genome assembly GCF_024323335.1 of Lathyrus oleraceus. Lineage (NCBI taxonomy): Eukaryota > Viridiplantae > Streptophyta > Magnoliopsida > Fabales > Fabaceae > Lathyrus > Lathyrus oleraceus. The sequence goes on along the minus strand of NC_066583.1, from coordinate 599,661,147 downwards.
AATCTCAAAGAGTGTAGTATCGAGTCTCAACCAACTCCAGTCGGAACCGAAGCCAGTTATCTCACTACTTTCTAATGGCCAGGATGAGTCAATTAGGGTTCTAAAGGTCTGGTTAATGCTTTTATGACACCACGCGAATGCCAAATATTTCCTCAACTAACATGAGGAACATCAGGACATCCAAAGTGCCACATTAACCGTAGCCATCATTTTGACCATTCCAGTATACGCCGGACAGTCGCGATGATCTCTTGCTACTTACCTAAGGTACACTAGATCCGGGTGTAGGATCTTTCACTCAAGCATAACATACCCAAGCAATCCCTTAAAAATAAATCAGACAAATTGAATAAGTGATCTTGTTTTTAAGGTAACCTCTCTTTTTAAATATTTAGGGTCCCCAGCAGAGTCGCCAGTTCTGTCATACGGTGAACTGGACTTTTTTGTGGTTTTAATCGCAATGTCGCGGTTAGCAAGAGTCGCCACCGACTTTTCTTTTATCCAATAAGGAAAGGTGGAAAAGAACAGGAAAAACCTTAATTTAGATTTTGGGTTCGGGAGGTACATTATACAAAGGGAAGGTGTTAGCACCCTTTGTATCCATGGTTATCCATGGGCTCTTAATTGCTCGATCACTTATATTATTTTTGTCTAAAAAAAAGTGTTTGTGAATTGTTTAGAAAAATTGTTTTGAAAAGAGAATTTAACTTTGTAATGATTCTTGTATGAATGTATACAAAGTGATTATCTCGTTTAGTTTTGAAAATTGTTTAGAAAAATATAACTCGGTAATGATTCTAGTATGAATGTATACCAAGTGGTGATTTTCTGAAGGTATTTTGAAAGGTGTGAGGTGTGAAAAAATGTTTTAGGTTGTGAGCCAGCAATTAAGAGTTATACCGACCCAAGGTCTTTATGAGTATTTCCTATCCTTATGAGGGTAAAATTGTCCTTATTATTGAGAAATAAGTAGTTTTATCCTTTGGATGTAAAAGGGTCATCGTAGGGTCATCGATTGGTCATTGAAGGCAACAGTTACGAGGATACCTTAGCATTCGAAGGGACTATCATCTTTTAACCGTAGGCAACATCAGAGGGTCATCGAGGGACAAAGTTGTATATTCGAAGGCAACATCCGAGGGACTATAATTTATTTTATGATGATTTAACCGAAGGGTCTTTGCTAAGGGTATCCCCACGTTCGCGGGACATGACCGTAATATCGTAATCGTAAGGCAACAAAGAGAGGTCCAAGATCACTTATTCAAAGGCAAAGTTTTACAATTAATTATATAATTAGGATGAAACTCCACATTAAAATTATTAAAAATAATATATTAAAAAATTAATACATTAGAAATTAATACATTAAAAATTAATTTAGGGTGAAACTCCACAAGGGTATCCCACAAATAAAGTGGAATACCTAGCCAATAACCTTTTCTTGGGATATGTGAACCTTTACGAAACTCAAAAAAAAAAAGAAACATGTCAGAACACCAAATCAGGGTGCAATCGAAGATTACACCGGAGAAATATCACAACAATAAATAGGATAGGATGAATAATGCATGGCTATGATAAAACATAAAAAAAAAAGAATGGAAAAGTCAGCTACTGTCTCGTTCGCCTCTGCCTCGCCTAGCGAAGGCCACGGATTTTGAATTTGAAAACAGCCCCATGTTAGGAACTTTGAATTTTATGGCATTTTATCACAGGAATAACATGGTCAAACATTCAGGGTATTCAGGCATATTTAAATTCCCATACGAAAGCAAATTATATATCAACATTTAATCATGATGCATTATATATGTAGATATGGCCAATTGAAAGTATAAACAATAGAGATACGCAAAACCTGTTTGCCAATTCAAGGTTGAAGGGATTGACCACTTGTAGTATCGGAATAAGTTAGGCAGCGGGAATTGGACGACGATGGCTTCGGTGCAGATGGGCTGCCTTCAGGGTTTCTTTACTCTGAATTCTCCGGGTAGGCAGGGTTCCTATGCCAAAGTTTCTATCCGTCCTTCTCTGTTCTCTTTCTTTCTGTTTCCTCAAGGTTTTGTTCCAAGGAAACCTCAGAGTGTTTTGCTTCTCTTCCTTCTTTCTCCAGTGAATCTCCCAGTGTAAACTCCAAGTCCCACTCCCCCTACTGGAACTTCAGTATTTATAGACTAATTTCGTGGGTAATGGGCTTGGAATGAGGGAGACCCAAGTCCAAAATAATTTGTTATATTTTATTTATTTATTTTAATTATTTAATTAATTAATTAATTAATTAATTAATTAATTAATTAATTTTTTTTTTCTTTTTTTTTTTTTTTTTTTTTTTTTTTTTTTTTTTTTTTTTTTTTTTTTTTTCGTTTTTTTTTTTTTTTTTTTTTTTTAGGAAAAATGATGGGTAATTTTTGGGGTATGACAATATCACTACACACACACACAAGAACAAAAATTTGAAAATGCTAGAAAACCCAAAGTTATAAGAAACTCTGGGAAAACTAATCAGAAAGGACCCAAGAGACTCTGGGTACCAAAAGATAAGATTGTTTATGTTGCAGATATCCTATGCAGCAAAGTTCAAACACCAGTCATGGTACCTGGACTCTGGATGCTCGCGACACATGACGGGAAGAAAGTCTATGTTCCAAAGCCTGGAACTTAAAGACGCTGGATTCGTAGGCTTCAGAGGAGATCAGAAAGGAAGGATCAGAGGCTCCGGAACTATTGGTAATGGTACTCTTCCCTCTATATCTGATGTCCTTTACGTGGAAGGATTAATGCATAATTTGTTATCCATAAGTCAATTAAGTGATAACGGTTATGACGTGATCTTTAATCAAAAAACATGTAAAGCCATAAATCAAAACAATGGTTCTGTCCTATTCACAGGCAAAAGGAAAAACAATATTTATAAAATTAATCTTTCTGATTTAAAAGAACAAAATGTGAAATGTCTGATGTCTGTTCACGAAGAGCAATGGGTATGGCATAGACGCTTGGGCCACATTAGCATGAGAAAACTATCTCAGCTAAATAAACTCGAGTTAGTCAGAGGCCTACCTAAACTGAAGTTTTCTTCAGATGCTCTATGTGAAGCATGTCAGAAAGGAAAATTTTCAAAAACTTCTTTCAAAAAGAAAACTATTGTTACCACCTCTAAGCCTCTGGAACTTCTTCACATTGATTTATTTGGTCCTGTGAAAACAGCATCAATCAATGGAAAGAAGTATGGACTAGTCATTGTTGATGATTTCAGTCGCTGGACATGGGTGAAATTCCTAAAGCACAAGAGTGAGTCTCACTCTGTATTCACTAGTTTCTGCTCCAAAGTGCAAAAAGAATTTGACTCTAAAATTATTAGAGTCAGAAGTGATCATGGTGGGGAATTTGAAAACAAAAATTTTGAGGAATTATTTGACTCTAATGGAATATCCCATAATTTCTCCTGCCCTAGAACTCCACAACAAAATGGAGTTGTAGAGAGGAAGAATAGGACACTCCAAGAGATGGCCAGAACCATGATCAATGAAACGAATGTGGCTAAGCACTTTTGGGTCGAAGCTGTAAATACAGCGTGTTATATTCAGAATAGAATCTCCATAAGACCTATTCTGGAAAAGACTCCCTATGAACTGTGTAAAGGAAGGAAACCAAACATTTCATATTTCCATCCATTTAGATGTTCTTGCTTTATTTTAAACACTAAAGAACATCTGAACAAGTTTGATTCCAAAGCACAGAAAGGTATTATGTTAGGATACTCAGAACGCTCTAAAGGCTACAGAGTATACAATACAGAATGATGTCTGGGATCTTGTTCCCAAGCCCAGAAGCACTCACGTTATTGGAACCAGATGGGTATTTAGAAACAAGCTGAATGAGAAAGGAGAAGTCGTCAGAAACAAAGCTCGACTGGTAGCTCAAGGTTACAGTCAACAAGAAGGTATTGATTACAATGAAACCTTTGCTCCAGTCGCAAGGTTAGAATCTATTCGTCTTCTTGTATCTTTTGCTATTAACCATTCTATTAAATTATATCAAATGGATGTCAAGAGCGCATTCCTTAATGGTTATATATCAGAAGAAGTGTATGTCAACCAACCTCCAGGTTTTGAAAATCCAGATTTTCCAGAACATGTCTTTAAACTTAAAAAATCTTTATATGGACTTAAACAAGCTCCCAGAGCTTGGTATGAACGTTTAAGTAATTTTCTTCTGGAACACAATTTTATCAGAGGGAAAGTTGACTCCACACTCTTCTGTAAGAACCTTAACAATGATCTCATGATATGTCAGATATATGTTGATGATATTATTTTTGGTTATGTTAACGCCTCTGTTTGTCAAGAATTCTTTGAGTTAATGCAGGCAGAATTTGAAATGAGCTTAATGCAAGAACTAAAGTTCTTTCTAGGAATTCAAATTAACCAAACTTCAGAAGTCACGTACGTTCATCAAAGCAAATACATAAAAGATGTTCTGAAGAAATTTGACATGGCTGAATGCAACTCTGCAAAGACTCCCATGCATCCAACATGCATTCTTGAAAAGGAAGAAGTCAGTAAAAAGGTTTGTCAGAAGCTCTATCGTGGTATGATAGGCTCCCTTCTCTATCTGACTGCTACTCGACCTGATATTCTCTTTAGTGTCTGTCTCTGTGCCAGATTCCAATCAGATCCTAGAGAAACTCACTTAACAGTAGTTAAGAGAATTTTCAAATATCTGAAAGGAACTCCTAACCTGGGCCTGATGTATGAGAAAACATCAGAGTATAGACTTTCGGGTTACTGTGATGCAGATTATGCAGGAGATAGATTGGAACGAAAAAGCACATCTGGAAATTGTCGGCTCTTAGGAAACAATCTTATATCCTGGGCCAGCAAAAGACAGTCAACTATCGCTCTATCAACTGCAGAAGCTGAATACATCTCAGCATCACTGTGCACAACTCAGATGCTCTGGATGAAGAATCAGTTAGAAGATCTGCAAATCTTCGAGAGTAACATTCCTATCTTTTGTGATAATACTGCTGCCATTTGTTTAAGTAAGAATCCCATCTTACACTCCAGAGCTAAGCATATTGAAATAAAACATCATTTTATCAGAGACTATGTTCAGAAAGGGATAGTAACATTGAAGTTCATTGATACAGATCATCAATGGGCAGATATATTTACTAAACCTCTAGCTGAAGATAGATTTCTTTTTATCTTAGAGAATCTGAACATTCAAAATTGCCCTGAATAAATTGTGCCTCTGAAGATGTAAAATGAGACTCTGACATAAACAAATGAGCTTCTGCCTTTGACTCTGGTACTTCTACCAAGTTAAGAAGATATCTGAGTTAAAAATCTCCAGGAACCAATCCTTTGGTATTCCTGAAGATCAGATACATCAACACGTGGAGTGAATTGCGTCTAACCTTAGAACTTCTAGACAGCTGTCCAGAAGAAATTCAAAGGACAGACGTTTGAGATCTCCTCGAGCAGTGTGCATACTGTTGAGATTAGGCATTCATTAATGAGCCATAATCATTTCTCCTTCTAAACGTGCTAACTTGGTTTTTGTGCTAAACTCTGATTTCTGTGTCATTTTGCATGCAGTTTGTTCTAGTATATAAACACTTCTCTCACATTCTGCACACACTTCACTCTCACTCACTTTCTCAAACCAGCTCTCTCAGGCATTTCTGCAAGCAGTTCATCCTCATCTCGTTCCTCATCAACAATGGATTCTCAACAACAATCCGTGTTCAACTTTTCTCAACAAATGGACTCCAGCAACGGAGCTCAAAGCACAAGCATTCCTACTCCAACAGTTACAGGCGTAACTATAACACCAGTGTACAAGGAGCCTCATATTCTTGACCGTGAGCCTCATATCAATCTTGCAACTCCTTTCGAGAAACTGGATGTTTGCTGACGCTGACGACCATTTCATCGTCTCCTACGTTTTGGGGGTAAAAATCGTGATTACTGAAAAATCAATAGCCTCATTGCTGAACATGGAGAAAACTGGAGGAAGAAGGATTTACAACATCAATCCTAGGGCAAAGTACATTGCTCATGAAATCAACCCTACCATCTTCAAACTCAACACAGAAGGAAATCCCTCAAAGAACAAAGAACTACATCAGAATCTCCGAGTGTGGCTCAAGATCATTCTGGGAACCATTCATCACCGCCCAGCATCCAACTCCTCAGACTACATCAATACATATCAAAAGTGTATTCTGTACTGTATTCACAAGGGTTTGAAGCTCTGCCTCCCAACACTACTCTTCAAATACCTCAGAGACTCCGTACGGGAGACCAGGAACAACATGAAACCCAGAACCTACATCCCTCTGGGAAGACTTCTATCAGATGTACTAATAGAAAATTGGCTCGTAGATCATCTGGAAAAACATAAACTCATGGAAGATATGGCAATAGAAACTGGAAGGCCTCTGAACTCCAGAAATCTGAAGAGCATGGGGATTCTGAAGGAGATTCAAGTTAAACCTACGCTGGACACCTCTTGGGAAGCTTTAAAAGATCAGAGGAATATGCCAAATGGTCTCGCAAGGTTCTACAAGAATGAACCCAAAGAGGCAATCCTCCACTATCTCCAACGCCTGAAGGATGAAGGAGTGGACATCTCAGACTTCAGATTAGACGATCTGCTAGATTCAGAACCAGACTTCGTGAAGTTCAAAAGAGGTCCATCTGAGAAGTCTTCAAAGGCGAAGAGAGCAAAGCTAGGAGAATCTTCTGACTCAAGACCTCCAGCACCTCTGCAAGAATCTTCTGGTAAGTCTGCCTCTACTGTTCCCTCTGCACAGCCATTGGCTTCTTCTACTCCTCTACCAACACCCATCTACACCACATCTGAAACCCCTCCTTCCACAACCAGAACACAACAACCTCTACCAAAATTCAATATTGCTAATACCTCTTTACCACTATCCGAAGCTGAAGAATTAAACCACATCACTTCCTCATCCACAGCCCCAGAATCACCTCCCTATTTTATCCTTTCCTCCGACACAGAACCTTCTGACCCCGCTTCACCCACTTTAGCCCAACTTCAATCTCTAAACCAAAATTCCCAACAACCACAACAACCTTCACTTGAACCTGAAGTAACTTCACCATCCACAAAATAACCAACCATCACTTCCGCTGACCTTCAACCCTCTGACCTCCATGCCTCTGACATTACCCCTTCAAACACTTCCGCTGAACCTCAAACACTCAACCTAATCCCTCCAACCTCTTCACCTCAAACATCTGAACCAGAACATTCCCTGCCTACCCTAGAGGAAGCCATTATGCTGTTCGTAGGGGCTTCAGTGCAAAAGGTCAAGTCTCTGACCATAAACTCCGGCATCAGTGACGATCCTGACTCTGTTAGGACACACTGGAACAGGGTCATTGGCTAGATGACATCTGAGGCCTTCAAGCTGAAGCACATCTCTGAGCAAGTCAGAAACGACTTCATTAGAGACGCTGAGGTAAGACTACAGGAGCGTTTGGCCAGAGAAGCTGAAGAACAGGCCAGAAGGGAAGAAGAAGAAAGAGCCAAAGAAGAAGAAATCCAAAGGGCAAGGGAAGCTGAAGCCAAAGCTCTAGCTGATGCTGCTGCTGCTGCTAAAGCTGAAGCAAAGGCTGCTGCTGAAGCTGAAGCCAAAGCCGCTGAAGAACAACATGCTCTGACTCAGGGGGAGTCTTCTTCTTTTGCACCCCTGGTTCTCAAGACGCTGGAAGAACTTCAGAAAGAGCAGAAGGAAGTCCGAGCCAGACTGGATCAACAAGACACTGTCAACGCCAACATTCAGAACCTGCTGAATCAACTGCTTCAGAGAATGCCTCCTCCTCCCAACCCTTAGGCACTTAGGATCCTTTGCTTGTTGCCTTGCTTATCTTTGTTTCTGATGTTTTTTTTCTCTTGTCATTATCTCTGATGTTCTGTTTCCCTTATCTGAATATATATCTTTCCTGCCTATTTTTTTGTTTAAGTCTTTTTGATTCTGACAAAAAGGGGGAGAAATCAAATAGCTCTGATGAAAAATTGCCTAATACCTTAAGCACTCTGCAAACATACTATTATCTAAAATAAATTCATCTAACACTGGACTTAAGAAAATTGCAGAAGGTATCAAGAAACTTCATTGCTTGGAAGCTCTGGTAAGAACTTCTGAACTCCCTAGCCTATCTCAGGGGGAGCTCATTTCTATCTGATCTGATAAAGTTTATCTGTCATTTGAGTTTGTTGTCATCATCAAAAAGGGGGAGATTGTAAGAACAAAAATTATTCTACAATAGATTCCAAGATTTTGATGATAACAAAGGATGAAACCAAAAATGGCACTCTAACGAAAAGTTTCTAAGTGTGCAGGACTCTAAAAGGAATCTGACTACGTCATCATATTCAAAATCAAATCAGATACAAATTATCAGAAGATCAGAAGCATCTGAAGTAGAAATGCACTCTAGAAGTTCTGACTCTGAGCTTATAGCAGATCAGAATATCAGAAGCATATGAAGAAGAAGTATGCTCTAGAAGATCTGACTCTGAACAACGGTATATCAAATTCCAGAAGCTCACAACAGTATCTGAAGTCACCATCAGAACTCTAAGCGATCAAAATCATCAGAAGCTCTGAAGCCACATAGCAAGATCTCAGATTAACAGAGTTACGTAGACTCTGATAATGGATTTCCTAATTCAGAATGAATAACGTCAACTTCGAATTTAAATGGAAAGGAACTATTATTAGAAAGAAGTTATTCAGGGAGACAAACTTGTTTTGGCAAGAAACAACAGAAGTTATGGCATTGATTCCTAATCAAGACAAAATTATCTGCCATCAATTTCAACGGTCCTTTCACCTCTATATAAAGGACATCAATCAGCATTGAGAGACACACCAACGCACATAAACCTTTTCCTCTCTCTCTCTCTCTCAATCTTTCACGAAGCTTTTGCTTAGAACGTGAAACATTCTTTTGTTCTTACTGTTGTAATATTTGCTTTATCCTAAAAGCACTCTAGATTACAAAGTCATTTTTATCTATTACTTTATTTCCTCAAGTGACTCTGCGCAGTCTGTATACTTGAGAGGACTAAGAGATCTTTCTCTTAGACGTTGGTTGTAATAATCTTTCAAGATTAGTGGATTAAGTCCTTATTGAAGGCGAAATCACCTTGGCCGGGTGGACTGGAGTAGCTTTGTGTTATAAGCGAACCAGTATAAATTCCTTGTGTGGTCTTTATCTGAAAAAGCGCTTATTTTCCAAAACAATTCAAACTCCCCTTTCTTGTTTTTCTCACCTTCAATTAGTAGTTAGTCCTTTTACTAACAGCACATTATTCAGTTCTAGAACTCCAGGACTGTTCAGCTTACCAACACCTTTGATTTTTCCTTTAGCTCCATCACCAAAGGTCACATAACCGGTAGCATGAGGTTGTCTATCTACCAATAAGTTCTCTATCCCAGTCATATGTCTTGAGCAACCACTGTCAAAATACCAGTCTTCTCTGGTAGATGCCCTTAGAGATGTGTGAGCTAATCTAGCAACCCATTGTTGTTTCTTGATGGGGGCATTATGCTTAGATGCCTTCTGCTTAGGTCTGACTTGAGGGGTCTGGTTAGGATAACCATGCAACCTGTAACAGAAGGGTTTTATGTGACCAAATCTACCACAGTAGTGGCATTTCCATCTTTGAAATTTCTTCTTTTGATGGTTAAACCTCCTGCTTCCATGATGTTGTGACATTGGTTGTGACTTTTGCTTGGTTTCCTGAACTTCAGCCTTTGAGTTGTTGAATTCAGATGGGGATTCCTTAAGAAAGCCTAAACCAGACATGGTTCCGGATTTCTGTCCCACCTTTAGAATCTCTTCCAAAGTGTCAGTTCCTTTATTCAGCATTCTGATGGATTTTGTCATTTGATCTAGCTTAGAGGACAGCAAGGTTATCTCACCATTTAGACCATCTATGACTGTAAGATGCTTCTTCTTCTCAGCTTCCAGCTCCTTGATGAGTTTCTTCTGCTTTTCTCCTTGAATACACACTTCAGCACTTTTGACACATAACTCTTTATATGAAGCAGCAAGTTCATCAAATGTAAGTTCATCTCCACTTGAGTCATCATCATAGGCACAGACACTAGTTAGTGCAGTGACATGTTTTACAGATTCTCCTTCCGATTCACTCTCAGAGTCTCCCTCAGACCAGGTGACAGATAGTCCCTTCTTTTGCATCTTGAGGAAGGTAGGACATTCAGCTCTAGTGTGTCCAAAACCTTCACATCCATGACACTGGATTCCCTTGCCTTGGTTGAACTTTTCTTCAGATTTTGATCTTCTACTGATGTCAGATGAAGAGTTCTTGACATTTGGTCTACCTTTTTGATCAACCTTCTTTATGAACTTGTTGAACTGTCTTCCAAGCATGATTATAGCTTCTGATATGCTTTCATCACCTCCAATACTTCCTTCTTTTGAATCCTCTTCAGTATTTGATATGAAAGCTATGCTTTTGTTCTTCTTTTCAACATTCTCACACAGGCCCATTTCAAAGGTTTGGAGAGAACCAATAAGCTCATCAACCTTCATATTGCAGATATCTTGAGCCTCTTCTATAGCAGTGACCTTCATGGCAAATCTCTTGGGCAATGATCTGAGAATCTTTTTTAAAAGTTTTTCTTCAGACATTTTCTCTCCTAAGCCACCAGAAGTGTTGGCAATTTCAAGAATATTCATGTGGAAGTCATGAATAGTCTCATCCTCCTTCATCCTCAGATTTTCAAACTTGGTGCTCAGCATCTGAAGTTTAGACATCCTCACCTTGGAGGTACCTTCATGAGTTGTTTTGAGAGTATCCCAAACTTCTTTAGCCAGCTCACAGTGATGCACCAGTCTGAAGATGTTCTTATTTATCCCATTGAATAGTGCATTCAAGGCCTTAGAGTTTCCAAGGGCTAATGCCTCTTGATCCTTGTCCCACTCTTCTTCAGGAATTTGCATAATGATTCCATCTTTACCTGTCTTCGTTGGATGTTCCCATCCTTTGTTGACAGCTCTCCAGACCTTGCTGTCCATAGACCTCAAGAAGGCTATCATACGAGGTTTCCAGTCATCATAGTTAGAACCATCCAGCATGGGTGGTCTATTTGAGAATCCTACATCCTTGTCCATGGTACTAGAAAGTAACGTCCCTAGATCTCACCCAGAAATTAACAGGCAGGGTGCCTGCTCTGATGCCAATTGAAATTCTAGTTAACAGACTTTCGATGTCACACTGGATGTTATGACATCCAATTATGCGCAGACAGGAATGTATACAGAACGTAAATGTAAAGTGCAGTAAATAACACAGAGAATTGTTTACCCAGTTCGGTGACAAACACACCTACGTCTGGGGGCTACCAAGCCAGGGAGGAAATCCACTATTAGCAGTATTAATTCAGGCCTTAAACCAACTGTTTAATCCTATCACTTAATACCTACCCAATGCAATTTCAATCTAAAACTAAGACCAGAGTTCCTACTCACTCCCCCTCAATCGCCACAGTGATTACAACCTTTAATTAGTTTAAAGTCAATGGCGAAGTAATACTTCAAACAACTCTTGATTGTGCTTAACAACTTTAATCAAGAAACACAGCACTCACGCTTAAAAGCTTAGAGTGACACAACAATTACAACTCAATGAACACCCTAGTCCAATGCAATCATCTAGGTGATAATTGCTTGGCTCACAAATACAACCTAATACAAAACACAATAAAAATACAGTTATGAAATACAATGATGTATTTAAAGCTTCACACTTCGAAATCCCTGAGTTGCTAAAAGTAGGATTGCCATCCTTTTATACTGCAGCACTTGGGCTTTGTACTTGTATTTCCTAAAATTAAGGTTAAGCAAGTTAACCTAATTTCCACATATTAGGGTGCTAACAAATAGGCTATTTGTTAGGGCTCTTGAATTTAGCTCTTCTGTTAGTTTCCTGGATTTTAACACAACTGTTAGATTCCTGAAAAACAGCCTGAGATAAATACTGAAACAAAAAAACTAACTAGCCTACACTTTAGCATATGCTGTCAGGAATGAATGTCGCAACATTCAGTTTAACGTCCAGAACATAGGCCATATGCTAACCCTGTTATTCTTCTGAAAACCACTCTGAAAGAAATACTGAGCTGTAATAAATACTGAACTATACCAGAAAAACTAACTGGCCTATAAGTCAGTATCTGCTATCAGGAATGAATGTCATAACATTCAGTTTGACATCCAGACAATAGGCTATGTGCTAGGTCTGTTATTCTCCTGAAAAACAGCCTGAAAGAAATACTGAACTATAACAGAAAAACCAACTAGCCTATAGTTCAGTATCTGCTGTCAGGAATGAATGTCATAACATTCATTTTGACATCCAGACAATAGGCTGTGTGCTAGGTCTGTTATTCTCCTGAAAAATAGCCTGAGATAAATACTGAACCATAACAGAACAACCAACTAGCATATAGTTCAGCATCTGCTGTCAGAGATGAATGTCATAACATTCAGTTTTACATTCAGTAAATCCTGTATTAGCTAATCCTGCAGCATACTACTTAAGCATGTCATGACATCAGTCAAGACATCTAAGTACAGTAAGTGTTTTAACACAAAATGCAGCCAATCAAAAACATCTACAGGTTTCCTAGGGCTTCCATTAACAATATGGTTTTAACTTCAATGAGACCTTCTCTCTAGTGGTAAAACCTGTTATAGTGAGAGTGGTTCTAACTTTGGAAATTTAAAAAGGCTAACACATCACCCAACTTGATGTAAATAGTTCCTTTTTAAATGGTTTACTTCATGGTCACATCTATGAGCTTAACCAGACACCCAAGGCCTGGTTTGAAAGCCTAAATATGGTACTTAAAGGTTTTGGATTTACCTCCAGCGGGTGTGACCCTTCCTTATTCTATCTTGTCACCTCTACATATACTATTATTATGTTGGTATATGTGGATGACATCATTGTCATAGGAAGTTCTCTCATTTACATCCAAATTCTTATAAATAAGCTCAATGCACAATTTCAACTAAAACAACATGTAGGTCTTGAATACTTTATAGGAATTGAGGCATCTTAACTAAGGAGTGACTCTATCTTCTTTTCTTAAACAAAATACATCATAGATCAGTTGTCCAAAGCCAATTTAGCTGATGCAAAGGGAATGTCAACATCTATGGTCTCTAATGTTAAACTGTCTGAACTAGGGTCAGACTATATTCAGGATTCAACCTATTGTGGGTCAATTGTATGCGCTCTTTGATGAAATGTTGTTATTGCACGTCATTTAGCAAGAAAAATTGGACAAGACAGACTAAAGATGAGCAAGTTAGAAGCAAAAGTATGGAAAAAGCATGGAAAACTGACAAGGGGTCAAAAAAGGACTTAGTGTGAAAATTGGAGTGGTAGAGTTAATCTGCCGTGTAACTCTGTAGTCATTGTATGTTTGTTAACGCGTGTTTCATCAATCAAGTATAAATATAGGATTATGATAATAAGACTTGTCTACCTTTATCATCATTGTTATCAAAAATTTATCTTTTGTGTTTTCGACCAAACAACCTTAAAAACCCTTTGTTTACTGTTTTTACTTACATTGTACAATGTACCTTGTTCTAAATTTGCAATCTCCATGGAGACGAATTTATTTTATTACTTTGATTACAATGCTAGTACATTTTCTAGTAAATTATTATCAAGTTTTTGCACTGTTGTCGAGGATTGTTGATATTTTCAATAAGGCATAGTGTGCGACTTTTTTGTATTTTAGTTTGTTTATTTTAAACTATGAATTATTGTTCTGTTAATTTTTGTATTTGTTATTACCCCGTTCTGTTTTGAACAGTGCTACTAAGGTATTATTTTCTATGTTTATGCGAGGTTTGAATTCGATACTTTTTTCCGTTGGATCACGAGCTAAAGAGAACCACGCGAGCACTCTGTGAAGCAAATAATTAAGCTTTGTTAGCACTTGAACATCAAAAGAGGAACCACTAAAGTAAAATCCACTATGCCAGAGTTAGGGATTACTATAGACTGACTAATGCTGGTCAAATCTCACTAGGATTCCAACCGGTGAATCCAATGAGTTTTGATATTAAGAATTATGTGTTGTAGGGCTTACAAGATAAACCTTTTGATAGGCAAAGACTGATGAAGAAGTTAAGACACTAATTGAAAATATGTGTCAAAACGAGTATTGTTCGAGTGAGCGAGTTGTGAAAGGAAAATGTGTGTTAGTTGTTGACGCACAAACCAAGTTACTAGCCCAACTGATGGATCTCACCAAATAATTGGTTACTTTTCAATTAACTAAGACTAATATGAGTCTGATCCAAACTCTTAAATGCGACTTATGTGGAGGCGAGCATTTGAATGGTAATTGTATTCCTGACATGGAGAGTGCGGAAGTTCAATATGGAAACTTCCAAAGAAACAGTACATACTCTAACACGTATAACACCGGGTGAGAGGATCACCCTAATTTTAAGTGGAACAACAATAATCAAACCTTGAATCATGGTCAAGGTGCACTTCAAGAATCTCAAGCGCCTCAACAAAAACCGCCTATGTTGGAGACACACTACAATGGTTCATGCTTTTTACTCAAGAGAGTTTTCTGAAAGTAAGTCAGGCGCAACAAGAGATGATGCAATGTCAACTAAACACAAACAAGAACACAGAGGCCTCCATAAAAAATTTAGAGGCACAAATTAGGCAGTTGTCTAAGCAAATAGCAGCTCAAACTAATTCGGAAGGGGAATTCAAGGGTAACACTATGGATAACCCGAAGTATGAAGACTCTAGTGTTATTCGGTTGAGGAGTAGAGTTGTAGGTACACCCACACAAACTAGTTGAGAGAAGAAAAATAGTGAAAAGAAAGTGTTGATAGAGGGTGATGTTGAGTATAAGGAAAATGAGGGAGAAAAAGTGAGGTTGAGAGTAATTAGGAGGTTAAAGGTTGGACCCTCGACAAATTTATAGATAAGAACTCACTATGGAGGAGGACCAAGAATCATATTCTTAATGATCCTAACCCTGTGCTCCCCGATTATATTAAGGCCCCCTACCCTTTCTTACAAAATAAACCTGAGAAGAAAGATGTAAACGAATAGCAGTTAAAAAATTTCAAGGAGATTTTGAGAAAAATTCAAGTCAACACCCTCTTTTGTGAAGCTATGTACCAAATGCTCGTATATGTTAAGTTTATGAATGATCAACTCTCTAGAAAACGACGATCAAGAGATGATGAAAATGTTTTTTTGGATGAAGAATGTAGTTCTATCATTCAAAGGAAGCTTCCACCTTAACTTACCGATCCCGGTAAGTTCACCATCCCTTGTTCTATTGGGTCTGTAAAGGTTGATTACGCTTTTTGTGGTTTGGGGGAAAACATTAATCTAATTCCACTCTCAATGATCAAGAGGTTGGGTTATGGAGATCCTAAGTCTACCCATATGACTCTCACATTAGTCGACTGGTTTGTAAAGTATCTCTATGAAATATTGGAGGATGTATTAGTTAAGGTGGATGAACTTGCTTTTCCAGCAGAATTTTTAATTTTTTGGACATGCCTGAGGACGTTGAAACCCCACTGATTTATGGAAGGGCATTCATGGCAACAAGAAGGGATTTAATTGATATGGAGTTGAGCGAGCTAACATTGAGGTTTAGCAAAGAACAAGTGGTCTTAAATGTGTTCAAAGTCACCAAACACCAGCATGAACAACCTCAATTCTACAAGGTGAGTAAAATGCTAAAATCACTTAAGAAGCAGAAGCTACTAAGAATAGAATTCAAAGTTGGACAGAAGTTCAATTGGAAGAGGTGTAGGCTAAAAGGATTGTTGGATGTGTTCAGGTGTAAGGTATCTAGGCCTTACATAATTCATAAATTTGTGAGGATGGAAGCGTTGAAGTGAAGGAACTTGGAGACTAGAAGGTTTTCAGTGTTAAGAGTAAGGAGCTGCGAGCCTTGCCAATTACTGACAAAGCATCAAAGATGGTGTCTCCGATGCTCGCAGAGCCTTATTCTCTTGAGTCTAGCTAGTGACATTAAACAAGCGCTGCAACAACCCATGATTTGGTAATTTATTTTAATTTCAGTTGTGCTGATTTAATTTCAATCATATTTAAATTTTAGCATGTTTTGTGTTTCTAGTGTTTTGGTATTTATAATGTGTGTGTTGAATGTGTAGAAAAATCCAAAGGGAAGTGGAAGCAACAAGTAGCAAGGAGAATATGAGTCAGAGCATAATTTTGTGAAGGAAAAGGGGAATTCACCACTTGATTTAACACAGACGCGTTATCATCCACCGATGGCGCATTAATCTCTCAACACGGGCGCGTTGCTGCCTAGAGCGAGTGTGTTATGACTGTTCTGGAGATGACTGATATCATGATCATTATATTTTGAATGTTGGCCAACGTGGGCACATTATCTTGCAATATGGGCACGTTAGACGTGTTGGTGGTTTATAAAAGGGGATTTTTCCCCAACTTCTTCATTCTAACTCCTTTTCTCCTACTTTTTACTCATTCGTTTTGCATATTCTTGTATGTTTTCCTTTGTTTTGCAAAGAATTTCCCCACCAAAAAGAAGACGAACCTCCAATCTATCAATATCATCTGCTCCCCCTCCTTATCAAAACACTCCCGAGTATCCCACTTATCTTTTTGCATCTCAAGCCAGTGCATAAAAGTTTCTGCAAATCAAAGAGTATAAGATGATAAAGGAACACGCTTTTGATGTGAAGAATTTAAATGGGTACGAGGAATTGAGTCTCATGCTAGAGACAAAAGAGTGGACGTACCTTAATAATTTTATCAAGGATATAAATAAGTCCATAGGGTTTGAGTTCTATACAAACTCCGCCAACCGAGACTTTAAGGACTACAGGTTCTATGTTTGAGGTAAAGTTATCAATTACTTATCTAGAGCTATTAAGCATCTTCTCCCCTCCTTCTCAAAACACTCCTGAGTATCCCACTTATCTTTTTGCATCTCAAGCCAATGAAGAAAAGTTTATGCAAATCAAAGAGTATACAATGATAAAGGAACACGCTTTCGATGTGAAGAATCTAAATGGGTATGAGGAGCTGAGTCTAATGCTAGAGACAAAAGAGTGGATGTAACTTAATAATTTCATCAAGGATACAAATTTGTCCATAGGGTTTGAGTTCTATGCAAATGCCGTCAACCGAGACTTTAAGAACTGCACGTTCTATGTTTGAGGTAAAGTTAACAATTACTTGCTTAGAGCTATTAACCATCTTCTTTGTCTGCAAGCTCCTTTTAAATGCAGTATCCAAAATAGGAGGAGTATTCACTTATCTGATAGGATGAGTCAATTGATGCTAGAAGAGTTTTGTAACCTGGGGGCTGAGTGGATTATAACACAAGGAAAACACAACAAACTTAAGACTAGAAAGATGCACCATATACCAAAGGCTTGTACATCCTTTTTAGTCAAAACTTTAGAAGCTATCTCAACCCAATCGGAACTTACTTTGAAGAGGTGTCATACTCTCATGGTAATTCTGAATGGGGATCTAACAAATATGGGTTTATTGATTGCGAGTAACATCAAATATATGGATGACGCCCCCCCAAAGAACCCGAGGGAACTTTTATGTTAATGAGTTGTGAAGGTTATCGGGAGGTCATACTCACACTAACAATATGATGAATAGACCGATGCTACCAATATCTAGAAACTCAATTTGCAATACCCTCTCTACACCACATCCAGTAAGAGGACAAGAGGAGCAAATGGAGGACGATGTCTATCATCCTTATGTACAACAACAACCTCCTGAGAAGGTCTATCATCATCAGCAAGCACTATATCAGATGACACGGTGGGAGGAGTTTGCATTGGGCATGACTACTTTGGAAAACGAAGCTTCCTCCAAATTGTACATTGACCCCCTAGATTTGGAGCCGGGTACCAAAGCTTTTATGATGATCACCGAGATCATGTACCGATCCAAAATCTAAGGGAAATGTTTCCTTCTTCAGCATCCATGAAAGCCTACTTTTCTGTGCAGGATCAAGCCTTGGTCAATCATCAAACAGAGATGAGGACCACTTAGGCTAGACAAGATTAGCAATACCAGAACCAGATTACTCGGCTTCCTGCTTCTGTCTCCCGGATGATAGTTTACGATTCATCATTTTTTAGTTGTATTCCTTTTTATTTTATATTGTGTCCCATATGCACCATGATGAAAATGGGGAGCTACTAAAATTGCTCTGCCCCTATTTGTACTAATTCATTCTCCCTGATTAATGAATTTGTTTGTGTCTATTTCTTTTTTAGTAGAGTTAGTACCTCACCATTGAATAGAAAAGCAGTCACACAAAAAAGTGAATAAAGTGATCCAAATTGGAGTACCAGAGCTAAGTGATGAGTCATGAAGAAAATGGACATTACTACTTGTACTCAACCTCCAGATATCTAAGCAAGTAAGGTTTGTGATTTATTTTTGACAAAGTTTCAGTGTGCAGACAAGTTACTTGAGGACAAGCAACAATTCAAGTTTGAGTTTGTCATGACATGTTGTCATTGCACGTCATTTAGCAAGAAAAATCGGGCAAATCGAACTTTAAATGAGCAAGTTTGAAGCAAAAGTGTGGAAAAATCATGGAAAAGTCACAAAGGGTGAAGAAAAGGATTGAGTGCAAAAATTAGTGACAAAAGGAGCAAAAACATGTTGAATGATTATGGAATTCCCACGCCTGCATCACCTTATAATGTGATTGCATTACTGACATCATTGCTTAATGCTCATGCATTGCTCTTCACCGTGGCCATGTTCTATAACTTACCTAACACACTTTTTGATGGATTTAAAAGGAAAAAGAGGAGAAGAAAAAGGGGTTTGATTCCCAAGGAAGAAAAGTGACGTATTTGAGCGATTTTGGAGCTTTTGGAGGCCATTGAAGCCACTAGAGAGCATTTTCTTCGGTGATTCTTCATGATCTTTGAGTATACACTAATGATATTGAATTATTTCAACATGAGTAGCTAGATTACTCTTACGTTATGTCTTATTTGATGATGGGTCTGTTTTTATTTGATTGGGACATATGATCAGGTGACATTAATTTAATTGTCTTGATTCTCCATTGTTATTTACTTATAAATCATGCTCATTGCCTATTGTTTGTTACGACATTCGATTTGATTTTGATAAGTAGTGGTTACTGACCCTAGGACTATTTATCTGAACTACTATAAAAAATTTAATTCGCTAATTGATTAGGGATATGATAATTAGGGATTGAGACTTAGGGATCAACGCACTCTATTGGCTAGTTTGACGGTACAATTGGTCAGAGGAATCGGGGAATTGACGCTTAGACTAGTGATTTTCACGCCAAGGGATTGGGTTTAGTGGTAGAGGTAGTTTGTTGTGTAACTCCGTAGTCATTGTATGTCTATTAACGCACGTTTCATAGTCAAGTAGAAATAGGGTTGATTATAAGACATGGCCTCCTTTATCATCATTGTTATAAAAAACATATATTTTGTGTTTTCGACCAAACAACCTGACCCCCCCCCCTTATTGTTTTTACTTACATCGCACAATATAGCTTATTCTAAATTCGTAATCCCCCTGGAGACGAATTTATTTTATTACTTTGATTACAATGCTATTACATGTGCTAGTAAATTGTCATCACTCTTCAATATGTTACAATCACTAGACCTGAAATTAGTTATGTTATTGACAAAGAGTGTCAATTTATGTCTCAGCCTATTTAAAGCCATTGGACAACTGTGAAAAGGATATTAATGTGTCTCAAAGGCACACTCTATCACGGTCTCCTACTCAATCCAGCCTTAACTAATTTTCCTCTCTCAATCAAGGCTTCTTCTAATGTTTGTTGGTAAGTTGATCTTGATGGAAAGAAGTCAATTGAAGGCTCATGTATTTAGCTAGGTCATAATCTAGTTTCCTAGTGGTCTAAGAAGGAAACATTGGTGGCTTGATGCAACATTCAAGTTAAGTAAAGAAGTTTAGCCAACATTGCCTCTGAGGTTCTCTGGATTTGGTCATTTCTCAATGAGTTAAAAGTTCCCTTTAAAATTCATGTTATGTTATGTAACATCTTAAGTAAAGTTTCTCTCTCTCTCTCTCTCTCTCACATACACACACACACACACACACATTACCCCCCCCATCCCCCCACCCACTCATCCACACACACACACACACTCACACCCCTGCAGTTAATCAATATGCCGATATATTGACTAAGCATGTGTCTCCTCTTAGGTTCCTTTAACTCAGACACAAGTTACAAATGATATACAAGAAATTTCTCTCATAGAAATGACTATGTATTATATAGGAAGATAATAGAAATAAATAGAAGTATAATTAATAGAAGTAAATTACAATGTGTAACAAACTTGTAACTTTATGTCTGCACAGTCACTTTGAGCATTATATAAATGTGGAGTCCCCTCAATATGTAACTAACTTTGGAAAAGTGAAAGAAAATCAGTTCAATGTATTACCAACTTCGGAAAAGTGAAAGAAAATAAGTGAGAACGATATATTTCTCTCTTCTCTTTTTTCCCCTCTCTTTGCTAATAGGTAGCATGATTCAATATCCAAATCTTTGAAATAAAAAAGTAATCTCCCATTCCTTGATGTTTTTGGCCGGCCAAAGACCCAACAAGATCGACCCAACTCTAAAAATTCAACTCAAAATAACTTTGTTGGAGGATAGTGAAGGAGAATTGCCATCCAAGGCGCAGCGGAATTTAAAAAATTCTCCATTTAGTGATCCTTACGAATGGGCATGATCAGTGATAGAATCGTTACCTCTTGTGGCGATTCAAACCTTTGGTTCAGATCTCTGATAATGATCAAAACCTTTGATACAGATCCACGGGGCGATCACGAGCGTTGAACGATGACAACGTCTCTACTCAGTCCACACGAACGGATTCCTTCAATCGTAGTGCTAGCTGTTATGAGTGAAGGCTTTGAGTGTGAGAGAGATACGAAATTCCAACTCTTCAGTTGTGTTGTCTGTCTCAGTGAGTTTCTGTGGAGTGATAATGCTTCTACCCAAGGGGTTCTATTTATAGAACCACTTGTGTGGGCTTCAAGCCAAAAAGCCCACTTAAGTGCATTTTGGCTCATATCTCATAATATGCCAAAATCACTTAAGTATTTGGTACCTTACCATATTTCGTATTCTACTTAAGTACACCGTACCTTACGATGTTCCTTAATTATTCTATCTCTCATCAATCCGTCCTTTGTGTGTGACCCTATAGGTTTTCGCGACGTTGGCAATTATATTAAATCACGCATTTAACATAATAAACAGTGAGCGGTATCTAGCAACACATCACTGCTACCCAAGTCACGAAAATGTCATGTGATCTGACAAAACCTCCTGTGATAATAATTATGTGTATAATTACCCCTTTGCCCTTATGTCTATATTGAACACAAGGTATAGACCGTGTCACCCTTGTCCAGTTCAATATTGGACCCATAGACATTTATCCTGTTACGCAGGATTGGCAAATTCCATCTAGGACACTCATGTCCCTCAGCATGCTTCGTGGAGTACCCATCAACTGTCTTTATGGTTATCCAGTTACGGACAACGTTGGATCAGCAATAAAGCACTCGACTCTACATCTAGGATCCATAGTGGTTTCAGGTCGAAGAGTGGTATACACTATTATCACCATGAGAATAACTTATGACACTTTGCATAACTTTCTATATAGTATTCTCATAGCGGGTCAATCCGGTATAAATATTACTCCTAATATTCATACCTATGTTTAAGACTTGATAACTCTTTATCCATGATCCATGAGATGTGATCATCAGTCTACAAACATAATAGTCTTAATGCTTTAATGTTATCCCACTTCATATTAAAGCTCGACTACAGATACTTTAAGAACAGTGCCCTTATGTTTAATGTGTTCTCATGATTAAGTCACACTTAATACATTAAACGGACTATCTATTCTAGGGACTTTATTAATCAACCATAATAAAGAAAATGCCTTTTATTATTAATAAATAATTCGATACAAGTACCAAAAGTATTGGCCTCTAGGGCTTACACCAACAATCTCCCACTAGCACTAGAGCCAATCAGGCATACCCCGTATGCCCATTGATCCAGTATGGCCATCATGCTTCTGCTGCGCAAGAGGCTTTGTCAGTGGGTCAACTATATTGTCAAGTGTAGGTACTTTACATATTTTCGCACAACGCCTAAGTATGTGTTTGGATCGTTGGTGAGATCTAGGCTCCTTAGCTTGTGCGATAATACCATTGTTATCATAATAGAGACCAATGGGATCCACAATGCTAGGGACTATGCCAAGTTTATTGATCCAAACAGCTTCCTTTGCTGCACTTAAGGCAGCAATATACTCGGCCTCAGTTGTAGAATCAACAACTGCATCTTGCGTTGAACTTTTCAAGCTCACAGTGCCACCATTTAAGCAAAACACATAACTAGATTGGAATCATTCATATTAAAGCGTCTCAGCACTTTGTCTATGTATGTACTCTGACTTAAGCAGTTTTGTGATCTATCTCTATAGATTCTGATTCCTAATATATAGGCTGCTTCACCTAGGTCCTTCATAGAAAAACATTTCCCCAACCAAGACTTTACTTATTGCAGGGTAGGGATATCGATTCCAATGAGTAATATGTCATCTACATATAATACCAGGAATGCGATCATGCTCCCACTGACCTTCTTGTAGACATAAGGCTCATCTTCGTTCTTGATGAATCCATACAGTTTTACTGTTTCATCAGAACGAAGATTCCATGAGTAGGTCATAGGCTCATCTTGATCCATGAGTAATACATCACCTTGATCAGATATCCATATATCTCAGGTAGGTGACGTATCCTGCCTGACCTACACTGGTCTTGTTCTACTTGAGTAGGTTGCTCTTACACAACTACTTGTGTTTCCTGCTCTAATTCCTCCATAGGTGTATCGATACTTTGTGATTCTTGAATTTCTTCAAGTTCTACTTTCCTCCCACTGATTTCTTTGGAAATAAAATCCCTTTCTAGGAAAACTCAAGTTCGAGTGACAAACATTTTTCCCTCAGAAGGATTGTAGAAATAATATCCTCTTGTTTCTTTAGGATACCCCACAAATAAGCATTTGTCAGATTTGGGCTCAAGCTTAGTTGAAATTTGTCGTTTCACATAAACTTCGCAACCCCAAATCTTCATGTAAGACATATGTGGTCTCTTACCACTCCATATCTCATATGGTGTCTTTTCAACCTTTTGGATGGAACACGGTTAAGTGTGTAAGCTGATGTCAATGGTGTATGTCCTCAAAAGGAGTTTGGAAGATTGGTGTGACTCATCATGGATCGGACCATGTCCAACAGGGTTCGATTTCTTCTCTCAGATACACCCTTCCATTGGGATGTTCCAGGAGGAGTAAGTTGGGATAGGATCCCACACTCTTTTAGATGGTCATCAAACTCTAGGATTAAATACTCATCACTTCGATCTGATCGAAGAGTTTTAATATTCTTACCTAGTTGGTTTTAACTCGTTAGGTTTCACCCTTTTGTATTAATGTTATTAATAGGCATTTCAAGATCAAGGACATATAGTCCATTGTTCATTTGTGCAGTAGCATAGAATATATCATTCAAATAAATTGAGCAACAATTGTTCTTTATTATAAATGAAAAACCAAACTTGTCCAAACAAGCAATGGAAATAATATTCCTGCTAATTGCAGGTACATAATAACAGTTCTCTAACTGAATTATTAAACCACTAGGTAAAGTCAATACAAAAGTTCCTACGGCTAAAGCAGCAACCTTTGCTCCATAGCCAACTCGTAGGTCGACTTCACCTTTTGCCAAATCTCTACTCCTTTTTAGTTCCTGCACATTTGTACAAATGTGAGAAATGCATCCAGTATCTAATACCCATGATGCAGAAGTAGATAAATTAATAACAAAAATACCTGAAGTTGAAGTCTCTACTCCATTCTTCTTATCTTCCAGGTACTTTGGACAGTTCCTCTTCCAGTGTCCGGTCTTACCGCAATGGAAGCAGGTGCCTTCTTTTGCTATGCCTCCACTAGGCTTCAAAGCAGCAACGGTGGGTTTGGGTTTGGCAACTTCCTTGCCTTTCCCTTTATCACCCTGCTTAGTGGGCCTTTTGTTCTATCTCTTTCCATTTCCGATCATCAGAATGGACTTCCCTTTTGACTTCAGATTCTGCTCGGCAGTTCTTAACATGGCGAGCAGTTCAGGAAGAGATTTGTCCATATCAATCATATTGAAATTTAGGACAAATTGACTGAAACTATCTGGCAACGATTGCAAGATCAAATCAGTCGCAAGTTCCTTTTCGAGGGGAAAACCCAATCTCTCAAGGTTTTCCACATACCCAATCATCTTGAGTACATGGGGACCTACAGGGGCTCCCTCAGCTAACTTGCTTTGAAAAAGGGTTTTTGAAACTTCAAACCTCTCATGCCTTGCTTGCTCTTGATAGAGAAACTTCAGGTGTTCGATCATATCGAATGCTGACATGTTCTCATGTTGCTTTTGCAATTCTGAGTTCATGGTAGCCAGCATGAGACAAACAGTTTCATTGGCATCATCGACATGCTTCTTATAAGCATCTCTTTCTGCCTTAGGTGCAGAACTAGGAGGTTCCTCTTCAGGAACAGGTGTCTCCAAGACATACAACTTTTTATCATGTTTGAGGACAATCCTCAGGTTTCGGTGCCAATCCAGAAAATTTGTCCCAGACAATTTTTCCTTATCAAGGATTGATCGCAAGATGTTGTTAGAGGTGTTTGCTGTCATGGTAATCTACACAAGGATTAATGAAAAATATAAGTATCATTGACATATTTAATTAGGCCTTTTAATTAAACATGCTCCCACTATTTTACTCAAAACAAATGACCCTCATCATCTGATTCGGAAAATCCCGTTGGAAGATTTTCTAGTGGGTCGAGATCCATATTTCACTTCGTTCTAAGTCCGCGTAGGCGGATTACACAAAACTAGGTTATTTAGGTAGGAACTCCTTCCAATTGTATCTCATACAATTCTCGAAAATTTCAATTGGGTGAATAACTCCTTATTCCAATCCATCATATGGATTATTCCCAACTCTTGCTTCTAAACATATATAAGAAAATTATAATCAAGTTTGACTCATCGTTTTAGCAGTTGGATATTACAATTATCCCATCGCACCTTAACTAATACAAAACATGCACCTCGCGTAGGCGAAACCTACATTATTCGATACCAATCTTGATGAGTGCTAAAACTTGGAAAGCAAACATATATAATATTCTCATAATTTGTTTAGTTAAGTTTGACCCATTGTTTTAACAGTTGGATATTACAATTATCCCATCGCACCTTACTAATATATAGATCATGCACCTCGCGTAGGCGAAACCTACATTATCCATTACTAGTCTTGATGAGTGTTAAAACTTGGAAAGCATAAACTTAATATTTAATTTGAGGGAATTGCAATTTTTCTGATCTCACCGGCTTGTTTATCATATAAACCGTCTCTCACATGCATCAACATACATACATACATAATGAAACAGTTATGGCCCCTAGCGCAATTGTTCTCCCAAGCCAATGAGAGAACCTAAGCTAACCTACAACGATCTAAGCTTCTCCAAGCAAGATCTTCAAGGTTGTCCTCCTTTGGCACTGACTTCTTTGCTTTCTTCATATCATTACATTATATGAAAGAAACTCGTTTTACATACGAGGGAGTGAGATGAGAAAAGAAGTTACATTTGGGAGATTAAGAGAGAGGCACGACACGCAGGTCGTATTTTAAAAACCCAAAACAAAACAAAGGAAAACTAAGGCCATAACCGATCACCACAAGAC
Source organism: Lathyrus oleraceus (assembly GCF_024323335.1). Classification (NCBI taxonomy): domain Eukaryota; kingdom Viridiplantae; phylum Streptophyta; class Magnoliopsida; order Fabales; family Fabaceae; genus Lathyrus; species Lathyrus oleraceus. Next base: position 599,635,156 of record NC_066583.1, on the reverse strand, counting down.
AATAATAAACACTTTATTATTATTATTATTATTAATTCCTTTAATTAATTAAAATCAAATTAAATTTCGACGACCGATCACACTACGCAGAGTTAGCCGGGGGTCCTGCTCGAAAATTTTAATGAACAATTCATTTAAAATTGACGTCGTTTTTCGTATCAATACTTGATACTTCAAAGCACTTTTTCTAGCCGAACGGGTGAATTTTTCCTTGCGTTAACCGGTTAACCATATGCGTTAACCGGTTAACCATATGCGTTAACCGGTTAACACTGTTTAAAAACTTTTAGAAAATTCTTTTCTGCCTTGCGTTAACCGGTTAACCATATGCGTTAACTGGTTAACACTGTTTAAAAATGTCTTGGAAAACTGTTTTCCGCCTTGCGTTAACCGGTTAACCAAATACGTTAGCCGGTTAACACTGTTTGAAAATTTAAAAAATTTATTTCGTATTGCGTTAACCGGTTAACCATACGCGTTAACCGGTTAACATTGTTCGAAAAAGTGTTTAGAATGCACAACTCTTGTGCAGTCAAACCCCAATCGCATAACTCTCTGACAACACAACCCTTGTGCCGTCACTAACCCTGATGCACCAATTTCAGACCGTCAAACACATCTCGATTGTTAATTCAGTATGATTGATCAACACGTCATTGCTTCACCATACTAATGTCGGATCAAGAAGCAAACGACCATTGATCGCTCAAAGGAAAACAATCATTGAGGGTTTGAATGAACGAAACGAGAACACTATATCATATATAATGTATTTTGCATCAGGATTACATATATCACATATATGTAACTTGATCGATCTCAATTTAACCTTTGATTCATTCTGTCTTTAATCATATTATTACAGAACAAAAATAGTTATCAGATTCATGGTTTCGTAAGTGGCTCTGATACCACTGAAGGAGAATTGCCATCCAAGGCGCAGCAGAATTTAAAAAATTCTCCATTTAGTGATCCTTACGAATGGGCATGATCAGTGATAGAATCGTTACCTCTTGTGGTGATTCAAACCTTTGGTGCAGATCTCTGATAATGATCAAAACCTTTGATACAGATCCACGGGGCGATCACGAACGTTGAACGATGACAACGTCTCTACTCAGTCCACACGAACGGATTCCTTCAATCGCAGTGCTAGCTGTTATGAATGAAGGCTTTGAGTGAGAGAGATACGAAATTCCAACTCTTCAGTTGTGTTGTCTGTCTCAGTGAGTTTCTGTGGAGTGATAATGCTTCTACCCAAGGGGTTCTATTTATAGAACCACTTGTGTGGGCTTCAAGCCAAAAAGCCCACTTAAGTGCATTTTGGCCCATATCTCATAATATGCCAAAATCACTTAAGTATTTGGTACCTTACCATATTTCGTATTCTACTTAAGTACACCGTACCTTACGATGTTCCTTAATTATTCTATCTCTCATCAATCCGTCCTTTGTGTGTGACCCTATAGGTTTTCGCGACGTTCACAATTATATTAAATCACGCATTTAACATAATAAACAGTGAGCGGTATCTAGCAACACATCACTGCTACCCAAGTCACGAAAATGTCATGTGATCTGACAAAACTTCCTGTGATAATAATTATGTGTATAATTACCCCTTTGCCCTTATGTCTATATTGAACACAAGGTATAGACCGTGTCACCCTTGTCCAGTTCAATATTGGACCCATAGACATTTATCCTGTTACGCAGGATTGACAAATTCCATCTAGGACACTCATGTCCCTCAGCGTGCTTCGTGGAGTACCCATCAACTGTCTTTATGGTTATCCAGTTACGGACAACGTTGGATCAGCAATAAAGCACTCGACTCTACATCTAGGATCCATAGTGGTTTCAGGTCGAAGAGTGGTATACACTATTATCACCATGAGAATAACTTATGACACTTTGCATAACTTTCTATATAGTATTCTCATAGCGGGTCAATCCGGTATAAATATTACTCCTAATATTCATACCTATGTTTAAGACTTGATAACTCTTTATCCATGATCCATGAGATGTGATCATCAGTCTACAAACATAATAGTCTTAATGCTTTAATGTTATCCCACTTCATATTAAAGCTCGACTACGGATACTTTAAGAACAGTGCCCTTATGTTTAATGTGTTCTCATGATTAAGTCACACTTAATACATTAAACGGACTATCTATTCTAGGGACTTTATTAATCAACCATAATAAAGAAAATGCCTTTTATTATTAATAAATAATTCGATACAAGTACCAAAAGTATTGGCCTCTAGGGCTTACACCAACAGATAGTAAATAAATGGACATTCTCCAAAGAGTTGCACATTTAATTCAAACCATTGGTCCATCAACCGTCGTCGAATTCAAGATGGTCTCCTGCAATCCATGTCTGATCAATCGAGAGCAGTTTTAACCGCTTACCATATATAAACTGGTCACACACGATAACATACTATTGCAAGTTACACTTCTTCAACCTTATTAATTTAGACGTTAGAGTATTAATTTTATACGTTCACCTCGCTCTACCGTATAGGCAGCTCACACATGAGAAACTCATTTCTACCAATAAAATATTAATTCATCAAATAATTCACCCGATTAGATAGTGACAACTAAACTCACACCTGTACATATTTGAAGTATCCACAAAGACTAGTTAAACTAAAAATATATATACGTGTCATTTCATCCATCGATATTTATGTTATAAAATGTTTATAGATATACTTCTAAATTGAAGATTAGTTTTGCTGACAAGGCCACGATTGCAATGGCTATCTCCAAAAGTTTCCAACTGCCCATAATGTTGGACTCATAGTAAGTTGTAACCAAGATATTCAAGCCAAGAAAAAAAGGGAGGGAAAAGAAATATTGGACTAACTCAAAAACCATGTAATAGTAATAGCAGCCTATAAAGAGTTTGGTCATGTTTGTCCATGTTTCTCGGCGGTAATTAGGTAGCATGGTTTTATATTATTTGTTAACGACAACAACATCTTACGTAACCTCAACAATATGGCACAAAAGAATTCAGAGTCAATCCACTAAGTAATACTACAATAAATTGATGTGGTCCAAATGACAATCAGTTAAAGTCACTTAAACATATTATGGATAATATGAAAATTGCACTCATATTTATTGAGCATCTAGAAATATTTGCAACGTATAATCTAGGTTACATTATAGACACTAAAATTAAAATGTAGAAGGAGATTACTAATCTCACTTTAAATTATAGAAAAATATTTTGTGAAAATTTTAATTTATTTTTTATATTTCAAAGATGTAACTTACATTGGATCAAAGGGAAGCGGTTGTAACAGCTCACAATAACAAATATGTCGCACAATAACAGATATTCATTTTCTCTCAGGCTTATAAATTAAACCATATATAAATTTGTCATGCACCATAACAAATATTAATTTTCTCTCACTCTTTACAAATTACATCTATATGATCTTATTAATTTATTATTGAAATAATAATCTTACAAATTTACTCCACTTCACTGCATTTGAGGCTCATCCATTATATTAGAAAATATAATGGTCATTCAAAATGTAATAATAAAAGGAACAAATATGAATATTTTAATAGATGATGTGACTTTATCGTGAGAAGTAAATTTTATCAAATAGAAACCAAATTTAGATCAAGCCCTTACATTATAACCCCACTCAAGTAAAGTTTTTAATATTATATTAAAGTATTCGTTAAATCGTCTGTTGTAAAGTTTTCACTATCATGACATGAATATATAGTAATATGGGATAGCAATCTCTATTTTATAAACCAATTTATAACATTGAATTATGGTCATTCAAAATGTAATAATAAAAGGAGTTCATGAATACTCATTTTTAGTTTTGATAGAGGTTAAAAATAGTTTTTCTTTTGGGGTCAAAGCTGGAGTGTAAAAGGCAAAACATGCCCTCACCCTAAACTTTTATATATTAGAAAATGTTTTGTAAAGATATTATATAAAACATTATTCTGCAAACTTTTGTGTTAAACAATGTAGAAATTGTTTTTTTTTCTTGGACGCAAAAACTATAATAGTAAAAAAAACTTTTGTCTACACTCCAACATTTATATTTTTACCTTTATAAATTTTGAAAAATGTTGACATTAACTTTTTGATAAAATAATAATTTACTATTTAAATTTTTACTCTTTCATTTAATCAATTTGAATTTGACAGAAGTGCACTCCTAAAACCAAGGAGGGAGCCATGTTCAATATTTAGAGGGCAAGTGCCTCCATTATCTTTCTTACAAAAAAAATAGCAACACTACGCATTTATATGAGCTTTATTAAAAATTTAATTAAAATAATATAACCCATCAATTAATTGAAAGAGTATCTTTTGCTATTAAATTTTTTAATGTAAAATCATATGGTATATGATAATCGCGTGTTTCATTCAAGGTGATTATAAATTTTTTATTTTGAAATTTAATTATCAAATTAAAATATATTTGACTAAAATATACTCTCTCCATTTTTTATTATAAGTCGTTTTTTACTTTAAAAATTGTTTTTCATTAATGATATTGAAAAGATAAATTGATATAAGCGAAAGGAGAGACAATAATAAATATTTAAGGATATAATAGAAAGAATAACATTAAAGAATCATTGATATTATAAAACGATTTATATTGTGGTACAAAATATTTTTCCAAAATGATTTATAATAATAAAAAAAGGTAGTAATTAATTTTGTGTTTACTCAAAATAATTTTTACTAAAATTTCAAAAAAAAAAATATTTTATATATTTTTATTTTAACACTATGACGTTATGATCAGGAATCTCATAAAACTACTCATATATTATTAATTACTTATATATAGAAAGTTAGATAAATAAATATTATTATTGATAATAAAATTTGAGATTTTAATATATATATATATATATATATATATATATATATATATATATATATATATATATATATATATATATATATATATATATGTTTTACATTATAAATATATATAATATATGGTACAAAAATGTATTGCCCCCACAAGGGCTTTGTCCCTGCCTAGAACTGTTTTTTATATGTAACAGTGATTTGATACATAAAATTTATCCAATAATATATGTAATGTTTAAATAAGTATTAATTGTTGAAATAAAATTGATTGATATTTTCTGTTGTTGCAGTTACTTATATGTTAGTTGAGTAGAAGGACAATTTTTGTTGGATATTGGATAAACTGAAACATTTTTTTATCAAGGAAGGTATATGCCCACAAATGATAAACAAAAATGTTAGTTTAAAATGCAAGGAATAAGTTGAAACATGTTTTTATTAAGAAAGGTATATGCCCACAAGTGATAAACAAAAATGTTGGTTCAAATAGTAAATTATCTTTTACAATTCACTGTATAAACAAAAATGTTGGTTCAAAATGCAAGGAATAAGTTGTGAGTGATATGAAAGTGGTGATTATCATAGTATGGATTGATCTTGTATGATCCAATGATGAGGTGGAGTATCAACAATAGCTGCATCAACTTGAGCAAACATGTGTTGATTGTAGTCTATTTATTGATTGTGTGAAAGACACTTGGTTGATGTTTGGGGTGAATATGAATTCGAATAGTTTAGAAGGGGGGTTGAATAGACCTTTCTAGAAATTAAACGAATTTAAAAAATTTACTATTGAAAATTATAGTATAAAAATAATGTATGAACAAGATATACATAAATGAAATATTAAATAATGCGTGAACAATTCAAAAAGATGTTCAAATGCACATAATTAAAATGATTCACTTAAAAGGTTTTTAATGCACAATGAACATTAATTCAACATTATAGAAATAATGAACGTAGAGTGACACATAAGAAGTAAACATATAGACATGTAGAACATATTATGAAGACAATAGAACAAAAGATAAAAGTTCAAGTGATCATTAGAATAAAGTTGATTAGAAGTAAGTTTCTACACAATAAATGTTAGTTTACAAAAATATATATAGCAAAATGAAATGAAATAGAATCTGAATTGATTTATAACACGAAGAATCCAAGATTCTCAATTCCCTGCAAATCTTTTGAAAAAGGTTATGTGGATAATGATTTTGTAAAAATATCAATTAATTAATTTTTTGTATCCACATACTCAAAAATAACATCGCCCTTTTCAATATGATCTCGAAGGAATTGATGCAAAATTTCTATATGTTTTGTGTGTGAATGTAACATAGGATTCTTAGTAAGACCAATAGCTCTAGTTTTATTGCATTTGATTGAAACATAATTGAGTTTTAAATGGTAATCCAATATCTATTGCTTTATCCATAAGACTTGTGCACAACAGTTATTGGCAACTACATATTCCTCCTCAACGATAGAAAGAGCAACACCAAGCTATTTCTTATTGTGCCAATAAACTAAACAATTTCCAAATAAATGGCAAGTAACACTACTAATATTCATATCCAATTTGCAAATAATGAATTCAGAATTGCATAATCCTATTAAGCTACACTCTCTTCCCTTGGGAAACCAAAGGTCGTGATACGAGTTTTTGTTGAGATACCCCAAATTTCTTGTAACGATCTTAAAATAGGATTCCTTATATGATGCTTGAAATCGAGCGCACATGTACATGCTAAACATAATATTGGGTATACTCGTGGCTAAATAGAATAAAGATCCTATGATACATTTATATTTGATAATTTCTATATCAACATATCGTTCATCTTTATATATCAACAAATTTAAATCCATGGAAGTAGATATGCTTTTTGAATCTTTCATATCATATTAATTTTTAGGAGCTTCAAGCAATAAGTTGTCTGGCGGATGAACGTGCAACCTTTTGTTTGCTTTATTTACAATCCTAAGAAATAATTTATTTATCCCATCAATGAAATTTAGAACTCCATAAACATCATATGGAACTACGTGCTTGTAGGTATAATCAGGAAATGATCAAAGCTCGTGGATAAGCAAAATATACTTGGCCTAGATAACATCATGGTTTTAATGATGACAACACCTAAAGCAGCTAAAGTGGTTTTGATAACAATAATTCATAAAGACAATTAAGTAATAAAGGAAAAGCTCGAATATGCACAAGACGGTTGATTGAGTTATTCCTCTAGATCAAGCCAAAGAATTAGGGTTTTATGATCACTGGTGATATCCTTTAATGATGGCATCCGACTTAAAGGTATCTTAAGCCTCATCCACAATAAGATTCAAGTGAAGTTCTTATATGATTGATATATCTAGAAAAAGGACTTGAAGCTTTAGAGTATGAAAGAGAGAAAGTGTGAAAGCTCGCTTGGTCGTGTCTATTTTGAGTGATCAATTTTTTATAAAAATACATGGGCGTTTTTGTATAGTATGTCTAAATTACACACACACACACACATAAACTATGTTTAAATCCTCTCTTTTTAAAATAAAATCACTTAACATGTTTTTAGAGCCTAGCCATATGAATTATGGACTGTCAAATTTATTATGACAAGGTTTGGAATTGTCTAATCGATTTGGACAAAGGCCTAATCCATTAGGTAAGGGAAAAACAAGTCTATAATCAATTATTATAGTATATTAATGAATGGTAATGGTTATCTAACAAAACCTTCCAATTTGGGCAAGAATAATCGATTATTGCATGTTCCTAATCAACTATCTAATCAATTAGGACATTAATTTTACCCATGAATTGTTTCCTAAAATGAATCATTCCTTAGCCTATAAGTACAGGACTTCCCCTTCATTTTTGATCATCCAGAAAATGTGAGATACCTCACCTTCCTCTATCTCCACCTCTCTCTAAATTATTTCTCCTTCTCTCACATATTTTTAGCCATATCCCTTTGAGAAATGTTCTTGAGTTCAGTGAAGGGGAATTATTGTAAATTGACCAATCGTTATTGTAGATGTTTAATTGGCTGCATTGTATGGTAAAACACTAGCTGGATTCTAATGTCTTGACTGATGTCATGACATGCTGTGGAGATGTTTGTTTGACTGCATTGTATGTTAGAATATCTAGTTGTACTCTGATGTCTTGGCTGATGTCATGACATTCTGAGTAGTGCACTGCAGGTTTAGCTAATACAGGATTTATTGAATGTCAAACTGGATGTTATGATATTCATCCCTGTCAGCAGATACTGAGGAATAGAACAGTGGGTGTTCTGCTATAACTCAGCACTTAGGTTCAGGCTGTTTATCAAGAGGATAACAGACCTGGCATAAGGCCTACTGTCTGGATGTCAAACTGGATGTTATGACATTCATTGACAGCATTTACTGAACAATATGCAGATTGGTTATCTGCTACATTTCAGTATATAGCTCAGTCTGCTTATCAAGAGGATAACAGGCCTGATGTAAGGCTCTATGTGTGAATGTCAAATTGGATGTGTTGACATTTATTAATGTACGTTGATACTGAAGTATGGACAGATTGGTTTTGTACAGTACAGCAAATTGTACAGTCTGTTTTCAGGAAAAACAGACTTAGCATATGGTTAATGATTTGGAAGTCAAACTGAATGTTGTGACATTCATTCCTGACAGCATATGCTATATTGTAGGTTGTTTAGTTTTTCTGTTTCAGCATTTTTCTCAGGTTAAAACCCAGGAAACCAACAACCAAGCTACAATTAAGGAACCTAACAAATAGCCTATTTGTTAGCACACTAATATGTGGAAATTAGTTAGAATCCTATGTGGCATTATTTGTGGAGGTCTTGGAATATATATAGGCTCAAAATAAGGAGATATATGGAGAGATTTTAGGATTGAAGACCTTGTTTATAGCAGAAAGTTTCTGCTGAATTTGTAACAGCAAAGAACAAGTTTGCTGCGATTTCTGAAGGCCCAAATCCAGTTGGGTGATCAGGTTATAAATAGCTTATTGTAACCTAGTTTTTGTAAGCCTCTTAGAATGAATTTTTAGGGGTGTGTGTGAGGTAAACCTCCCAATCTGTGGGAAGGTTACCATGTGTTTCTCAGTGTTCAAAGCTGAGAGTATTTGTAACTCAAAGCCTGTAGGCAAGAGTGATTATGTTCTTGAATGAAGCTGTGAAGCAAGTTCAAGATGTTTTGCATTACATTGTAATTGTTGTGATAGGAATGGAAACTGGAGGTTTCTATCTAGGAGTTCCTAGGTATAGATTGCATTGGGTAGGGATTAAGTGAAGAGTTGTAAACGGGGGAGTTTAACTCTGAATTAATACTGCTGATAGTGGATCTTCTTCCTGGCTTGGTATGCCCCCAGACGTAGGTGATGTTGCACCGAACTGGGTTAACAATTACTTGTGTTTTACCTTCTGCATGTTATAATTTTTTCTGTTATAAAATAAGGTAAACCTGTAATGCTGTAACAGATGATGTTCAAATCAATGTTGAGACATCATGCTGTTAACTGTGCAGGCTCAACAGAAGCAAGTACTATGTTTGATCTCTGCTGTGCCTTTGTACCAGATGGACAGAACTGGGTGTTCTTCCATTCTATGGTGATATAGTAGCAGATGTCGTGACATCTGTGAATGTGTGCATATCAGTACTAGGTTGTAATTTGTATAACTGTCTTGCTGTATTAGTAACAATGTTAGATCAGATGTCATTACTTGGAGTAGAACATCTAAACTCTGACTATGCCAGAATTTCAATTGGTATCAGAGCAGGCATCCTGTTCTGTTTCTGGATGAGATCCATGGGTGATACTTTCTGGTATCTGGCAAGAAGTTATGTTAGTACTGATGTTGGAACCTGAAGATGATTTTGTGGTTTCCCCGAATGGTCCCTTGAAGTAGGTGGATGGACTATTCATGACAGGAACTGTGTGCACCTGCCTCTGGAGATTGGCAATTGGCCTTTGTGTGGGACAGCTGTGCCAGTATTGAATCACATTCAAACTTGGTATGGTCTTGGAGGCTGATCCGGTGAAGTGCATGTTCATAGGTTGAGTTGTATTATGATTTCCGCTGCATAATACCTGGCAAAACTCAAACTCTGATGTAGTTTCCCCCCATGTGGATGAAAGACTGCTGTATTCAAGATTTCATCATATTCTACTAAAGATGTCAAAGATACTTGAGTCTCATCAAGTCCACTCTTCTTGGTAAGAATCACCTGATCACTGATTCTTTTACTCTCTTGGGTAGTGTATATGAAGACCTTGAATACTTTCAAGAAGGGTTTGTTCCAAGGAGGTGGAACTAATGTTCTATGTGATGTTAGAACATGTTGTTCAACAAGTATGCAGCTACTGGTTGAAGAGCAGATGTTATTAGGTGTCAAACAAAGGGTTACCGTTGTTTGGAACCTACTCCTGACCTGGAAGAGGAGACATCTGTTTGTGCTAAGTTGACAAGGGTAGGGTCAACTGTGTGTGTGCTCAAGAAAGTCACTTTTAGAAGTCTGATCTCTAGAAGTGGAGCTGGTTGAAATGTGACATTGTGCAATCCCCGCTGTGTGCCTTATTCCTGTAGATTGATCAGGGTTGGATAGGTGTTTCCTGAAGTACTATGGTGTACTGGAAGACAAGTCCCCTGGATGATAGAAGTCAATAATGGGGTAACCTGACTCCTATTCCATTTAAGAGGATTGGGACCATGAATCTTGTTATTCAAACACCACGATCAGAAGTGGCAGTTCTTTCAAGGAGTGAGAATATGAAGATTCAGAGGTTGGTTGAGGTAGTATGCTCTGGCAATGCATATCTACTATGGACTGGTGTTGTTGTCTTTCACTAGTACTTATGGTCAGTTGAAGTCTGATTGGTGTGATTGGAGTATGCCATGTTGAGACATGTCTGTACAATGCATGGATATTGGTGTGAAATTTCCATGATTGTTAATTTGAGGGGGAGTTTTAGTTAACCTCCTCACAATTGGTCAGCCTAGGGTCTGGTTGGCTGTTGACCTGGGTCACATGGGTTCTGGTGGTTGTGTGACACATTTGCAAGGAAGAATTCATCTCTCTCATTCCCAAGAGTGAATTTAATCTGAGAAGATTTTCAACACTGTTGAAGTGCTTGCAAGCAGAAGATGTTGACACTAGAAGAGTATTTTCAAAGTAGCCTTATGGTGGAAGTATCTGAAAGGAATATTGGGAAAGGATTTAAGATCAATGTCAACTTGTGCCAAGTACAAGTATTTAATTGATTATCCTTGGAGCTCAAGATAACTGATGTTCTTAAAGATGTTGGAACATCTCTTCTTCAAGTCCCTGTGCAGAATCACAGGAAGGATAGTACACTGATTTATGATCTATCTCTTTGGTGGCAGCAAAAGCATATGATCTCTGAAAAGGTTTCCTGGCAAGAAACATGGTCAGCCTTGGTGTGTACAAGAAGAAGAAGACATCATAGTTTTGATGGTGGTTACTTGAATTAGTTCATCTCTGATCTAAGTAAGGAAGTGCATTGGCTAATGCACACTATGAAGTTAAGAACAAGTGGCAGCTTTCTTAACATCATGGAAACAGTCGTGCCTTAGGAAGAAGAATCCTTGGTATAGATGAAGAGTTAGTTGCTAACTGGTCCTTCTGAAGACTCCTGCACCAGAGTGTCTGATGTCTTTGGAGAAGAAGCAGGGATTCATCAAGGTGTGAGCTTGGATGACTTAACTGCAAACCTGCAGGATGGAGGTTGTTTACTCAAACTTGGTTCCACAATCAATTCTATGAGAACATTGAACTCTTGTTCTGTGAAGGGAGGAAGTTCCTTCAAGTGGCAGAAGAAGGAGCTGAATTCAACAGCTAGATGTCAAAACACAATGTTATGACATTTGGTTCTACATCAGATTCTTAGTTGGTGAAGTGACACATCAACTTGAGATAGAAGGGTCTACAGGGTTGTAGATTGGATACTTCAAAAAGGTCGTTCTCGTTGCAGTTCTTTGGAGTTGCTGGATAGAAAGGATGTTACATGTTCATGTCTTAGAAAATCTAAGTTTTGTTCAACATGTAGCTTGAAGTTCAAGTCTCACTTGGAAGGTCAGAATATCTTTGGGAGAGGTCTGATAAACGTGGAGAGGTCAAAGAATGGCATTTGACTTTTTCATATGAGGATTCATGGAGGTAATCAACCAGTGGCATTTGGTCCATCTCAGAAGTGAGTTCGAAGAATCAAGATAATCAACATATGGCAGCTGATTATTCTTGAGGGAAGTCTGAGACAAATTACTTTTGAGCTGAAAAGTAGTAAGTTGAAGACCAAAGGATGTGTTTTCTATTCATCTCTTGGAGCTTGTGGTAGAAGTTCTGAGCTATCTATGGAAGATTGTCTCTTGTAATGGGATGACAATGTATATGTCCCAATTTATGTCTGGGTTCTTTTGGATCAAGCTGGTGACTCAGTGATATCTGAAGACTATCAGATGGTGTTCTTTGTTATGTTAGAACACTTTGTGAAGTGGCTTGCTGTTCTGGTTAGAAGAGAGATTGACACAGAGTGTGGATGTGTTCAGCCAAGAGGGTTGAACAGAGGGTGTTCTCTTGAAGACATGAAGATGCATCTTATGTTTTCTATTCATCAAGTGGTCTGGGTTCTCTTTGAATCAGGAAGTATGTGAAGGTCCAACTTTGGGGTGTTGGATATGTTCATGTGAGATCTCCAAGTTTCAAGAGGAGAGTTGGTTGTTCATGACAGGGGGAGTTCTGTCTTTGCGCTGCAAGTAATCATCAAACTTGTGGTCTATGTGTTCTCAGATGACAAGGTATGGCACCTTGTTAGTTAGTGGCATGATGTGGTGTGTGTCAAGGCTGAGTGAGCAGAAAAATGTCTGACCGGATGTCATGACATTGCCTTGGACAATATTGTTATTTCCTTCCAAAACTTACAGTCATAAGGAAATATGGATGTTGTGTGTCTCATTATGATATTAGAATGAGCCTGTGTGTTACAGTTGTGTGATACAGGGGGAGTAACCATCTACTGTTGTTTTGGTTGTAGTGGTGCTAGATGTCAAGCTACCACTGGAGATAAGACAATGGTTTTAGGAAAGAGTGTGTGACTACTTGATCCAAGTTGTGAAGCAAGATCAAGTGGGTGGTGTCTTGATCAAAGTTGTAAAGCAAGATCAAGAGGGGTATTCTTGATTAAAACTGTGAAGTAAAATCAAGATTGTCTGTCTGACATTTGTGTGTAATTCTGTTTTAAAATCAAGAAGTGGTTTTAAATTTTGTCTGTAATTTAAAGTGTTGCTTTGGCAACATTTTTGACAAAAAGGGGGAGAAACACCTGTGATGCCCCAGGACAACAGATTATGTGTTACACAGATATTGAAGATCCTCTAATCCAGAGGTTCCAGAGGTTGTGCTGCAGCTGGTGTTCCACTTCTGTATGTGTGTTGATATGTGAAGTTTTTATTTAACTTCCATGTGTGTGAGTGTGCTGCAACTCTGAGTGTATTAGCTAGGTTAATTTCCTGGTAGATGTGAGATTTCCGCTGCTATGGACTCTGTTGTGAGACCAAAGTGTTTTAGCCAAAAATTTGCCAAAGGGGGAGTTTGTAGATGTTTAATTGGCTGCATTGTATGGTAAAACACTAGCTGGATTCTAATGTCTTGGCTGATGTCATGACATGCTGTGGAGATGTTTGTTTGACTGCATTGTATGTTAGAATATCTAGCTGTACTCTGATGTCTTGGCTTATGTCATGACATTCTGAGTAGTGCACTGCAGGTTTAGCTAATACAGGATTTATTGAATGTCAAACTGGATGTTATGATATTCATCCCTGTCAGCAGATACTGAGGAATAGAACAGTGGGTGTTCTGCTATAACTCAGCACTTAGGTTCAGGCTGTTTATCAAGAAGATAACAGACCTGGCATAAGGCCTACTGTCTGGATGTCAAACTGGATGTTATGACATTCATTGACAGCATTTACTGAACAATATGCAGATTGGTTATCTGCTACATTTCAGTATATAGCTCAGTCTGCTTATCAAGAGGATAACAGACCTGATGTAAGGCTCTATGTGTGAATGTCAAATTGGATGTGTTGACATTTATTAATGTACGCTGATACTGAAGTATGGACAGATTGGTTCTGTACAGTACAGCAAATTGTACAGTCTGTTTTCAGGAAAAACAGACTTAGCATATGGTTAATGATTTGGAAGTCAAACTGAATGTTGTGACATTCATTCCTGACAGCATATGCTATATTGTAGGTTGTTTAGTTTTTCTGTTTCAGCGTTTTTCTCAGGCTAAAATCCAGGAAACCAACAACCAAGCTACAATTAAGGAACCTAACAAATAGCCTATTTGTTAGCACACTAATATGTGGAAATTAGTTAGAATCCTATGTGGCATTATTTGTGGAGGTCTTGGAATATATATATGCTAAAAATAAGGAGATATATATGGAGAGATTTTAGGATTGAAGACCTTGTTTGTAGCAGAAAGTTTCTGCTGAATTTGTAACAGCAAAGAACAAGTTTGCTGCGATTTCTGAAGGCCCAAATCCAGTTGGGTGATTAGGTTATAAATAGCTTATTGTAACCTAGTTTTTGTAAGCCTCTTAGAATGAATTTTTAGGGGTGTGTGTGAGGTAAACCTCCCAATCTGTGGGAAGGTTACCATGTGTTTCTCAGTGTTCAAAGCTGAGAGTATTTGTAACTCAAAGCCTGTAGGCAAGAGTGATTATGTTCTTGAATGAAGCTGTGAAGCAAGTTCAAGATGTTTTGCATTACATTGTAATTGTTGTGATAGGAATGGAAACTGGAGGTTTCTATCTAGGAGTTCCTAGGTATAGATTGCATTGGGTAGGGATTAAGTGAAGAGTTGTAAACGGGGGAGTTTAACTCTGAATTAATACTGCTGATAGTGGATCTTCTTCCTGGCTTGGTATGCCCCCAGACGTAGGTGATGTTGCACCGAACTGGGTTAACAATTACTTGTGTTTTACCTTCTGCATGTTATAATTTTTTCTGTTATAAAATAAGGTAAACCTGTAATGCTGTAACAGATGATGTTCAAATCAATGTTGAGACATCATGCTGTTAACTGTGCAGGCTCAACAGAAGCAAGTACTATGTTTGATCTCTGTTGTGCCTTTGTACCAGATGGACAGAACTGGGTGTTCTTCCATTCTATGGTGATATAGTAGCAGATGTCGTGACATCTGTGAATGTGTGCATATCAGTACTAGGTTGTAATTTGTATAACTGTCTTGCTGTATTAGTAACAATGTTAGATCAGATGTCATTACTTGGAGTAGAACATCTAAACTCTGACTATGCCAGAATTTCAATTGGTATCAGAGCAGGCATCCTGTTCTGTTTCTGGATGAGATCCATGGCTGATACTTTCTGGTATCTGGCAAGAAGTTATGTTAGTACTGATGTTGGAACCTGAAGATGATTTTGTGGTTTCCCCGAATGGTCCCTTGAAGTAGGTGGATGGACTATTCATGACAGGAACTGTGTGCACCTGCCTCTGGAGATTGGCAATTGGCCTTTGTGTGGGACAGCTGTGCCAGTATTGAATCACATTCAAACTTGGTATGGTCTTGGAGGCTGATCCGGTGAAGTGCATGTTCATAGGTTGAGTTGTATTATGATTTCCGCTGCATAATACCTGGCAAAACTCAAACTCTGATGTAGTTTCCCCCCATGTGGATGAAAGACTGCTGTATTCAAGATTTCATCATATTCTACTGAAGATGTCAAAGATACTTGAGTCTCATCAAGTCCACTCTTCTTGGTAAGAATCACCTGATCACTGATTCTTTTACTCTCTTGGGTAGTGTATATGAAGACCTTGAATACTTTCAAGAAGGGTTTGTTCCAAGGAGGTGGAACTAATGTTCTATGTGATGTTAGAACATGTTGTTCAACAAGTATGCAGCTACTGGTTGAAGAGCAGATGTTATTAGGTGTCAAACAAAGGGTTACCGTTGTTTGGAACCTACTCCTGACCTGGAAGAGGAGACATCTGTTTGTGCTAAGTTGACAAGGGTAGGGTCAACTGTGTGTGTGCTCAAGAAAGTCACTTTTAGAAGTCTGATCTCTAGAAGTGGAGCTGGTTGAAATGTGACATTGTGCAATCCCCGCTGTGTGCCTTATTCCTGTAGATTGATCAGGGTTGGATAGGTGTTTCCTGAAGTACTATGGTGTACTGGAAGACAAGTCCCCTGGATGATAGAAGTCAATAATGGGGTAACCTGACTCCTATTCCATTTAAGAGGATTGGGACCATGAATCTTGTTATTCAAACACCACGATCAGAAGTGGCAGTTCTTTCAAGGAGTGAGAATATGAAGATTCAGAGGTTGGTTGAGGTAGTATGCTCTGGCAATGCATATCTACTATGGACTGGTGTTGTTGTCTTTCACTAGTACTTATGGTCAGTTGAAGTCTGATTGGTGTGATTGGAGTATGCCATGTTGAGACATGTCTGTACAATGCATGGATATTGGTGTGAAATTTCCATGATTGTTAATTTGAGGGGGAGTTTTAGTTAACCTCCTCACAATTGGTCAGCCTAGGGTCTGGTTGGCTGTTGACCTGGGTCACATGGGTTCTGGTGGTTGTGTGACACATTTGCAAGGAAGAATTCATCTCTCTCATTCCCAAGAGTGAATTTAATCTGAGAAGATTTTCAACACTGTTGAAGTGCTTGCAAGCAGAAGATGTTGACACTAGAAGAGTATTTTCAAAGTAGCCTTATGGTGGAAGTATCTGAAAGGAATATTGGGAAAGGATTTAAGATCAATGTCAACTTGTGCCAAGTACAAGTATTTAATTGATTATCCTTGGAGCTCAAGATAACTGATGTTCTTAAAGATGTTGGAACATCTCTTCTTCAAGTCCCTGTGCAGAATCACAGGAAGGATAGTACACTGATTTATGATCTATCTCTTTGGTGGCAGCAAAAGCATATGATCTCTGAAAAGGTTTCCTGGCAAGAAACATGGTCAGCCTTGGTGTGTACAAGAAGAAGAAGACATCATAGTTTTGATGGTGGTTACTTGAATTAGTTCATCTCTGATCTAAGTAAGGAAGTGCATTGGCTAATGCACACTATGAAGTTAAGAACAAGTGGCAGCTTTCTTAACATCATGGAAACAGTCGTGCCTTAGGAAGAAGAATCCTTGGTATAGATGAAGAGTTAGTTGCTAACTGGTCCTTCTGAAGACTCCTGCACCAGAGTGTCTGATGTCTTTGGAGAAGAAGCAGGGATTCATCAAGGTGTGAGCTTGGATGACTTAACTGCAAACCTGCAGGATGGAGGTTGTTTACTCAAACTTGGTTCCACAATCAATTCTATGAGAACATTGAACTCTTGTTCTGTGAAGGGAGGAAGTTCCTTCAAGTGGCAGAAGAAGGAGCTGAATTCAACAGCTAGATGTCAAAACACAATGTTATGACATTTGGTTCTACATCAGATTCTTAGTTGGTGAAGTGACACATCAACTTGAGATAGAAGGGTCTACAGGGTTGTAGATTGGATACTTCAAAAAGGTCGTTCTCGTTGCAGTTCTTTGGAGTTGCTGGATAGAAAGGATGTTACATGTTCATGTCTTAGAAAATCTAAGTTTTGTTCAACATGTAGCTTGAAGTTCAAGTCTCACTTGGAAGGTCAGAATATCTTTGGGAGAGGTCTGATAAACGTGGAGAGGTCAAAGAATGGCATTTGACTTTTTCATATGAGGATTCATGGAGGTAATCAACCAGTGGCATTTGGTCCATCTCAGAAGTGAGTTCGAAGAATCAAGATAATCAACATATGGAAGCTGATTATTCTTGAGGGAAGTCTGAGACAAATTACTTTTGAGCTGAAAAGTAGTAAGTTGAAGACCAAAGGATGTGTTTTCTATTCATCTCTTGGAGCTTGTGGTAGAAGTTCTGAGCTATCTATGGAAGATTGTCTCTTGTAATGGGATGACAATGTATATGTCCCAATTTATGTCTGGGTTCTTTTGGATCAAGCTGGTGACTCAGTGATATCTGAAGACTATCAGATGGTGTTCTTTGTTATGTTAGAACACTTTGTGAAGTGGCTTGCTGTTCTGGTTAGAAGAGAGATTGACACAGAGTGTGGATGTGTTCAGCCAAGAGGGTTGAACAGAGGGTGTTCTCTTGAAGACATGAAGATGCATCTTATGTTTTCTATTCATCAAGTGGTCTGGGTTCTCTTTGAATCAGGAAGTATGTGAAGGTCCAACTTTGGGGTGTTGGATATGTTCATGTGAGATCTCCAAGTTTCAAGAGGAGAGTTGGTTGTTCATGACAGGGGGAGTTCTGTCTTTGCGCTGCAAGTAATCATCAAACTTGTGGTCTATGTGTTCTCAGATGACAAGGTATGGCACCTTGTTAGTTAGTGGCATGATGTGGTGTGTGTCAAGGCTGAGTGAGCAGAAAAATGTCTGACCGGATGTCATGACATTGCCTTGGACAATATTGTTATTTCCTTCCAAAACTTACAGTCATAAGGAAATATGGATGTTGTGTGTCTCATTATGATATTAGAATGAGCCTGTGTGTTACAGTTGTGTGATACAGGGGGAGTAACCATCTACTGTTGTTTTGGTTGTAGTGGTGCTAGATGTCAAGCTACCACTGGAGATAAGACAATGGTTTTAGGAAAGAGTGTGTGACTACTTGATCCAAGTTGTGAAGCAAGATCAAGTGGGTGGTGTCTTGATCAAAGTTGTAAAGCAAGATCAAGAGGGGGTATTCTTGATTAAAACTGTGAAGTAAAATCAAGATTGTCTGTCTGACATTTGTGTGTAATTCTGTTTTAAAATCAAGAAGTGGTTTTAAATTTTGTCTGTAATTTAAAGTGTTGCTTTGGCAACATTTTTGACAAAAGGGGAGAAACACCTGTGATGCCCCAGGACAACAGATTATGTGTTACACAGATATTGAAGATCCTCTAATCCAGAGGTTCCAGAGGTTGTGCTGCAGCTGGTGTTCCACTTCTGTATGTGTGTTGATATGTGAAGTTTTTATTTAACTTCCATGTGTGTGAGTGTGTTGCAACTCTGAGTGTATTAGCTAGGTTAATTTCCTGGTAGATGTGAGATTTCCGCTGCTATGGACTCTGTTGTGAGACCAAAGTGTTTTAGCCAAAAATTTGCCAAAGGGGGAGTTTGTAGATGTTTAATTGGCTGCATTGTATGGTAAAACACTAGCTGGATTCTAATGTCTTGGCTGATGTCATGACATGCTGTGGAGATGTTTGTTTGACTGCATTGTATGTTAGAATATCTAGCTGTACTCTGATGTCTTGGCTTATGTCATGACATTCTGAGTAGTGCACTGCAGGTTTAGCTAATACAGGATTTATTGAATGTCAAACTGGATGTTATGATATTCATCCCTGTCAGCAGATACTGAGGAATAGAACAGTGGGTGTTCTGCTATAACTCAGCACTTAGGTTCAGGCTGTTTATCAAGAAGATAACAGACCTGGCATAAGGCCTACTGTCTGGATGTCAAACTGGATGTTATGACATTCATTGACAGCATTTACTGAACAATATGCAGATTGGTTATCTGCTACATTTCAGTATATAGCTCAGTCTGCTTATCAAGAGGATAACAGACCTGATGTAAGGCTCTATGTGTGAATGTCAAATTGGATGTGTTGACATTTATTAATGTACGCTGATACTGAAGTATGGACAGATTGGTTCTGTACAGTACAACAAATTGTACAGTCTGTTTTCAGGAAAAACAGACTTAGCATATGGTTAATGATTTGGAAGTCAAACTGAATGTTGTGACATTCATTCCTGACAGCATATGCTATATTGTAGGTTGTTTAGTTTTTCTGTTTCAGCACTTTTCTCAGGCTAAAATCCAGGAAACCAACAACCAAGCTACAATTAAGGAACCTAACAAATAGCCTATTTGTTAGCACACTAATATGTGGAAATTAGTTAGAATCCTATGTGGCATTATTTGTGGAGGTCTTGGAATATATATATGCTAAAAATAAGGAGATATATATGGAGAGATTTTAGGATTGAAGACCTTGTTTGTAGCAGAAAGTTTCTGCTGAATTTGTAACAGCAAAGAACAAGTTTGCTGCGATTTCTGAAGGCCCAAATCCAGTTGGGTGATTAGGTTATAAATAGCTTATTGTAACCTAGTTTTTGTAAGCCTCTTAGAATGAATTTTTAGGGGTGTGTGTGAGGTAAACCTCCCAATCTGTGGGAAGGTTACCATGTGTTTCTCAAAGTTCAAAGCTGAGAGTATTTGTAACTCAAAGCCTGTAGGCAAGAGTGATTATGTTCTTGAATGAAGCTGTGAAGCAAGTTCAAGATGTTTTGCATTACATTGTAATTGTTGTGATAGGAATGGAAACTGGAGGTTTCTATCTAGGAGTTCCTAGGTATAGATTGCATTGGGTAGGGATTAAGTGAAGAGTTGTAAACGGGGGAGTTTAACTCTGAATTAATACTGCTGATAGTGGATCTTCTTCCTGGCTTGGTATGCCCCCAGACGTAGGTGATGTTGCACCGAACTGGGTTAACAATTACTTGTGTTTTACCTTCTGCATGTTATAATTTTTTCTGTTATAAAATAAGGTAAACCTGTAATGCTGTAACAGATGATGTTCAAATCAATGTTGAGACATCATGCTGTTAACTGTGCAGGCTCAACAGAAGCAAGTGCTATGTTTGATCTCTGCTGTGCCTTTGTACCAGATGGACAGAACTGGGTGTTCTTCCATTCTATGGTGATATAGTAGCAGATGTCGTGACATCTGTGAATGTGTGCATATCAGTACTAGGTTGTAATTTGTATAACTGTCTTGCTGTATTAGTAACAATGTTAGATCAGATGTCATTACTTGGAGTAGAACATCTAAACTCTGACTATGCCAGAATTTCAATTGGTATCAGAGCAGGCATCCTGTTCTGTTTCTGGATGAGATCCATGGCTGATACTTTCTGGTATCTGGCAAGAAGTTATGTTAGTACTGATGTTGGAACCTGAAGATGATTTTGTGGTTTCCCCGAATGGTCCCTTGAAGTAGGTGGATGGACTATTCATGACAGGAACTGTGTGCACCTGCCTCTGGAGATTGGCAATTGGCCTTTGTGTGGGACAGCTGTGCCAGTATTGAATCACATTCAAACTTGGTATGGTCTTGGAGGCTGATCCGGTGAAGTGCATGTTCATAGGTTGAGTTGTATTATGATTTCCGCTGCATAATACCTGGCAAAACTCAAACTCTGATGTAGTTTCCCCCCATGTGGATGAAAGACTGCTGTATTCAAGATTTCATCATATTCTACTGAAGATGTCAAAGATACTTGAGTCTCATCAAGTCCACTCTTCTTGGTAAGAATCACCTGATCACTGATTCTTTTACTCTCTTGGGTAGTGTATATGAAGACCTTGAATACTTTCAAGAAGGGTTTGTTCCAAGGAGGTGGAACTAATGTTCTATGTGATGTTAGAACATGTTGTTCAACAAGTATGCAGCTACTGGTTGAAGAGCAGATGTTATTAGGTGTCAAACAAAGGGTTACCGTTGTTTGGAACCTACTCCTGACCTGGAAGAGGAGACATCTGTTTGTGCTAAGTTGACAAGGGTAGGGTCAACTGTGTGTGTGCTCAAGAAAGTCACTTTTAGAAGTCTGATCTCTAGAAGTGGAGCTGGTTGAAATGTGACATTGTGCAATCCCCGCTGTGTGCCTTATTCCTGTAGATTGATCAGGGTTGGATAGGTGTTTCCTGAAGTACTATGGTGTACTGGAAGACAAGTCCCCTGGATGATAGAAGTCAATAATGGGGTAACCTGACTCCTATTCCATTTAAGAGGATTGGGACCATGAATCTTGTTATTCAAACACCACGATCAGAAGTGGCAGTTCTTTCAAGGAGTGAGAATATGAAGATTCAGAGGTTGGTTGAGGTAGTATGCTCTGGCAATGCATATCTACTATGGACTGGTGTTGTTGTCTTTCACTAGTACTTATGGTCAGTTGAAGTCTGATTGGTGTGATTGGAGTATGCCATGTTGAGACATGTCTGTACAATGCATGGATATTGGTGTGAAATTTCCATGATTGTTAA
This sequence comes from Lathyrus oleraceus, assembly GCF_024323335.1. Classification (NCBI taxonomy): domain Eukaryota; kingdom Viridiplantae; phylum Streptophyta; class Magnoliopsida; order Fabales; family Fabaceae; genus Lathyrus; species Lathyrus oleraceus. Next base: position 599,613,100 of record NC_066583.1, on the reverse strand, counting down.
TTTGAGGGGGAGTTTTAGTTAACCTCCTCACAATTGGTCAGCCTAGGGTCTGGTTGGCTGTTGACCTGGGTCACATGGGTTCTGGTGGTTGTGTGACACATTTGCAAGGAAGAATTCATCTCTCTCATTCCCAAGAGTGAATTTAATCTGAGAAGATTTTCAACACTGTTGAAGTGCTTGCAAGCAGAAGATGTTGACACTAGAAGAGTATTTTCAAAGTAGCCTTATGGTGGAAGTATCTGAAAGGAATATTGGGAAAGGATTTAAGATCAATGTCAACTTGTGCCAAGTACAAGTATTTAATTGATTATCCTTGGAGCTCAAGATAACTGATGTTCTTAAAGATGTTGGAACATCTCTTCTTCAAGTCCCTGTGCAGAATCACAGGAAGGATAGTACACTGATTTATGATCTATCTCTTTGGTGGCAGCAAAAGCATATGATCTCTGAAAAGGTTTCCTGGCAAGAAACATGGTCAGCCTTGGTGTGTACAAGAAGAAGAAGACATCATAGTTTTGATGGTGGTTACTTGAATCAGTTCATCTCTGATCTAAGTAAGGAAGTGCATTGGCTAATGCACACTATGAAGTTAAGAACAAGTGGCAGCTTTCTTAACATCATGGAAACAGTCGTGCCTTAGGAAGAAGAATCCTTGGTATAGATGAAGAGTTAGTTGCTAACTGGTCCTTCTGAAGACTCCTGCACCAGAGTGTCTGATGTCTTTGGAGAAGAAGCAAGGATTCATCAAGGTGTGAGCTTGGATGACTTAACTGCAAACCTGCAGGATGGAGGTTGTTTACTCAAACTTGGTTCCACAATCAAGTCTATGAGAACATTGAACTCTTGTTCTGTGAAGGGAGGAAGTTCCTTCAAGTGGCAGAAGAAGGAGCTGAATTCAACAGCTAGATGTCAAAACACAATGTTGTGACATTTGGTTCTACATCAGATTCTTAGTTGGTGAAGTGACACATCAACTTGAGATAGAAGGGTCTACAGGGTTGTAGATTGGATACTTCAAAAAGGTCGTTCTCGTTGCAGTTCTTTGGAGTTGCTGGATAGAAAGGATGTTACATGTTCATGTCTTAGAAAATCTAAGTTTTGTTCAACATGTAGCTTGAAGTTCAAGTCTCACTTGGAAGGTCAGAATATCTTTGGGAGAGGTCTGATAAACGTGGAGAGGTCAAAGAATGGCATTTGACTTTTTCATATGAGGATTCATGAAGGAGGTAATCAACCAGTGGCATTTGGTCCATCTCAGAAGTGAGTTCGAAGAATCAAGATAATCAACATATGGCAGCTGATTATTCTTGAGGGAAGTCTGAGACAAATTACTTTTGAGCTGAAAAGTAGTAAGTTGAAGACCAAAGGAGGTGTTTTCTATTCATCTCTTGGAGCTTGTGGTAGAAGTTCTGAGCTATCTATGGAAGATTGTCTCTTGTAATGGGATGACAATGTATATGTCCCAATTTATGTCTGGGTTCTTTTGGATCAAGCTGGTGACTCAGTGATATCCGAAGACTATCGGATGGTGTTCTTTGTTATGTTAGAACACTTTGTGAAGTGGCTTGCTGTTCTGGTTAGAAGAGAGATTGACACAGAGTGTGGATGTGTTCAGCCAAGAGGGTTGAACAGAGGGTGTTCTCTTGAAGACATGAAGATGCGTCTTATGTTTTCCATTCATCAAGTGGTCTGGGTTCTCTTTGAATCAGGAAGTATGTGAAGGTCCAACTTTGGGGTGTTGGATATGTTCATGTGAGATCTCCAAGTTTCAAGAGGAGAGTTGGTTGTTCATGACAGGGGGAGTTCTGTCTTTGCGCTGCAAGTAATCATCAAACTTGTGGTCTATGTGTTCTCAGATGACAAGGTATGGCACCTTGTTAGTTAGTGGGATGATGTGGTGTGTGTCAAGGTTGAGTGTGCAGAAACATGTCTGACCGGATGTCATGACATTGCCTTGGACAATATTTTTATTTCCTTCCAAAACTTACAGTCATAAGGAAATATGGATGTTGTGTGTCTCATTATGATATTAGAATGAGCCTGTGTGTTACAGTTGTGTGGTACAGGGGGAGTAACCATCTACTGTTGTTTTGGTTGTAGTGGTGCTAGATGTCAAGCTACCACTGGAGATAAGACAATGGTTTTAGGAAAAAGTGTGTGACTACTTGATCCAAGTTGTGAAGCAAGATCAAGTGGGTGGTGTCTTGATCAAAGTTGTAAAGCAAGATCAAGAGGGGGTATTCTTGATTAAAACTGTGAAGTAAAATCAAGATTGTCTGTCTGACATTTGTGTGTAATTTTGTTTTAAAATCAAGAAGTGGTTTTAAATTTTGTCTGTAATTTAAAGTGTTGCTTTGGCAACATTTTTGACAAAAAGGGGGAGAAACACCTGTGATGCCCCAGGACAACAGATTATGTGTTACACAGATATTGAAGATCCTCTAATCCAGAGGTTCCAGAGGTTGTGCTGCAGCTGGTGTTCCACTTCTGTATGTGTGTTGATATGTGAAGTTTTTATTTAACTTCCATGTGTGTGAGTGTGCTGCAACTCTGAGTGTATTAGCTAGGTTAATTTCCTGGTAGATGTGAGATTTCCACTGCTATGGACTCTGTTGTGAGACCAAAGTGTTTTAGCCAAAAATTTGCCAAAGGGGGAGTTTGTAGATGTTTAATTGGCTGCATTGTATGGTAAAACACTAGCTGGATTCTAATGTCTTGGCTGATGTCATGACATGCTGTGGAGATGTTTGTTTGACTGCATTGTATGTTAGAATATCTAGCTGTACTCTGATGTCTTGGCTGATGTCATGACATTCTGAGTAGTGCACTGCAGGTTTAGCTAATACAGGATTTATTGAATGTCAAACTGGATGTTATGATATTCATCCCTGTCAGCAGATACTGAGGAATAGAACAGTGGGTGTTCTGCTATAACTCAGCACTTAGGTTCAGGCTGTTTATCAAGAGGATAACAGACCTGGCATAAGGCCTACTGTCTGGATGTCAAACTAGATGTTATGACATTCATTGACAGCATTTACTGAACAATATGCAGATTGGTTATCTGCTACATTTCAGTATATAGCTCAGTCTGCTTATCAAGAGGATAACAGACCTGATGTAAGGCTCTATGTGTGAATGTCAAATTGGATGTGTTGACATTTATTAATGTACGCTGATACTGAAGTATGGACAGATTGGTTCTGTACAGTACAACAAATTGTACAGTCTGTTTTCAGGAAAAACAGACTTAGCATATGGTTAATGATTTGGAAGTCAAACTGAATGTTGTGACATTCATTCCTGACAGCATATGCTATATTGTAGGTTGTTTAGTTTTTCTGTTTCAGCATTTTTCTCAGGCTAAAATCCAGGAAACCAACAACCAAGCTACAATTAAGGAACCTAACAAATAGCCTATTTGTTAGCACACTAATATGTGGAAATTAGTTAGAATCCTATGTGGCATTATTTGTGGAGGTCTTGGAATATATATATGCTAAAAATAAGGAGATATATATGGAGAGATTTTAGGATTGAAGACCTTGTTTGTAGCAGAAAGTTTCTGCTGAATTTGTAACAGCAAAGAACAAGTTTGCTGCGATTTCTGAAGGCCCAAATCCAGTTGGGTGATTAGGTTATAAATAGCTTATTGTAACCTAGTTTTTGTAAGCCTCTTAGAATGAATTTTTAGGGGTGTGTGTGAGGTAAACCTCCCAATCTGTGGGAAGGTTACCATGTGTTTCTCAGTGTTCAAAGCTGAGAGTATTTGTAACTCAAAGCCTGTAGGCAAGAGTGATTATGTTCTTGAATGAAGCTGTGAAGCAAGTTCAAGATGTTTTGCATTACATTGTAATTGTTGTGATAGGAATGGAAACTGGAGGTTTCTATCTAGGAGTTCCTAGGTATAGATTGCATTGGGTAGGGATTAAGTGAAGAGTTGTAAACGGGGGAGTTTAACTCTGAATTAATACTGCTGATAGTGGATCTTCTTCCTGGCTTGGTATGCCCCCAGACGTAGGTGATGTTGCACCGAACTGGGTTAACAATTACTTGTGTTTTACCTTCTCCATGTTATAATTTTTTCTGTTATAAAATAAGGTAAACCTGTAATGCTGTAACAGATGATGTTCAAATCAATGTTGAGACATCATGCTGTTAACTGTGCAGGCTCAACAGAAGCAAGTGCTATGTTTGATCTCTGCTGTGCCTTTGTACCAGATGGACAGAACTGGGTGTTCTTCCATTCTATGGTGATATAGTAGCAGATGTCGTGACATCTGTGAATGTGTGCATATCAGTACTAGGTTGTAATTTGTATAACTGTCTTGCTGTATTAGTAACAATGTTAGATCAGATGTCATTACTTGGAGTAGAACATCTAAACTCTGACTATGCCAGAATTTCAGTTATTTTTCCTCTTGAGTGAATTATTCTTACTTAGGAAGTGATTGATTAGGTTTGGAGGTAAGCCTGTTAAAAGCTCTTTTTGGAGGATTAATATTAGTCTTTGTTTGGTTCCTGAGCTCCACCACTTTAGGAAAAGATATCCTTTTGGGTTCGTGAATAATAACCATTAAAAAGTATTCACATCAGTTCTTGAGCTCAGCCATGTATAAAAGCTCAGTTGGTTCGAGATATTCCCAGTACAAAATCTCGGTTGGATTCAAGGTCAGCCCTATACAAAACCCAATTTGATTAGGAGGATAGTCAATGTAACACCCGAAATTCGACTAATTAATTTAATTGAATTATTTAGAATTTTATTTGATTATTTGGTGTTTTTAAATTTATTGTTGTAGGATTGTGGGGGTAAGTATCTTTGGAATAGAGGTATGGAGAGAGTATGCGGTTGGTTTGGAGGTTTAGAAATTGCCACAACCCAATTACGACCCTGAATCATTGAATCAGTACACTCATAATCATCTGCATAGTATAACATGTATTTCATCTCGCATAAGGCCTAAAATGTCAACTAGAATAATTTTTCGGATTTACAAACAAATTGGTGGAACTGATTTTCAAATGTACATGAAATAAGCGAGCGAAATATTTCGAAATCGAACTTGCAAATGTCGTTTTTATTAGTCTACGATTCACGTAGTTTAACCTGACGTATCCGTTTTATTTTTTTCGACTACTTCTTCGGTCGCATTATTGATCAGCCTGAGCCTTCTTACCAATCATTTTTTTTATTTCAAAATTTGATCAAAACATGTATGTTTTCGAGAAGTTTAGTTCGTGCTGATCATTTTGGTGCATTCAATTTATTTTTTTGAGCATTTTTGCGTCCGACTTTTATTTATTTTGATTTTTTTTAGTCAAAATATTCATAAAAAATAAATACAATTCATTACATTTTAATTTTAATTTTATCTTGCTTATTTAAAAACATTTTAACTTTTATTTGATTTAGAATTAAAAACTCATTTTTAGCACTTAAGGGTATCATTGGCATTTGGTAAAAATTAGTAATACCATAGGTCACATATATACTAAATTTTGAATTCGGCAAAAGGACAAAATTAGGAAAAAAGTTGGCAAGGAGATAATAGTTGGCCAAACCTTCCACTCATAAGGGTACCACACCATGTAGACCACGTAGCCAGCTCACCAAGGGGAAACATATTTGTTTTCAAATCAAATTAATAAGAGGTCTCTCTTTTTCTCACGTTGAAAGCCATTCATTTTGGACATAAGAGTTTTTGCTAAAACAAAAAAACTTCAATCTTCTTTTTCCCACAATATCCTTTCCTCCCTACATCTCCCTTTAACCTCTGTGACCTAATCGCTCTCACCACCACCAAATCTCCCTCTATCTAACATCTCCCTCCTTTGATCTCCGCCGTCAGTTTCAACCCTCCCATTTCATATCGTCAGGAACCCTCCAAAACCTTTTTCGTTTCCATTTCGCACCTTCAACTACTCTCTTCTCCACCATTTATCTCACCACCACGACCACTTCAAATTGCCAACAGAAATGGAGTCCAAACCGAACTCCGACGTGGCCAAGCAAAGCCATTAACCTTCCTCCTTTATATCGAGTATAACTTCCAACCTAACAACAAAACTCAACACTTCATAGCCCCTCCTGTCAGACAACACAACCTTAAATCACCAGACTCCTTCTCACCCTTTTGCAAACTCAAAATGTTTTTCCATTTTTTGGTTTCCCCTTTTAGATTTGTTTCACTATGTTAACTCTCACTTTTGAAATTTCCAATTATACACCTTATGGCTTTTTGTGTCCCTGAATTTGCTTCTAATCATGTTTGCCTCTTCTATTTTCATTATTGCTACTTTGGGACTTATGACATTGCATTAAACTTGGGAATAAATGTGATATGTTAAAGGAATTCTAGAACGTGTAGTGGGTGGCAGACCTTGCGATGTACCATGTGTCGAGGAAGTAGAAGGGTGAACTATCAAGTGAAAAGTTTCATTTTGAAGAGCAACGAGAAAGCAAATGTTGAGTCTGTTGCAGTTTGCCATTGTTAATAACTATTTCCATCATCAATAACTATTTCCGCCATTGCTTATGCATTTGTAACAGTTCTATTCAATCATAGCTATACTTTTGCTTATTTATGTTGCTCTTTGTTGGGTTATGCATTTATTTTCGATCGTATTTGTGTATAATTTCAAGTGCTGGTTTTCTTTATGTATGTTATGTTTGAGTTGATGTAACAAATTTTGTAACCGTTTTGAAACCAGATGAAATATACCTGAATGTGTCGCACGATCGAACATACAACAAAGTTGCCACTGAATCTTATTTATCCCAAAAGAGGGAAGGGAAATATCGATAAAACCCAAGGGGAACAGAGAAACGGGTAAGGATGTTGGTTATGCAAGGGGAATGTATTAGCACCCCTCACATCCATGGTACTCCATGGGAACTGTTTTGAATGCTCTTGCTTGGATGAGTGTTGCTATCTTCATCTACCTACAAAACAAAAAATGGGTTAGAAAGAGAGTGCTTGAGGAGGATTGGAGCCCTCATGCCTATGTATTCCCATAGTGCAATGAGAAAGTCAGAGCTTCGTAGTTCGTGGAACTAGAGAGAGAGAAAGGGGAAAAGAAAAGAAAAGTGCTCGCCAAGGATTTGCATCCTCGTGCCCACTTATCCTTATAGTGCAATAAGAAAGTCAGAGCTCCGTAGTTCAGAGAATAAAGACTAGAAGAAAGAGATGATTGAGGGTGGTGTTCACACCAAAAGGAAGGGCTTACCAAAGCACGGGGACTGGCATGGTAAGTAAGGAAAGCAGGAACTTATCAAGGCATTGGGACTGATATGACTAGGATCTTACCAAAGAACTGGGACTGACATGGTAAGGGAATGGTGTTCAAACCAAAATAAAAAGAGGGTTAACCATAAAGGTGTGTCCCAAATAGGTATATAACCATGAAGGTGTCAACCTGAATTGTGGTGTCAAAACCAAGAAACGGGGGTTAACCATAAAAGTGTGTCCCAAAAGAGGCAAAAGGGGGTTAACCATAGAGGTGTTCCCCAAAGAGGTATATAACCATTAAGGTGTTAACCTGAATTGTGATGTCAAAACCAAGAAATTAGGGTTAACCATAATGGTGTGTCCCAAAAGAGGCAAAGGGGGTTAACCATATATGAGTGTCCCTGAATTGTGGTGTAAAAACCAAGGAAATATGGGGGTTAACCATAGAGGTGTGTCCCAAAAGAGGCAAAGGGGGTTAACCATAGAGGTGTGTCCTAAAAGATAAGGAAATTACAATGGTGTTTAAACCAAAAGGATATGAAAAGAGGAACCACAGAGGCTAGTTGTAGACTTGATAGTGAATTGACTGGAATTGCACTAAAGTCTATGAATATAGATGAATACTCTGAGCAACTGAGTCATTTTCCCCATACCCAAAATATTTAGAATAAGGATAGGAATGCTCCCTATCACCCTTTCTCTATTGCTTAAGGCTCATGGCATGTAATCATTGTCAATTTTTGACAAGTTATTGAAGCAGATTCACAAGGATGATCTGTGGGGATGAGGCAGATAACTGATGCATGACTGGTGCTTAAGGTCTTGTACTTGTTGAGATGATGAAACTCCAAGGTAACATAGACAAGTCTCATCAAGTGACCAAGGGACTTATGGTCACTCAACAAAGACAAAGGGATTATGTGCAAGGTTGTAGGATCTAGTCGATAAAATGGAATTTGATCAAGCTAAATCAGAGGGAAAAAGATGGATAGAAAAACACAATGCATGATCAGACAAAGATGAGCCTAGGGTCTCATTGTTAGGTAGCCTAATAAAAATCCATGTGCGTGACGACAAGTGTGCTAACCTAAACAAATGAATGTGTAGAACAGAGGCATAAAACAAAATAACAAAACAAAGTCACAAGCCAAGAGTTTCACAAGTGAACAAGGTACAAAGTCAAAGTGTCCACAAGGTCCAAGAGTCCAACGTTGCTCCAAGTCAAGAAAAGGGTCTAAGGCCCAAGTCCAGGGTCCAAAGTCCAAAGTACACCATCACTCCAAGTCAAGCAAAGGTCTTTAAAGATCAAGTCAATTCATTTTATCATGTTTTGATTCATTGAAGTTTGTCAAGCAAGCCAAAACAAGATAAGAAACATAAGATGAATAGGACAAGATGGTTAATATAATATGAGCAATGTATGAAATAAGATGATGAATGAGACATAAAAGTAAAGACATAAAAGTAAACGACTTGAATTAAATAACAAAAATTAAATGACTGAAATCAAATGTCAATAAAGTAAACTTAATAGTTAATGGGGAGAGTTGGTGGTTAATTGATTGTGTCGGTACAATTTAGCGCTATGTTAAGCAATCGTAAGTAGACTTATGTAGAAGCCATACCTATCTAAGGTTGGTTAATAATAATTTATGTGTTAGGCATGTTAGAGGATTAATACAAGTTAACCTCCTAAAGCATGTAACACAATGGAACAAAGTAAAAGAAGAAGGTAGACGAATATAGTCAAGATGAGAATCAACTCTAGTGTTTGACCTAGGATCTACTATCAAGCAAATCAAGGGACCCAAACATGTGGCTCAATGAGTGATAACCTATCATTGAAGTGTCAAAAATGATCTAATGATCATTTGTCAACATGTTTGAAACAAAGAAGATTGAATAAACCTCAAGTCCGTATATGGATGACTTGAAATGAAGAAGCATTGATCAACCAAGTCAACAATTCAATTCAAAAGCATCAAGCGTATCAAAAGTCAAACAAAAATGGATTTAAAAATGATTAAAAATGGAAAATCTCAAAATATGAGCAAAATGATTCAAAGTTGATTACAAAAATTACACAATCTCAAATAATATACATGAATAAATCTCAAAGGTTGGATGCAAAAAGGTTTTGCAATTATTGAAAAATAAATTGTAAAAGAGAAATTAAAAAGAAATGGAATAAAAGTTACAATAAACACAAAAATGATTCAAAAAAATAAGAGAAAAATGTATATGCAAAATATTTTCAAAGACTTTGAGTAAAAAATTTGGATCAAAATGAATTAAATTGAGTAAAAAATTAAATTGAAAAATAAATGAAATAAAAGAAAAGAAAATAAAAAGAAAACAAAATGGAAATAGGCGCCAACGGCTAGTGAAATTTATAAAAAGCGCATGGCATGATCTGATTGGATGGATTTTGAACTTGGCACCAAAGTGCACGCAGGTTCACATCATCTTCAACCTTCAACTCGATTTCTGCAATCCATGAACTCATGATTTTAGCAACACCCAAACATGGCATTAGCTTCGCGACACTTCATCATTCATGTCTCCCTGCATTAGAGCCATTGATTGGCCCTGAGCAGGGAGAATTTTCTCAAGAACTCGAACAACCCTAGTTCTTTAAAGTAAAATTAAATGACGAATACTGAAGATAAATTAAAGATAGAAGAGGGATTTTGATTAGTGGAGTAAGGTGAAGAGTGTGGTAGCTTGTTTGCTCAAGAATTTAACTCGTAACTACCTTCTGGGTTGAAGCTTTGAAGATCAACAATTATGGATTTGGAGATCTGATTCCAAGGAGTTCCAAGCCAAAGCAATGCTTCAGTTAGCTTCAGAAGGTGCCGATGAAGGATTCTGGGTGGAGATTTGAAGTTAAGAGAGCTTGAATGGAATGAATGGTTGATTGGTTATTTGAGGTATCGGGCTCCAATGGTTTCAGAGTTTCTTTTACTTTCAAAGCTTAAAAATGAAGGTAAAAGCTTTCTCTATTTATAGGTAATATGTTGGGATTCAAATACGTGGGAAATGGATCTGAATTCGTGTGAATGGAATGAAAAAATCATGAGTTGCGAACCGTGTGAGAACAAGGGTGAAAAGTGTGACTTGGTCATGAAACCTGGTCATGTTACACTCCATGTTACGCGTTTTTTCAACACAAACAAGTTTGCACATGTGTGGTGGTTCCAAATTGAAAAATGACATGTAATATCAAAATCTGGCTTCGTGCAAAACAACGTTCATGACACCATGTTTGAGCTTAGGCCGAATGAGATTCCCTCGTGTATTTCCTGGTTTTCTTCAAGCCAAATGTTCATCTCATTGCAATGAATTGAATGCAAAAAGAACCAGATAAAAAGCAGGCTTAAGAAGAAAATGGAAAGTGTTGAAAGTTGAGGTCGTGACATGCATTCCAGGTCAGGCATTTGGTCAAGCAGTCTTGACACACTTTGGGCATCTTGAGGTCCTAAGTTCATGACACAATAACTTTTAATTCCCTTGTGCATTTTGAGCCAAACTTGGGCCAAATGATATTTTACATAATTATAACAAAATGTAAAAAGAATGGGATCAAAAAGATACTTGACCTGAAAATGGCATGGCTGCCAAGTGGAGGTCATGACAGGGTTTTGACCTAGTTTGGCCACTTAGCCCTTTCCAAATTTGAGGTACTTAGATGTTGATTTTATGTTTGAGCCTTGAAGCAAAGTTGTAGAGGAACTCATTAGGGACATTTTTCACAAAGAAGCTTGTCAATTGGTTGAAAAAAGAAGTTATGGGCTTTGGACCAAAAGCGAGCCATACTTGTAAATTAGGTCAACCACACTTGTGCCACCTTGTGAAAACTTGAAGTTTCCTTGCATCCCAAGCTAAAATGATGATGGAAAGAGCCTATCTTGAAGAAAAATTGATTAGGGCTTGAATTATCTTGAGGATGGCTTGATGAATGAGTGAAATTGCATGGAAATAAACACATGAACCACACTTGAATCAATGAACCATGACTTGCATATTCTTTGACCAAAATGACCATTATTTTGTCTTGATTTGAAGCATGATCACCTACATGAACAAAGGAGAAAACAAGTACCACTCTCCAATGATGCTTGGTTAGTTAACAAGTAAACGAAAGTGAAAACCCTAATGTTAAGATTAAAATCAAGAATGTGGTCATGCTTGTGAGCCAAGCACCAAATGAAATGGTCATGATATGATTTCATGTATGAAAATAAAACTTAAGCAAAAGGTAAGAAAGGGAGGGTAAATTTTGGAGTATTACACATTTTTAATAATGTAAATATATGCTTGCATGTTGCTGCTGTTTTGCTTTTGTCATGTTAAATCATATTTTTAAATCTGCGGATTCGATATTTTCATGTCGTTATGCCGCTGATTTTAGTTTCGATATATTGATGTAACTTTCGCCGCATTATGACCCTTGCGTACGAAATTCCTCTTATGTCGTCATTATGCATGAATCGGCTCTAAGTACATCATGTATAGACTTGTGTGCATCTTGTTGTAATACATTTATTTTAATGTCGATTGTGAAGTTTTTCATCATTTTAGTTTAATACCATTTGTCTCGCCATTGCGTATGTTAAATGTCATTTCGATACGATTTTATTGTTGAATGTTTTGATTACATTCTTATTCCATTCCATTTTGTGATGATATGTTTCACGTTAGCAATTCATTTGATTCATGATAACATACAACGATCCAATGTTGTTACGCTTAAATCGAACATGAAACCCTACTTTGAGTAGCTTAGCACATCTTTGCATTATGTGACATCGATTTGCATAATTGCATTATGATCTTGATCTGTGCACGCTTCTGTTTTACTTTACTTCTTTCGATTCAATTATTTTGAAGGTGTGATGTACATATGTTGTATGCATTCATAATGCTTGCATTTTGTATTGTGTTGTATTGGTCGTTGTTTCAATTGATTATCTTTATTGCAATCCCTATTTGGCAAAATGTATCCCTCACCCCAGGTTATATTGTTTGTTAACTTTATCGCTTTCCTTTTGAATGTTTGGTTATCTTAGTTTTTTGCTAACTCGAGATTAAAATCAATCACTTTTCAAAAAGAACAAAAATAAGCTCGATCCTACGTCGAGCAACTTTCACAAATCAAACCATTTTCACCATTGATTCACAATCATTTCCAAATCAAACTCATTCAATATCATTCATATCCAAAACCATTTTCATAACTCAATTCAATCCGTGAACACAAAGAAATACTTGATCCACCATCAAGCTTTTTTCTCTAACAAAAATAAAAATGATTAATTTACAATTTAACACTTTTCAATAATGAAAGAAAAAGGTTACCTGGGTGAAAGGTCCAGTCATAGTCCCGAGTATTAAGCCCAAGTGGTAATCTCTTGCAAGCCATAAATACCTTGTCTTTCACTAAAACTCCAATTTGTTTGCTTTTCGCAATAATGGAAAGAAAAAAAACTACATTGGTGAAAGGTCCAGTCATAATCCTGAACACTAAGCCCAATTAGTAAATTCTTGCAAGCCCAAGTGTTCGTCTTTCGTTCAAAACACTTGCAAATATTCAAACATTTTCGCAAATAAAATGAAAGAAAAATACTACATGGGTAAAAGGTTCAGTCATAGTCACGGGTATTAGGCCCAAGTGGTAATCGCTTGTAAATCCTTAATATTCGTCTTTCAAGTCTAAAACATGCTCAAACACATCAAACTCTTTCCTCGTCGCGCGATCATTCAAATTATTTTCATAAATGAATGGTATTTTGTCTCAAGACGATGCAAGACAAAACACCATCCACTTATATGTGTGAGTAAGCTAGCGATGTTTCCTGTGAATGTTGATTTTTAAATCCATTCTTCCGTGATTCAAACGTTCCCTTCTTCACTTGTTTTTGATAGCAAGGAATGTTTTTCCTTCGATTGAGATAAAATATCTTTCGCTAAATTCGACCAACAAACAAACATTTTCTATACATAACTACATAGCCTTGAGTTCTCCATCGCACCTAAAGATACGTAGGATCAAGACCCGTAATCTTGTCAGGCACATTAATAAAAAACTTTTTTGGGACCCATTTCCTTTTATTTTTACACTTTTAATAAACTCGAAAAAAAATAATTAACATAAGCTAACATTCAATTGCAAGTTTAACTAAAAGGTTTATGTTGATTACAAAGCACGTGAGGGACGCTAATACCTTCCCCTTGCATAATCGACTCCCGAACCCGAATATGGTTGCGAAAACCATCTTCATTTTAAGGTTTTATTGATATTTTCCTATTCCTTCATTGGAATAAATAAAGTTTGGTGGCGACTCTGTTCGAACATATTTTTTCCGCAAGTCTGCGATAACGGTTCGCGAAGGATCATATTTTTTAAGGTACGACAACTACCGACTCTGCTAGGGATTATGCTCTAAGAAAGAGAGATTCAAGCCTAACTTAGTTCAATTTGCAGTGATTGTTAGATTTGTTTATTAGTTTTCTTATATATTTCCTTTATCTTATGTCTTGCCTTATTATCATGTATCTGTTACTTGGATCTCTTGAGCTCTTATTATGGATACTCTTATTGCTTAAAACATTATGGGAAAGACTCTGTAAGACCCCAATTTTGACCCTAAGATCCCTCATGGCATCATAACCTTGCATTTGCATTGTCTCAAGGATCATAAGCATCTTGGTTCCGTTTCCCTTTGGGTGGGACCTCTTGTGAGTTGGTTGGAGATCACCAAGCATGTTTGAATTGTATATCATTTCTTTTCTCATATTTTATTCACTAAACAAAAGCACAAAAATATGTCACTAACATCTCTTGTTTGTAGCTTGAGCAGTCACAAGGCCTAAAGCTTCTAGGAGACCCTATGTGCATTGATATGGCCAAGAGAAGATGAAGGCAAGCATGGAAATGGTTCCCAAAGCTCTCATCCATCAAATATTCCTCCCAAGTATCTCAATTCATCATTTTGATCAAAGCAAATCAAAGGCTTTGAAGTTTGTTTCTCAAGGAAACCCTAATCCATCTGTTCATCAACTGTGCCTTGCTCATGAAGAAACCTCAACCCATTGTCAAATACAATCAAGGGAAGTTCTTTAATTCATCATTTCATGCATATTTGAACTTATTTGAGTACCCTCAATCATCAATTCATCAAGATATGAGTTTTGGACTTGAGAAGTTGATCAGTCAATTCATCTAACGATTTGGAAATTCACTGAGACATAACTTTTGATGTGTTTGTCAAACGGAGATGACCCCAAGAAAAAAAATGTTCTTCAGGACTATATGAACAACTTTCATGTTCATAAAAACTTTATTTGAAGCTTGTAAGGTCATCATCCATTCCAAGACATTATAGGTCATTTTGACCGAAACCCTAATTTTGGGTCAACTTCCCAAGGACATAACTCCTTCATTTTTAATGATTTTGAGGTGAGATCAAATTAATAGGAAAGCTTAAGATGTATACTTCAAATTTTATGTTTAGTAAAAGTTCAAAATCTCAAAATAAATACATGTGATAATGCAAAACATTATAAGTCACTTTAGACCAAATGCATTGAAATGTGAAAAAGTCCAACTTCAAGTGCCCACAACTTCTTCATTAAAAGTCCAAATGATTCAAAATTTAAGTCCAAATTTATTGTCTTAAAAAGATATACAACTTTTATGTTGAAGAGGTTTTCATTTGGAGCTTGCATCATTAAAACAGAAGGGCTTGAACTTTGTCCAATTTTGAAAATCTCACATATGCATGTTTTGCACCCTACACTTCAAGTTCAATTTTCATTCATTTCCAAGGCCCAAATGGAGTTTTGATCAACATAACATTTTTTCCTTATGCAATATGCTTTCCAACCATTACTCATGAGGATACATTTCAAGTATGGACATGGCATTTTCGAAGACTTGAATGTAATAGTGCATTTTTGGAAAATCATTTCGATTGCCATGCATGAGCTAACACAATCCAATCTGCACATCCATTTTACTTGCATCATGCATTGGCTTTCATTTCCAGTTGGAATTGGGCCCTCCATGCGCCTGTACAGGCCCATGCATGGAGGCCCTTTCCATTCATGCAAGCTTTGATTCATACATTCAACATTGTTTCTCCTATAAATACAATGCCTTTGCCTCTCATTTTGGCAAGCTTATGGCGCCCCAATTGCTACTCAACTGAAATCCTAGCCATCACTAAAGGAACTATTTCATTCTTTCTTTAAATTTTTTAGATCTGAATTTTGATTTCATTGATCAATCTTCAGATCTCAAAGTTCCTAAACCTTTTCTTCTTGATCCATAGTGTCTACTGTAAGCAAAAGCATCCAAAGATCTTGACTCAAATCCTTGCAATTCAAAGGTTTACTTCAACTGTTATTTGCTTCGAATCAGCTTGTATAGTGATCTATTTTCATTGTTGTTGTGTGATCTGAAGTCCTCTGCATAGAGGCAACATTGCTATGCTTTCAATTTTTGAAAATCATGAAGTTCACATGAACACCACAGAATTTCCACTTCTGATTTCTCTCAATATAGAGATCTTGAATGGAATTGAGTGGTACAGGGGTGATGTACATCACCCCAGCTCTCGAATGATGCCTGGATCGTGCGTTTTGGTTGCCTTTTTAACTTCTGCAAATTTTGGTGTGGTCGGAGTTTGGCCGGAGAAGACGGTGGCGCTGGCCACCGTCGGTTCTCAAGATTCAATCAGGAGCGTCCATCTCCATTTCTAGATTGAATCTCATGCATCCAATGTTATGACTTTTTTTTATGTTCCATGTGACTCGTTTGACTCACGTGTTTGGTAGGCGCGCGTTGTGGGCCTCATGATTTGCCAGCTCAATTAATGAGCTCAGGTCCAATGGCTCACGCTTTTTCCTATTTTCTAATTTCTGATTTTAATTTCCTTTATTTCTTTTAATTTCATTTCATTTTAAAAATTCATATCTCTCTCATTATTGGTCCAAAAATTATGGGACCAATTTCATTCTTCTCCTTTTAATTTCTACTTTCTAAAAATGATTTTTAATATTTTTTATTTTATCATTTGATATTTTTTAGTAATTTTCTCTTTTCTGATTATTTTTAATTCATTTTAAATAGTTTTTGATATTCAAAAAATACAAAAATATTTTTCCAACCTCTTTGAATGATGATAGATCTATGAAAAATATTCTCATCAATTTATTAATTGATTTGAGATTTATTTGAGATTTTAGTTCAATTAGGTCATTTTTATGCATTTTTAATTGATTTAAAATAGTTTCTGACTTTTAAAAATGTTGAAATTTTTTGTCAAACTTTGTTTGACCTTGTTGAATTTGTGATAATTTACTTGAACTTTTCAAATTTGATTTGAAGTAAGTTTGAAATTTGACCTTTCTTTATTATTTTAATTCAAATTTTATTTTAATATTAAAAAATGCCAAAAATATTTTAATTATTTCTTGTCTTCTAATCTTCATTTTGCTTCTGTTTTCTATTGTTTGACTTTGATCTTCTTTATCTTTGGTCAATGCTTGTTGATTATCTCATTCTATTTTCCATTAATGCACTTTAGTTTTTCATCTTCATCTTCTTCTTCTTCTTTTTCTCTTTGATCAATGAGTTAAAGATTGGTGGTTAGCATTGATACATGGAGGTTTAATATTCCTTGGTTCAAATCTAATTCATCTTGATCATGGATCAAGTGAATGACTTTGCATTAAGGATAAGTTGCTTCCTAAATCATGCAAAGAACCTAAATCAATACAAGATCATTTCTCATCTTTTTTTTGGCATGACAAGTTGTTGGAGTTTGATTCACTAATCAAGATCTCTAACTTGTGTTGTTGCCTACATTATTATTGACCGGCCTCAGATAGTTGTGACTTCTACATAAGTCCAATTACGATTGCTTAACATAGCGCTAAATTTGCCTTATGGCACACTAACTATTAACACTAACCATTAACCATTAACATTTATTTCTTGCACTTTACATTTATGCAATTTACTATTCTTGTACATATTATTCATTTGCTTTTTCTTTTGCTCATTTGAGCACATGTTTATCTTAATGCCATTTCCCTTTTGCTCACTTGAGCACATAATTGTGTATAATTTATTGTGCTTGTGTTTTGTTTTGATTGTTGTGGACCAAATGCAAAGAAATGGACAAATGGACTTAGTTTCTAGGACTTTCCCTATGCAAAATTGGAGTAAAAGGACCTTAATGTTGAAGATGGATTAGAAGGACCAAATCTCTAAACCTACTCTTGTCCATTCTTGATTTACTTCATAGAACTTTTTGATGTGTGTGCTTTTGTGCTAGGGGATCCTATGAGAGCTCAAATTGAAGAACCATTGCCATGTCCATCCAAAGTAAAAGATACAAGAGACATTGGGGATTTTCTAAGAGCTTGTTTGATTATGTTGATTGCTTGAGATTACACTTATTTTGCTTGCATATTCCAAAGGATGGGAGCTACTTGGATCATCAATATGATCTCAAGAGAGGAACTCCATTTGTGGTCTTGTTTCTTATCCCTTATCTCTTGTATGATTAGGAATTTAGCCATTCTTCTTCTTCCCTCCACTCTAACCCAAGCCAAAACTTTTGTGCAAACATTTAACACTTCTTTTCAAACATTAGAAACCTAAGCCTTGTGATTTTGATTTTCAAACTTTTTTATAACACTTATTTTGAATTGAACCTTTAAATCAACTTTGACCATATTTTGTAAATAGTTTTCATTGGTAAACACAACTCATTCATATACTTTTGTGGTTTCAATGGCCACTTTCTTAATCAAAACTTTTTCATAACCTTTAGCTATTAGGTTTGAGTTATCCCTGAGGTAGATGTAATACTCACCTATATCCTTAGTGATGGACAATGAGTCTTCCATGCTTATTATAGGGTTAACCCCTCACTAGCGTGTTGAAGCTATCCTCACATGGTGGATTTGTGGTTTTAGGTTGAGTTTTCTCCCTTGGATAACAAAAGACCTTAAGGCTTTTGGACCAATCAATTAACCAATTCATTTTTGAGATTTTTACCCCGAACTACGAGGTTTTGATCCTAATCTTTTTTAAGATGGTACGTAGGCAATGGGTTCATCCATCCAAACACAAAATTGTAAATAACTTGTATATTCTCTTCTCATCTCTTCAATCATGTTTGCACATACAAATTTTCACAAAATACCAACCTTACAACAAGTGTGAAAAGGGCTCCCTAAGAGTACCTAGGATGTTTTGGGTGTTTAACACCTTCCCATTGCATAACCAACCCCCTTACCCCGATCTCTGATATTTTTACTAGTTTTTGATTCGATAAAACTCTTAGATTTTTGTTCGCTTTCTAACCATTCCTTTGGATAAATTAAAGTGCGGTGGCAACTCGACTTTTATGGTTTACCTTGGATTTAGTCAATATCTCTAATGGTAACGAATACCCCGCTACAAAAAAGTGGCGACTCTGCTGGGGAATTTTGCCTAGTGGGTTTTGCCTACTTTTCATATTTGTTGTATTGCTGTGTATATTATTTTGTGACATATTTTTGTGCAATTTGGGATTACTGTATTGTATGTAATGAGTGAATTACTTGAATATTAATTCCTTGTATGCTTGGTGATCTTTGTGAGATGAGTTCTATATCCGAACTCGAGTGCACTTAGGATAGGAGAATGGCATAGTCTTGTTGACTTGTGTGGAGTTATTCCTTAGCAAGTTGACTTGCAAGTCCATTAACTTGGTGGAGGTCATGTTGGGATCAATAATGTCACACAAGTAGTTGTGGTTAGACATTACTCTTTCCAATATAGACCTTAGAAGCCAAGGACCTTAGTTTACCAAGCCCATCTTGGCCTATTCTTAGGATGTAGTGCGAAAGTCGTTCAAGTGTAAGATTTGATACGATTGTTACACGATACTACACTCATAAGAGTCTCTCTTGAGAATACTTTTGGAATACGAGTAGTCGTTTATCCAATAATATCCGAAAGATGGGATGATGACTATGGGAACCTCTTGTAGAACATGTTTGGCAGGTTTAAACCCTGGTACACTCCCTTTGGGTGGTTCTTAACCGAGACTCCATGCTCGTGACTTGCAACAAACCCTTGATTCATGGTTGATCCGTTCTTGTATCCTTAATATCAATGGAACTTGGGTGTTGATAAGGTGTAAACCACAATCTACCAAAATGGATGATTGATATTAAGGATAACATGATCCATCCCATGAGCTTTGTTTGGTGTGCTTTGCTTGATCCTTGAGTGTGATTGTTGCATCCATGCATTCATGCACCCATTTGCATCCATATCATCAATAATGAGAAAATTTTCAAGGAACTTAAGAGGTCTGTTTGCAAATTTTCAGACATGGAAAGACAAAGAAGGAATACGAAGAAGTACAGTTTTAGACAACCCGACTTGAAAGAGCTAAGGAATTTGACATCCTATGTATTAGATCCCTTGGGTTTCAAGGCTCGTTTTGGGAAGCTTCTATCTATTCTGACTACTCAGGTGGACGAAGGATTGATGAGTGTATTGGTGCAGTTCTATGATCCCTTGTACCGTTGCTTCACATTTCCAGATTTCCAGCTTTTGCCCACGCTTGAGGAGTATGCTAACCTTGTGGGTATACCTATTCTGGACCAGTTGTCGTTCAGTGGCTTAGAGAGTGTTCCTACTTCTCAAGAGATTGTTGATATGTTGCATATAGATGAATCTCTGGTTGGTGCTCATATGACTACCAAAGGTGGAATTCAAGGCCTCCCTTCTGAGTTCCTCATTGCTCAAGCTACTATGTACGGGAAGGCCATGAGTGAGGACGCCTTTGAAGCTATATTTGTACTTCTCATCTATGGGCTAGTGTTATTCCCCAACATCGACAAGTTTGTGGATGTGAACGCTATTAGGATTTTCTCAACTCTTAATCTCGTCCCGACTCTGTTGGGTGACACTTACTTTTCTTTGCATATGAGGAATGCAAATGGTGATGGTACCATTGTGTGTTGTTTTCCTCTGTTGTACAAGTGGTTTATTTCGCACTTGCCGCAGACGATCGCCTTCAAGGAGAACAAAGGATGTCTACGGTGGTCCGCGAGACTTATGTCTCTCACTAATGATGATATCTTTTGGTACAACCGGGTATATGATGGTGTGCAAATTATCGACTCTTGTGGTGAATTCTCCAATGTGCCTCTTCTTGATACATGTGGTGGGATTAACTACAACCCTATTTTGGCACGACGTCAGCTTGGGTTCCCCCTAAAAGATAAACCTAATAACATTTTGTTAGAAGGTGTGTTTTTTCAGGAGGGTAAAGATCCCCAAGGCTTGAAGGGCAGGATGGTTCCCGCTTGGCGCAAGATTCATAAGAAGGGAAGAAAGGAGCTAGGTCTGAAGAACTGTATTGCTTTGGAACCCTATACCTCTTGGGTTAGGAGGAGAGCTTCCAAGTACCTCATGCCTTATGAGTATCCAAGACCTACACCTTTGGTTGTGGTTGGGCCTTCAACCCTCCCTAACTAAATAGTAACGGAGTTGAGAGACGAAGACCGTTCACGTGCCTAGATCCGTGAACGAGAGGAGTTGCTTCAGCAGATCAGAGAGAAGGATGCTTTGATAGAGTTCCTTGAGCACCAGGTTATTGATGAACCTGATGATGCATTGACTTCTCTACTTCCTCAGTCTTCCAAGTTTTGGAAAAGGAAGTATGATCGACTCGCTAAAGAGAAGGCAGATATGGAGGCAGCCTACGAGAGGGAGGTGAAGAGGCTTCGTGCAGCTTATCTTCCGGTCTCGAGAGCTTTAGACGATTGTTTCTAGGGTTCCATAGGATGTTCATTTTCCTTCTCTCTTGTATTGTATTTTGTTACCAAGACTGTACTTCTTTGGTGTAAAAAAATATTTTCCAGATATTATTGATGTAATATTTCCATACATGTCTAAATAATTAATATTTTCAAAATTTGCAAATAGGACTCTAAAGTTCCTCTGATAAATAAAAAACAAATCATACGCACAAGCATTGCATGCATCATGTGCATAAGCAGGTTTTGCTCTAGGCTTCTTGTTCTATGGTCTAACTCTGTGCTCTTCATTTATTTTGAAGACAAGTTGACTCACCGGTACTACACCCGAGCCAATGCATCAAGACTAATGGATCATTTGGAACAAGAGAACCGTGAACTTAAGGAAGAAGTAGCCAGATTGACTGCCATGATGGAGTCATTCATGGCTGCCCAGAGCCAGTCATCTCCAGCGCCTTCAACTCCTCCTCAGAGGACAATCATCTTCGAGATTGTCTCATCAACCGTGCCTGCGGCCAGCGCCCACTTTGCACCAACAGCTATGCCATCCGGGTTTCCTTGGGGGATGCCTTCCAACTTCATGCCTGAGGGTCCTGCACCCACATTTGCTTCTCTGCCGGCATCTAGCCCGGTCCTTGCCGTTCCTCCTCCTGTCGTGCATACTATGCCCAGAGTAGACAACACCATCTATCATTCTGAGCCGTCTGAGGGCCCAAATGTCTATGAAAAGATGGACGCTATGAATGATCAATTTCTTGAGCTCCGCAAGGAATTGAAAACTCTCTGAGGAAAAGATCTTTTCGGTAAGTCTGCTGCTGAACTCTGTTTGGTCCCTAATGTTAAAATCCCTGTAAAGTTCAAAGTACCTGACTTTGAAAAGTACAAGGGAAATACTTGCCCTCTCAGCCACCTGGTCATGTATGCCAGGAAGATGTCGACTCAGACCGACAATGACCAACTGCTTATTCACTACTTCCAAGACAGTTTGTCCGGTGCTGCCCTACGTTGGTATATGGGCTTGGATAGCGCGAACATCCGATCCTTCAATGATCTTGGCGAGGCCTTCGTCAAGCAATACAAATACAACGTGGATATGGCTCCCGATAGGGATCAGTTGAGAGCCATGTCCTAGAAGGACAAGGAGACTTTTAAAGAGTACGCCCAGAGGTGGAGAGAGCTAGCAGCACAGATTGTGCCCCCGCTAGAGGAGAAGGATATGACCAAGATCTTTCTAAAGACCTTGAGTTCTTTTTATTACGAGCGGATGATTGCCAACACTCCTTCCGACTTCATCGAAATGGTGAACATGGGGATGCGTCTGAAAGAAGGAGTCAGGGAAGGTCGCTTGACCAGAGAAGAAGGTTCTTCTGCCAAACGGTATGGGACGTTTGGAAAGAAGAAAGATGGCGAGGCACATGCTGTGACCTCCCATGCTAAACTAAGAAGACCCTCAGTGAGGAGGAAGACCGTGCGTCTTGCCGGTAACCAGCATCAGGTGGCTCACATAGCACCTGTTTTCAAAGATAATCAGCAG
This sequence comes from Lathyrus oleraceus, assembly GCF_024323335.1. Taxonomy (NCBI): domain Eukaryota; kingdom Viridiplantae; phylum Streptophyta; class Magnoliopsida; order Fabales; family Fabaceae; genus Lathyrus; species Lathyrus oleraceus. The sequence continues at coordinate 599,590,501 of NC_066583.1, read as the reverse complement.
TATCAGCATCACAATAATAATCAGCAACAACAACATCTGCAATATCAACAACAACACCGTCCTCAACAGCAGGCCTACCAGCCTCGAAACAGTAATCAAGCCAGCACAAGCTATGAGAGGAAGAGGGTCACCTTCGATCCTATTCCCATGACCTATGCCGAATTATATCCCTCTTTGATAGAGAGGAAATTGATTACTCTACGAGACCCACCGGCTATACCTACCAACCCTCGGTGGTGGTATAAGCCTGAATTACACTGTGTTTATCATTCCGGTGCTCCCGAACATGACGTGGAAAACTGCTACCCACTGAAGACCAAGGTTCAAGACCTTGTGAGATGTGGTATTCTGTGTTTCAAGGACGTAGGTCATAATGTGAAGAAGAACCCATTGCCCGAGCATGGGAAATCCTCTGTCAACATGGTCCAGGGCTGCCCTGGTAAATACAAAGTCAAGTATGTCAGCCATATTCGACAATCTCTGGTTGAGATGCATAGACTGCTGTGTGAATACAGTCATTACGAGCACGACCACGACATATGCCGAGTTTGCACTGTCAATCAGAGAGGATGTCGCCAAGTCCGCAAAGATATCCAAGAAATGCTAGATGAAGGAGTCATTGAGATAATTCAAAACAGAAATGTTGATGTAAATGCTGATGAAGTCAATGTAATATCTCCAGTATTTCGGATCCCTGAGCATGTTGTCATCAGGTATGATGGTAGCAAACGAAAGGCTTCTCCTTCTTTGATCATTAAACCAGCTGGTCCTGTGCCATATTCTTCTGAGAAGGCGGTTCCCTATCGCTACAATGTTGTGGCATTGGAGGATCGGAAGGAGGTGCCCCTGCCCTCCACCTCTATTGTTAATATCGCCGACGTCAGTGGCCTGACCCGTAGCGGTCGTGTTTTCTCGGCTCCGCCGAAACCCCAAGCTGATGTTCGAAGGGCTGATGTTGCCGATTATGCTGAACGCCCGGTTGGGACTGTTGTGAATGCTCCGAATCCGACACTTGTTGCTGCTAAACCTGCCTCCGTTATGAGAGCTCCTGTCTCTGTTGGCCAGAATGGCAATGCGAAGGAAGACTGTGATGAGATGCTAAGGCTCATCAAAAGGAGTGAATATAACGTTGTAGATCAGCTTCTACAGACGCCATCCAAGATCTCCGTACTATCTTTGTTGATGAATTCAGAACCACACCGAGAAGCTCTGCAGAAGGTGTTGGATGTGGCGTATGTAGATCATGACGTCACAATAAAGCAATTCGACAGTATTGTTGCAAACATCACCGCTTGTAACAATTTGAGTTTTTGTGATGCTGATCTCCCCGAGGAGGGAAGAGACCACAACTTGGCACTACACATTTCTATGAGCTGCAAAGATGATGTCATGTCCAATGTGCTGGTGGACACTGGATCATCGTTGAACGTGTTGCCAAAATCCACTCTTGCTAAATTGTCATATCAAGGGCCTCCCATGAGGCAAAGTGGAGTGGTAGTGAGAGCTTTCGATGGGTCCCGTAAAACTGTGATTGGAGAGGTGGAACTCCCAGTCAAGATTGGACCGAGTGATTTCCAGATCACCTTCCAGGTCATGGATATTCATCCATCGTATAGCTGTCTGTTGGGCAGACCATGGATTCACGAGGCAGGCGCCGTGACATCCACCCTACACCAGAAATTGAAGTTTGTGAAAAACAAGAAGCTGGTGGTGGTAGGGGGAGAAAAGGCTCTCCTGGTTAGCCATTTGTCTTCCTTTTCTTAAATAGATGCTAAGGATGAAGTTGGAATGCCGTTACAAGCTTTATCTATTGCTGAGCCTACCAAGAAATGAACTTCTTCATTTGCGTCGTATAAAGATGCTAAGTTGGACATTGAGCATGGTACAACTACTGGATTGGGGCAAATGATTAAGCTGGAAGACAACAAATCCCGGGCTGGCATAGGGTATTCTTCTGGCGTTTTCAACAAGCAAGGGTTGTTCAAGAGTGGTGGATTCATCCACACTGGTCAAGATGAGGAAGCTGCTGCTATTTTGGAAGAGGATGCAGAGGAAGATTCTGACAACTTTGTCATCCCTGGAGGAATCTGCAATATTTGGGTCGCTGTTGATGTTCCAACAGTTATCCATAAGTCAAAGTAATGTTCATTGTGTTTAAAAACCCTCCTCACATGCCAAAAGGAGGAGTGATGACATTGTTGGCTCATAAATACAATGATATTTTCATTCAATAAATTCATGTTAAATGTTTGTTTTTCCAATTATTTTCCCTTTTTGCTTTTGCATGAAATTGGTGATCACATAAAATCCTAAAAAAATAAAATAAAAATCAATCTTTTCATCTACATAATGATTTGCCTTGTTTGAATTCTAAAATCTCTTTTATATTCAAAATCATTATGCAGGTAGATCAAACCCATTGAACATAATGGTCCAACACCATCTCCCAACTTTGAGTTCCCTGTATTTGAGGCCGAAGAAGATGATGTTGAAAAGATTCCTGACGAGATTAATCGTCTACCTGAGTATGAAGAGAAGATCATTCAGCTGCATCTTGAGAATTAGGAAACAGTCAACTTGGGGTCTAAAGATTGTGCTAGAGAAGTGAAGATCGAAGCACTATTAGAAGAATCTATTAAGAAGGGTTTGATTGAGTTGCTACGAGAATATGTCGACGTCTTTGCCTGGTCATATGAAGACATGCCTGGTCTAGATACTGATATCGTGCAACATTTCCTGCCTTTGAAGCCTGAGTGCATGCCTATAAAGCAGAAGCTCTGAAGAACTCATCCTGATATGGCAGTAAAGATCAAAGAGGAATTTCAGAAGCAAATTGATGTAGGGTTTCTGGTGACTTCTACATATCCTTAATGGGTGGCCAATATTGTGCCCGTGCCTAAGAAAGATGGAAAAGTCCGAATGTGTGTGGACTATAGAGACTTGAATAAAGCTAGTCCAAAATATGATTTTCCTCTACCTCATATTGATATGTTGGTAGATAATACAGCTAAATTCAATGTCTTCTCGTTTATGGACGGATTTTCCGAATATAACCAAATTCAGATGGCACCCGAGGATATGGAGAAGACAACATTCATCACACCTTGGGGAACATTCTGTTATCGAGTGATGCCCTTCGGTTTGAAGAACGCCGGAGCCACGTATCAATGAGCTATGACTACCTTGTTTCATGATATGATGCACAAGGAGATCGAGGTATATGTTGATGACATGATTGCAAAGTCAAGAACGGAAGTTGAGCATGTAGAACACTTGTTGAAGCTTTTTCAGTGTTTGAGGAAGTACAAGCTTCGTTTGAATCCGAACAAGTGTACATTGGGAGTCTGTTCCGGCAAGTTATTGGGCTTTATCGTCAGCGAGAGAGGTATTGAGGTTTATCCTGCCAAGGTCAAAGCAATACAAGAAATGCCTGTGCCCAAAACTGAGAAGCAAGTCCGAGGTTTTCTTGGCCGCTTGAATTATATCTCCAGATTCATATCTCACATGACTGCCATATGTGCATCGATATTCAAGCTCCTCCGGAAAGACCAGTCTCATGATTGGACCGAGGATTGCCAAAAAGCCTTTGACCGTATCAAAGAGTATCTGTTCGAGCCGCTGATTCTGTCTCCGCCGGTGGAAGGGAGACCATTGATTATATATCTGACAGTTCTTGAAGACTCAATGGGTTGTGTCCTTGGTCAGCAAGACGAATCGGGAAAGAAAGAATATGCTATATACTACCCGAGTAAGAAGTTCACCGAGTGTGAGTCTCGATACACGATGCTTGAGAAAACATGTTGTGCTTTGGCTTGGGCTGCTAAGCGCTTACGCCAGTATATGTTGAATCATACGACTTGGTTGATATCCAAAATGGATCCAATCAAGTATATCTTTGAGAAGCATGCTTTAACTAGGAGGATTTCCCGTTGGCAGATGTTGTTGTCTGAGTATGATATTGAATATCGAGCTCAAAAAGCTATTAAGGGTAGTATCTTGGCTGATCATTTGGCACATCAACCAATTGAGGATTATCAGTCAGTTCAGTATGACTTCCCAGATGAGGAGATTCTGTATTTGAAAATGAAAGATTGCGATGAGCCTACGCTTGATGAAGGGCCGGAGCCTGGTTCCCGATGGAGCATGGTGTTTGATGGCGCTGTAAATCAATATGGAAATGGTATTGGGGCAGTGATTATTACTCCTCAGGGCACGCATTTTCCTTTTACAGCAAGGCTAACTTTCAAATGCACGAATAATATGGCTGAGTATGAGGCCTGTATCATGGGATTGGAAGAGTCTATTTATCTTCGGATCAAGCATCTTGATGTTTATGGTGACTCAGCCCTTGTCATTAATCAGATCAAGGGTGAATGGGAGACAAATCAGCCTGGCCTCATCCCATATAGAGACTATGCGAGGAGGATTTCAACATTCTTTACTGAAGTTGACTTCCATCATATTCCTCGCGATGAGAATCGGATGGCAGATGCTCTTGCTACACTTGCTTCAATGATCGTGGTTAGACTTTGGAATGAAGTTCCCGATATCACTGTGATGCGCTTGGATAGATAAACTCATGTCTTTGCAGTAGAGGAGGTGCAAGATGACAAGCTGTGGTATTATGATATCAAGTGCTTTCTTCAGAGCCAGATTTACCCGCCTGGGGCATCTGTGAAAGATAGAAAGACTTTGAGGAGATTATCAGGCAGTTTCTACCTCAATGGTGAAGTGCTTTACAAGAGAAATTTCGACATGGTTCTGCTCAGATGCGTGGATAGACACGAAGCAGACCTGTTAATGACTGAGGTCCATGAGGATTCATTTGGTACTCATTCCAATGGACATGCCATGGCTAAAAAGATGTTGAGAGCAGGCTACTATTGGCTGACAATGGAGTCTGACTGCTGCAAATATGTGAAGAAATGCCACAAGTGTCAGATTTATGCGGATAAGATTCATATTCCCCCGAACCTGCTGAATGTAATTTCATCACCATGGCCTTTCTCTATGTGGGGAATTTACATGATTGGCATGATAGAGCCAAAGGCGTCGAACGGTCACAGATTTATTCTCGTAGCAATTGATTACTTCACCAAATGGGTTGAGGCGGCGTCATATGCAAACGTGACCAGGCAGGTGGTTGTGAAGTTTATCAAAAATCAACTCATATGCCGTTATGGTGTGCCAGATAAGATCATTACTGACAATGGATCTAACTTGAACAACAAGATGATGAAAGAGCTGTGTAGCGAGTTCAAGATAGCACATCACAATTCTTCTCCTTACAAACCCAAGATGAATGGGGTTGTTGAAGCTGCTAATAAGAATATCAAGAAGATTGTCCAGAAGATGGTTGTTACGTATAAAGATTGGCATGAGATGTTGCCATTTGCTTTGCATGGATATCGTACATCTGTTCGCACTTCAACAGGGGCAACCCCTTTCTCTCTTGTTTACAGCATGAAGGCTGTGCTCCCAGTAGAGGTGGAGATCCCATCTATGAGAGTCTTGATGGAGGCCAAGTTGACTGATGCTGAATGGGTTCAGAGTCGTTATGACCAGCTGAATTTGATAGAAGAGAAGAGATTGACTGCCATGTGCCATGGTCAGTTATACTAGCAAAGGATGAAGAAAGCCTTTGATAAGAAGGTCAAGCCTCGTGTGTTCCAAGAAGGTGACCTCGTGCTCAAGAAAGTTTTGTCTTTCGCGCCCGATTCCAGGGGCAAGTGGACTCCAAACTATGAAGGTCCATATGTTGTTAAGAGGGCCTTTTCAGGCGGTGCTTTGATACTTACAACTATGGATGAGGAGGATTTCACTCGTCCTGTGAATTCGGATGCAGTCAAGAAATACTTCGCCTAAAAATAAAAACAGAATAGCTCGCTAAGTTGAAAACCCGGAAGGGTGGCTTAGGCAAAAATGAGCGTCTTGGTGGATTGAAAACCCGAAAGAGCGATCCAGGCAAAAGTTAGAGACATAAAAAATGAATATGTATCCCGCTAGATTGAGCACCTCACCCCGGGGCAATCTAGGCAAAAAAAATAAAGGATTTGGCAAGTAACTGCATCCTGACAAGACTTTGTTCTACAAGCTATCATCTGTCAAAGATTCTCGCTCAGTCATTGTCAACTGAAGCTTCAAATACATCGGATTCAGAGTTGGTGGAGAAATGGTCATTATGTTCAATGTAGCCCTTTTCCAATATATATCACCAATTTCAAATTTGTAAAGATCTATGGAGTCTTGCCATTTGCAGACTACCATCCCATCAAATAAATTTGAGCCTTTATCCAATTCTTTGCACTCTTATTTGTTTCTGTTCAAACAAATGTTTTGCATGCTTTAATTGAGAAATATCATTGTTTTAAATAAATAAATTTTTCATAATTTGTTTTTAAACAATTTGAACATTCACAATGACGAAAGGATACTTGGGGTGTCTTCAGTGCTCTCCCAAAGATGGTATGATTCCCAACAGGGTAAGACATTTGTCCATATTTCCAGCATGCTTGTATCCCCTTCCTTCAGAGCCTATTTGTGTTTTCCTCCCGAGCAGAGTGGTTGGTGAAGGTACTTATCCCTTCTTTCCTTCAGCGGAGTAATGATCCTTCCGCCTCAGCAGGTGTGATTTCTCCGGTAGTGCAGTATATATGGTGGTGACCTTGGAGACTTCTGATTGGTGGTTATTCCCTACAGAGTCCCATCCTCCCCTCTGATGATTTCCCCAGTAAAGTTGCTTCTATGGTGGATCTTATCTGTGTGTTGATCCTGTCCCCAACTGAAGTGACTGATGCTCACTCCCCTGCAGAGATCTTTGGTTCCCGGTATCTTTTGCCCCATCAGATTGGATATCCCCCAGTGGGCCTAGTCCTCTCTCGAGATGTAGTACCATATGTTTGTTCATTAGATTTATGGACCTGTTTGTGTTAGATATGTTTGTTTTGTCAGCATTCATCATACATGAACCACGCATATATGCATAATTTTTAACATTCAAATATTCATATCGCATTATTTGCCATAAATACCTTTGTTTGTTGCCTCCTGCTATTCGGTGATACATACTTCACCAAGAAGATGTTTGTGTCTGATCTCCCCATGTAGGGTCATCCCCATAAGCAGAAAGTGTTTATCCTTTCCTCCGTATTCCCCACTGAGTTTTGTCCTCGTGGATGATTATTGTTTCTGTTTCCTCCCAACACATATATTGGGATGAAGTTCCCCCTGAGTTATATCCTCATAGGGATGAGTCTTGTTTAATTGTGTCTCTCTAGTTTGTTCCTAGATTGGCTTCTTGTGATTTTCCTTGCACTTCCCTGTAGTTTAGATGAATGATTGCTCAGTAACCAGTAATTGTCCATCTTTTCCCCGGTGGAGTCTGTGGCCTTCTACCCTCATACCGGTAGTTATAAGTCCTATTTCTGTAGTTCTCTACCCTCATGACCGGTAGTTGAAACCCCCATTTTATCCCCTTGCAGAGTTAACCTCGTTTTGTTCATCCTAACCGATGACGGTTACTCTTATGTGGTTTTCTACCTAGTATCCGGTAGATGTAATCCCCTCTTTGTTGGTTGTCTTTATCCAATATTCGATACTGATATTCCTTCACTTTTTGAGTATATCTCCCAGTAACCGATGATATATCTCCCGGATCATTGCCTGTGTCAATGTATCCCCAGCGAGTCATCTTTCATTTACCCTTGTTCGGTAATGATTGTTTCTCCCCTTTGATCGGTCATCATTTTATACCTAGTATTTGGTATCCCGGTGCCCTTTTCTTTTAGTCGATTTATCCTTTATTAACCCAGTATCCGGTTGTGGATAATCTTCCATGCGAGAGTGTTATCTACGTTCTGACGGTAATAGATAATATATCTCATGCGCTCTCTGGTCGAAGTCTTTTTGTTCTTCCCCAGTCGAGTAAGATTCGTATTCCCTTTTTGCGGAGTCGAATGCCCATCCTGTAATCGAGTTTGCTTTTTCAGCCCTCCTTGCGGATGATGAGTGTCTTGGAAATATTCCCCAATTCATGCCTTGGTTGGTCACCTATTATATGTCGAGTAACCGGTATCCCTGGTGTTCCTTCCTTTTCTGCTCCCTATTATGACTTTTTGTCCCCTGTGGAGTCAGATTTCCCTGAGTAGAAATACACCTTTTCAGGTCTTCCTCAGATGATTTTGGATGTTTGAATATCTCTCACCCTCATACCGGTCTTAGATATTCATCCTCCCCGAGCATGTCGTTTCTCTCACCCTTATACCGGTGTCAATCACATGTCTCCTTGAGCTTATTATCCAGTAACCGGTAATACCTTATCTTGTTGTTTCCTTAGATGAGTTCTGGTTGGACATTCCCCAGTGAGTCCCTTAGTGGATATCCCCCATCTGAGTCCGGATTTTGTCTGAAGTATCCTCTATGGATAATTTTGTTGTATTGACATATTCCCTAATACATGTGCCTTTGAGTCAGCTCGAGTCTTTCCATTTTTCATGGAATTCTTCTCGTGTCTCTCACCAAGTCTTAAGTCGTGACCTGCTCACGCATTTTGTTCCCTTTCTTATCCCCATTAGTCCCCGGAGTCTCTGTCCCATCGAGTGTATTGCTCATATGGATTGTCAGTTTCTCCCAATTTCTTTTCTCTTTGTGGACACATATCCCCACAAGAGTATTTCCTTTTGCATACATACATTTGCATCATGAGGTCTCTTAGGGACCAAAATTCGTCTCTTTGTTATTATTTAAGCCCATTCTACCTCGTCGAGACGAAGATTTTAACCTTCACTTCTCCGGCTAGAATGACCTTAAATAGGGGCATCTGTAAGACCCCAATTTTGACCCTAAGATCCCTCATGGCATCATAACCTTGCATTGCATTGTCTCAAGGATCATAAGCATCTTGGTTCCCTTTCCCTTTGGGTGGGACCTCTTGTGAGTTGGTTTGAGATCACCAAGCATGTTTGAATTGTATATCATTTCTTTTCTCATATTTTATTCACTAAACAAAAGCACAAAAATATGTCACTAACATCTCTTGTTTGTAGCTTGAGCAGACACAAGGCCTAAAGCTTCTAGGAGACCCTATGTGCATTGATATGGCCAAGAGAAGATGAAGGCAAGCATGGAAATGGTTCCCAAAGATCTCATCCATCAAATATGCCTCCCAAGTATCTCAATTAATCATTTTGATCAAAGCAAATCAAAGGGTTTGAAGTTTGTTTCTCAAGGAAACCCTAATCCATCTATTCATCAACTGTGCCTTGCTCATGAAGCAACCTCAACCCATGGTCAAATACAATCAAGAGAAGTTCTTTAATTCATCATTTCATGCATATTTGAACTTATTTGAGTACCCTCAATCATCAATTCATCAATATATGAGTTTTGGACTTGAGAAGTTGATCAGTCAATTCATCTGACTATTTTGAAATGCACGGAGACCTAACTTTTGATGTGTTTGTCAAATGGAGATGACCCCAAGAGAAAAACTGTTCTTAAGGACTATATGAACAACTTTCATGTTCATCAAAAATTAATTTGAAGCTTGGAAGGTCATCATCCATTCTAAGACATTATAGGTCATTTTGACTGAAACCCTAATTTTGGGTAAACTTCCCAAGGACATAACTCCTTCATTTTTAATGATTTTGAGGTGAGATCAAATTAATTGGAAATCTTAAGATGTCTAATTCAAATGTTATGTTTAGTAAAAGTTCAAAATCTCAAAAGAAATACATGTCATAATGCAAAACATTATAAGTCACTTTAGACCAAATGCATTGAAATGTGAAAAAGTCCAACTTCAAGTGCCCGCAACTTCTTCATTAAAAATCCAAATGATGCAAACTATAAGTCCAAATTTATTTTCTTGAAAAGATATACAACTTTGATGTTGAGGATTTTTTCATTTGGAGCTTGCATCATTGAAACAGAAGGGCTTGAACTTTGGCCAATTTTGAAAATCTCACATATGCATGTTTTGCACCCTACACTTCAAGTTCAATTTTCATTAATTTCCAAGGCCCAAATGGAGTTTTGATCAACATAACATTTTTTCCTTATGCAATAAGCTTTCCAACCATTACTCATGAGGATACATTTCAAGTATGGACATGGCATTTTCGAAGACTTGAATGTAATAGTGCATTTTTGGAAAATCATTTTGATTGCCATGCATGAGCTAACACAGTCTAATCTGCACGTCCATTTTACTTGCATCATGCATTGGCTTTCATTTCCAGTTGGAATTGGGCCCTCCATGCGCCTGTACAGGCCCATGCATGGAGGCCCTTTCCATTCATGCAAGCTTTGGTTCATACATTCAGCATTGTTTCTCCAATAAATACAATGCCTTGGCCTCTCATTTTGGCAACCTTATGGCGCCCCAATTGCTGCTCAATTGAAATCCTAGCCATCACTAAAGGAACTATTTCATTCTTTCTTCAAACTTTTCAGATTTGAATTTTGATTTCATTGATCAATCTTCAGATCTCAAAGTTCCTAAACCTTCTCTTCTTGATCCATAGTGTCTACTGTAAGCAAAAGCATCCAAAGATCTTGACTCAAATCCTTGCAATTCAAAGGTTTACTTCAACTGTTATATGCTTCGAATCAGCTTGTATAGTGATCTATTTTCATTGTTGTTGTGTGATCTGAAGTCCTCTGCATAAAGGCAACATTGCTATGCTTTCAATTTTTGAAAATCATGAAGTTCACATGAACACCACAGAATTTCCACTTCTGATTTCTCTCAATATAGAGATCTAGAATGGAATTGAGTGGTACAGGGGTGATGTACATCACCCCAGCTCTCGAATGATGCTTGGATCATGCGTTTTGGTTGCCTTTTTAACTTCTGCAAATTTTGGTGTGGCCGGAGAAGACGGTGGCGTTGGCCACCGTCGGTTCTCCAGATTCAATCAGGAGCGTCCATCTCCATTTCCAGATTGAATCTCATGCATCCAATGTTATGACTTTTTTTGATGTTCCATGTGACTCGTTTGACTCACGTGTTTGGTGGGCGCGCGCTGTGGGCCTCATGATTTGCCAACTCAATGAAATAGCTCAAATCCAATGGCTCACGCTTTTTCCTATTTTCTAATTTCTGATTTTAATTTCTTTTATTTCTTTTAATTCCATTTCAGTTTAAAAATTCATATCTCTCTCATTATTGGTCCAAAAATTATGGGACCAATTTCATTCTTCTCCTTTTAATTTCTACTTTCTAAAAATGATTTTTAATATGTTTTTATTTTATCATTTGGTATTTTTTTAGTAATTTTCTCTTTTCTGGTTATTTTTAATTCATTTTAAATAGTTTTTGATATTCAAAAAATACAAAAATATTTTTCCAACCTCTTTGAATGATGGTAGATCTATGAAAAATATTCTCATTAATTTTTTAATTGATTTAAGATTTATTTGAGATTTTAGTTCAATTAGGTCATTTTTACGCATTTTTAATTGATTTAAAATAGTTTCTGACTTTTAAAAATGTTGAAATTTTTTGTCAAACTTTGTTTGACCTTGTTGAATTTGTGATAATTTACTTGAACTTTTCAAAGTTGATTTGAAGTAAGTTTGAAATTTGACCTTTCTTTATTATTTTAATTCAAGTTTTATTTTAATATTAAAAAATGCCAAAAATATTTTAATTATTTCTTGTCTTCTAATCTTCATTTTGCTTCTGTTTTCTATTGTTTGACCCTGATCTTCTTTATCTTTGGTCAATGCTTGTTGATTATCTCATTCTATTTCCATTAATGCACTTTAGTTTTTCATCTTCTTCTTCTTCTTTTTCTTTTTGATCAATGAGTTAAAGATTGGTGGTTAGCATTGATACATGGAGGTTTAATCTTCCTTGGTTTAAATCTAATTCATCTTGATCATGGATCAAGTGAATGGCTTTGCATTAAGGATAGGTTGCATTCTAAATCATGCAAAGAACCTAAATCAATACAAGATCATTTATCGTTTTTTTTTTGGCATGGCAAGTTGTTGGAGTTTGATTCACTAATCAAGACCTCTAACTTGTGTTGTTGCCTACATTATTGTTGACCGGCCTCAGATAGTGGACTACAGGCAACTGAATAAAGTGACGATCAAGAATCGGTATCCTTTGCCGAGGATTGATGATTTGATGGACCAGTTGGTTGGTGCGAGTGTGTTCAGCAAAATAGATTTGAGATCGGGGTATCATCAAATACGTGTGAAAACTGAGGATATTCAGAAGACTGCTTTCAGAACAAGGTATGGACATTATGAGTATTCTGTAATGCCTTTTGGTGTGACTAATGCGCCTGGAGTATTTATGGAGTATATGAATAGGATTTTCCATCCGTACCTAGATCAGTTTGTTGTGGTGTTTATTGACGATATTTTGGTGTATTCGAAATCTGAAGAAGAGCATGCTGAGCATTTGAGATTGGTTTTAGGAGTTCTACGAGAAAAGAAGTTATTTGCTAAACTGTCAAAGTGTGAATTTTGGTTAGAAGAGGTTAGTTTCCTTAGTCATGTGATTTCAAGAGGTGGTGTTGCTGTTGATCCTTCTAAGATAGAAGCGGTATCTAAGTGGGAAGCTCCGAAGTCAGTTTCTGAGATAAGGAGTTTTCTTGGCTTGGCTGGTTACTATAGGAAGTTCATCGAGGGATTTTCTAAGTTGGCGTTACCGTTGACGATGTTGACTAGAAAGGGGCAAGCGTTTGTTTGGGACTCAAAGTGTGAAGAAGGTTTCCAAGAGTTAAAGAGAAGGTTGACTACTGCTCCTATTCTGATATTACCGAGTTCGTCGGAATCATTTGAGGTTTACTGTGATGCTTCATTGTTGGGTCTGGGTGGTGTGTTGATGCAGAATAAGCAGGTTATAGCTTATGCTTCGAGACAACTGAGGGTTCATGAGAGGAACTATCCGACACACGATTTAGAGTTGGCAGCTGTGGTTTTTATTCTGAAGTTGTGGAGGCATTACTTGTATGGTCAAGATTTGAGGTTTTCAGTGATCATAAAAGTTTAAAGTATTTGTTTGAGCAGAAAGAGCTGAATATGAGACAGAGGAGATGGTTAGAGTTTCTGAAGGATTATGACTTTGGTTTGAATTACCATCCGGGTAAAGCAAACGTAGTGGCTGATGCATTGAGTCGGAAATCATTGCATATGTCTATGTTAATGGTTAAGGAATTGGATTTAATTGAGCAGTTTAGAGACTTGAGTCTGGTGTGTGAGAGTACTCACAATAGTGTTAAATTGGGAATGTTAAAGTTAACGAGTGGTATTCTGGATGAGATTAGAGAGGGTCAGAAATCCGATATGCTTTTGGTTGATAAGTTGACTCTAGTGAATCAAGGTCAAGGTGGTGAATTCAAAGTTGATGAGAATGGTGTTTTGAAATTTGGTAATCGGGTGTGTATTCCGGATGTTACCGAACTTAAGAAGAGTATTCTTGAGGAAGGACATCGTAGTGGCCTGAGTATTCATCCTGGGGCTACGAAGATGTATCATGATTTGAAAAAGTTATTTTGGTGGCCGGGAATGAAAAGAGAAATTGCGAGTTTTGTTTATTCTTGTTTGACTTGTCAGAAGTCAAAGATTGAGCATCAGAAGCCGTCTGGGCTAATGCAACCGTTGCCTATTCCAGAGTGGAAGTGGGATAGTATCAGTATGGATTTTGTTTCTGGTTTACCGAGGACAATTAAGAATTTTGAAGCTATTTGGGTGATTGTTGATAGATTGACGAAATCGGCTCATTTCATTCCGATCAGAATGGATTATCCGTTAGAGAGATTAGCCGAGTTGTATATTGAGAAGATTGTAAGTTTGCATGGTATTCCGTCGAGTATTGTTTCGGACAGAGATCCTAGATTTACATCGAAGTTCTGGGAAGGTTTGCAGAGGGCTTTGGGAACTAAGCTGAGATTGAGTTCTGCATATCATCCGCAGACTGATGGTCAGACTGAGAGGACGATTCAGTCACTAGAGGATCTTTTGAGGGCTTGTGTTTTGGAAAAGGGAGGTGCTTGGGATTGTTATTTACCTTTGATTGAGTTTACCTACAACAATAGTTTTCATTCGAGCATTGGTATGGCACCGTTTGAAGCTTTGTATGGTAGGAGATGTCGGACGCCTTTATGTTGGTATGAGTCCGGTGAGAGTGTTGTGGTTGGACCGGAGATTGTTCAACAAACTACGGAAAAGATTAAGATGATTCAGGAGAAGATGAGAATTGCTCAGAGTCGTCAGAAGAGTTATCACGACAAGAGAAGGAAGTCACTTGAGTTTCAAGAGGGGGATCATGTGTTTCTCCGTGTTACTCCGATAACTGGAGTTGGTCGAGCTTTGAAGTCGAAGAAGTTGACACCTCGATTTATTGGTCCTTATCAGATTTTGGAGAGGATAGGGGAGGTAGCCTATCGTATCGCTTTACCACCGTCACTTGCGAATTTGCATGAGGTTTTTCATGTGTCTCAGTTGAGGGGGTACGTTCCTGATCCATCGCATGTAGTCCAAATAGATGATGTACAGGTGAGAGATAACCTGACTGTTGAAACATCACCTATGAGGATCGAGGATCGAGAGTTGAAGCAGTTGCGGGGTAAAGAGATTGCTTTGGTAAAGGTAGCTTGGGGAGGACCAGCAGGTGGCAATGTGACTTGGGAACTTGAGAGTCAGATGAAGGAGTCCTATCCGGAGTTATTCGCTTGAGGTATGTTTTCGAGGACGAAAACTCTTTTAGTGGGGGAGAGTTGTAACACCCCGATAAAAATAAGATAATTATTTAATTTAAGTTAATATTATATTTATTAATTTAATTAAATAATAGGAATTATTGGATTAATATTATTGGATTATTATTATTATTATTGGAATAATAATTATTGGAAAATATATATAAGTTGGAAATAAGAAAAAGAGTCTCATTTGGTAAAGAGGGTTTTTACGTGAAAAGCAGAGAAGCGGCTGAAAAGAGGAAAAGGGCAAAGAGACAGAGCAAGAGGAAGAAGGTTGGAGAAGAGAGAAGCTTGAAGCTTAAAGATTCGCCGGATTAACTCAGGTAAGGGGGGTTTATCGTCGTTTAATGGGTATTATGGGTTAACATGTAATGGGTAGTGATAAACCGTTGAATTGACCCTAATTGGGATGTTGAATGCTGAAAAATTGTGATGAATAAACTGTGTTAAAGCTGTAATTGAATATGTAATTGGATGGGTAGTGATTTTCCGAAAGTGTAGCTTTTTACGGAATTGGAATCGGAGGTCCGGAAGTCCTCCAACGGCGGAAAATGCGGAGAATTTTGCATTCTGCTTCGTGTTAGCGCAGGAACAGCTGTCTGTCTTGCGTTAACCGGTTAACCCAGGGTGTTAACCGGTTAACACTGTTATGAATTGTGAAGTATTGCTGTTTTGCTTGCGTTAACCGGTTAACCCAGGGCGTTAACCGGTTAACACTGTTGTGAGTCCTGAGAAATTGCTGTTCTGCTTGCGTTAACCGGTTAACCCAGGGCGTTAACCGGTTAACACTGTTGAGTTTTGCCAGAAAGCGTGTTCTATGTTGCGTTAACCAGTTAACCCAGGGCGTTAACCGGTTAACACTGTTGAAAAGTGGAAAAATTGGTATTTAAATGTTGTGTACTTATTTGATGGTTGGCCTATATTGGCGTATGAGGTAATAGGGATCATTTCCCGTTGTTTTGAGCAGTATAGGTATTAGTAGAGTGTGCTAATACTGTGATTAATTATTTGACATGATATGATGTTTTGATACATGTGTTGATGATGTATGATGGTATGCATAATGCTGTGAATGTATATGTTATGTATGCTATTGTGAATGGACTGTTTATGGCTTAGAGTGTGAGCATGTGTCCATTGCGGATTATTGTTGATGATTTTGCATTGCTAGGTGAATTAGCATGCATATTGTGGCCTTTATGGTGGTAGCTAATTCCCATGGTGAGGAATTAGTGAGTTAGTCATTATGGACTGTTGTTGATGTTTGCATGCTAGGTGAATTAGCGTGCATAGCATGGCCCTTGGGGTGGTAGCTAATTCCCATGGTGAGGAATTAGTGAGTGAGTCACTAGGTCTCAAATGAGTGGGACTAGTGGGCTTGGTAGCCGTATCTGGATTTGATCGGTGAGGTTGAACTATATGTTCACGAATAGTCGGTACCGCATGCATGGAGTCTCATTGCATAATGTATGTATGGCGTATGATATGAATGGATGTATTCCAGTATGATACGTGTGATGTGTGTTGTGTGTTGTGTTGATGTTGAGTATGATTGAGTTGATATTGCCGTTGCTGAATGTGTAATCTGATTAGGGTGATGAAATGTGTTAAATTACTTAACATTGCATGATATTTTATAATGCTTATTATATCGATTGAGGAACTCACCCTTACAACTATTTTTCAGGTAACGAGCAGTGATTGAGTAGGAGCTAGTGCTTGGAGTCTAGTGTAGTTCCTTAGTGGGTCATGCTCTGGTAGATGTAACATCGGGATGGGATGTTTTAAATGTTTTATTGTTGGTTGTGAACCATTTTACATATAATGTGCTACATGTTTTGCATGATCGATTTGATCTCTATCCGCTGCGTATTATGCAAATATTTTATTTGATAAATAAATGAGCATGACAAGCTACTTTGATGAATGGTGTGGAGTTGTTTGTGTGACACCCTTAACTGCATAATTACTCTGATTGACATATTGTTATTTTAATTAAATATTTGGGGTATTTTAGAAGGGTGTTACATTAGTGGTATCAGAGCATAGTCGGTCGAGTCGAGTCGTAATTATTCTGTTTTCCCTGTACGGGATAGGTGTTGTGTAACCCTATCAGTACTTATTGTTTTAGCTTGATTGGGTTTTCAGAATAGAGATGGCTGGAAGAGGTAGAGATGATGCTGCGATTGCTGAGGCTCTGGGTATGCTAGCTGGAGTACTTGGAGGGAATCCGAATGTTGTGGGAATGGGAGCTGCTCGTCAACTGAGTGAGTTCCAGAAGAACAATCCTCCAATGTTCAAGGGAGCATACGATCCAGATGGCGCTCAGAAATGGTTGAAGGAGATAGAGAGGATCTTCCGAGTGACTGAGTGTGCCGATAACCAGAAGGTCAGGTTCGGTACGCATATGCTGTCTGAAGAAGCAGATGATTGGTGGGTTGCTACCCGCACTGAGTTGGAATCTGCTGGGAATGCTGAGATCACTTGGGCTGTGTTCAGAGAGAGATTCCTGAGGAAGTACTTTCCAGAGGATGTCAGAGGAAAGAAAGAGATAGAGTTCTTGGAATTGAAGCAGGGAAACCGGTCTGTTACTGAGTATGCTGCTAAGTTCACAGAGTTGTCGAAGTATTACACTCCCTATGATGAGGCTACTGGGGAATTTTCAAAATGTGTGAAGTTTGAGAACGGGTTGCGTCCCGAGATCAAGCAGGCTATTGGATATCAGCGGATTAGAGTGTTTTCTGATTTGGTTGACTGTTGCAGGATTTTTGAACAGGATACCAAGGCCAGAACGGAAAGCTATCAGCAGAGGGTTGATAGGAAAGGCAAGAATCAGAATGATCGTGGGAAGCCGTATGCAGCTGGCAAAGGTTTCCAGAGACAGAGTGGGATGAAGAGACCTAGTGGGGGATACTCCAGTGCCCCTGCTAAGTGTTTCAGATATGGTCAGGCTGGACATCGTATTCATGAGTGTACCAGTACTGAGAAGAAGTGTTTCAAGTGTGGAAAAGGTGGTCATTTGGCTGCAGAGTGTCGGTTGAAGACTGTGACTTGTTTCAACTGTGGAGAAGTGGGTCATATCAGTCCACAGTGTCCTAAGCCGAAGAGAGAGAACCGGTCGGGAGGCAAGGTCTTTGCTTTATCGGGTTCTGAGACTTCTGCAGATGATCGTTTGATCCGAGGTACGTGTTATATTAATGGCTTTCCTCTTGTAGCTATTATTGACACAGGTGCGACTCATTCCTTTATATCTTTGGATTGTGCTGTGAAACTTAAGTTAGAGATATCTGAGATGCTTGGAAGTATGGTGATTGATACTCCTGCGAAGGGTTCAGTGACTACTACTTCAGTTTGTTTAAATTGCCCTTTGAGTATTTTTGGTAGAGACTTTGGAATGGACCTAGTGTGTCTTCCACTAGTGCAGATTGATGTTATTCTGGATATGAACTGGTTGGTGTGTAACCGAGTTTATATCAACTGTTTTGATAAGACTGTGGTCTTTCCTGAGATTGAGGAAGGAAAGGATTTGTTTCTATCAGCGAGGCAGGTGAATGAGGCAGTAGCAGATGGGGCAGAGTTGTTTATGCTGTTAGCGACTTTGGAGGCTAAAGATAAACTTGTGATTCGCGATCTAGCCGTGGTGTGTGATTTTCCTGATGTGTTTCCTGAAGAAGTGAATGAATTACCGCCAGAGCGTGAAGTTGAGTTCTCGATTGATTTGGTACCTGGTACTAGGCCGGTGTCAATGGCTCAGTACCGTATGTCTGCTGTTGAGTTAACTGAATTGAAGAGTCAGCTGGAAGATCTGTTGGATAAGAAATTTATTCGTCCGAGTGTGTCACCGTGGGGTGCACCAGTGTTATTGGTTAAGAAGAAAGAAGGTACTATGAGGTTGTGTGTGGACTACAGGCAACTGAATAAAGTGACGATCAAGAATCGGTATCCTTTGCCGAGGATTGATGATTTGATGGACCAGTTGGTTGGTGCGAGTGTGTTCAGCAAAATAGATTTGAGATCGGGGTATCATCAAATACGTGTGAAAACTGAGGATATTCAGAAGACTGCTTTTAGAACAAGGTATGGACATTATGAGTATTCTGTAATGCCTTTTGGTGTGACTAATGCGCCTGGAGTATTTATGGAGTATATGAATAGGATTTTCCATCCGTACCTAGATCAGTTTGTTGTGGTGTTTATTGACGATATTTTGGTGTATTCGAAATCTGAAGAAGAGCATGCTGAGCATTTGAGATTGGTTTTAGGAGTTCTACGAGAAAAGAAGCTATTTGCTAAACTGTCAAAGTGTGAATTTTGGTTAGAAGAGGTTAGTTTCCTTAGTCATGTGATTTCAAGAGGTGGTGTTGCTGTTGATCCTTCTAAGATAGAAGCGGTATCTAAGTGGGAAGCTCCGAAGTCAGTTTCTGAGATAAGGAGTTTTCTTGGCTTGGCTGGTTACTATAGGAAGTTCATCGAGGGATTTTCTAAGTTGGCGTTACCGTTGACGATGTTGACTAGAAAGGGGCAAGCGTTTGTTTGGGACTCAAAGTGTGAAGAAGGTTTCCAAGAGTTAAAGAGAAGGTTGACTACTGCTCCTATTCTGATATTACCGAGTTCGTCGGAATCATTTGAGGTTTACTGTGATGCTTCATTGTTGGGTCTGGGTGGTGTGTTGATGCAGAATAAGCAGGTTATAGCTTATGCTTCGAGACAACTGAGGGTTCATGAGAGGAACTATCCGACACACGATTTAGAGTTGGCAGCTGTGGTTTTTGTTATGAAGTTGTGGAGGCATTACTTGTATGGGTCAAGATTTGAGGTTTTCAGTGATCATAAAAGTTTAAAGTATTTGTTTGAGCAGAAAGAGCTGAATATGAGACAGAGGAGATGGTTAGAGTTTCTGAAGGATTATGACTTTGGTTTGAATTACCATCCGGGTAAAGCAAACGTAGTGGCTGATGCATTGAGTCGGAAATCATTGCATATGTCTATGTTAATGGTTAAGGAATTGGATTTAATTGAGCAGTTTAGAGACTTGAGTCTGGTGTGTGAGAGTACTCACAATAGTGTTAAATTGGGAATGTTAAAGTTAACGAGTGGTATTCTGGATGAGATTAGAGAGGGTCAGAAATCCGATATGCTTTTGGTTGATAAGTTGACTCTAGTGAATCAAGGTCAAGGTGGTGAATTCAAAGTTGATGAGAATGGTGTTTTGAAATTTGGTAATCGGGTGTGTATTCCGGATGTTACCGAACTTAAGAAGAGTATTCTTGAGGAAGGACATCGTAGTGGCTTGAGTATTCATCCTGGGGCTACGAAGATGTATCATGATTTGAAAAAGTTATTTTGGTGGCCGGGAATGAAAAGAGAAATTGCGAGTTTTGTTTATTCTTGTTTGACTTGTCAGAAGTCAAAGATTGAGCATCAGAAGCCGTCTGGGCTAATGCAACCGTTGCCTATTCCAGAGTGGAAGTGGGATAGTATCAGTATGGATTTTGTTTCTGGTTTACCGAGGACAATTAAGAATTTTGAAGCTATTTGGGTGATTGTTGATAGATTGACGAAATCGGCTCATTTCATTCCGATCAGAATGGATTATCCGTTAGAGAGATTAGCCGAGTTGTATATTGAGAAGATTGTAAGTTTGCATGGTATTCCGTCGAGTATTGTTTCGGACAGAGATCCTAGATTTACATCGAAGTTCTGGGAAGGTTTGCAGAGGGCTTTGGGAACTAAGCTGAGATTGAGTTCTGCATATCATCCGCAGACTGATGGTTAGACTGAGAGGACGATTCAGTCACTAGAGGATCTTTTGAGGGCTTGTGTTTTGGAAAAGGGAGGTGCTTGGGATTGTTATTTACCTTTGATTGAGTTTACCTACAACAATAGTTTTCATTCGAGCATTGGTATGGCACCGTTTGAAGCTTTGTATGGTAGGAGATGTCGGACGCCTTTATGTTGGTATGAGTCCGGTGAGAGTGTTGTGGTTGGACCGGAGATTGTTCAACAAACTACGGAAAAGATTAAGATGATTCAGGAGAAGATGAGAATTGCTCAGAGTCGTCAGAAGAGTTATCACGACAAGAGAAGGAAGTCACTTGAGTTTCAAGAGGGGGATCATGTGTTTCTCCGTGTTACTCCGATAACTGGAGTTGGTCGAGCTTTGAAGTCGAAGAAGTTGACACCTCGATTTATTGGTCCTTATCAGATTTTGGAGAGGATAGGGGAGGTAGCCTATCGTATCGCTTTACCACCGTCACTTGCGAATTTGCATGAGGTTTTTCATGTGTCTCAGTTGAGGGGGTACATTCCTGATCCGTCGCATGTAGTCCAAATAGATGATGTACAGGTGAGAGATAACCTGACTGTTGAAACATCACCTATGAGGATCGAGGATCGAGAGTTGAAGCAGTTGCGGGGTAAAGAGATTGCTTTGGTAAAGGTAGCTTGGGGAGGACCAGCAGGTGGCAATGTGACTTGGAAACTTGAGAGTCAGATGAAGGAGTCCTATCCGGAGTTATTCGCTTGAGGTATGTTTTCGAGGACGAAAACTCTTTTAGTGGGGGAGAGTTGTAATACCCCGATAAAAATAAGATAATTATTTAATTTAAGTTAATATTATATTTATTAATTTAATTAAATAATAGGAATTATTGGATTAATATTATTGGATTATTATTATTATTATTGGAATAATAATTATTGGAAAATATATATAAGTTGGAAATAAGAAAAAGAGTCTCATTTGGTAAAGAGGGTTTTTACGTGAAAAGCAGAGAAGCGGCTGAAAAGAGGAAAAGGGCAAAGAGACAGAGCAAGAGGAAGAAGGTTGGAGAAGAGAGAAGCTTGAAGCTTAAAGATTCGCCGGATTAACTCAGGTAAGGGGGGTTTATCGTCGTTTAATGGGTATTATGGGTTAACATGTAATGGGTAGTGATAAACCGTTGAATTGACCCTAATTGGGATGTTGAATGCTGAAAAATTGTGATGAATAAACTGTGTTAAAGCTGTAATTGAATATGTAATTGGATGGGTAGTGATTTTCCGAAAGTGTAGCTTTTTACGGAATTGGAATCGGAGGTCCGGAAGTCCTCCAACGGCGGAAAATGCGGAGAATTCTGCATTCTGCTTCGTGTTAGCGCAGGAACAGTTGTCTGTCTTGCGTTAACCGGTTAACCCAGGGTGTTAACTGGTTAACACTGTTATGAATTGTGAAGTATTGCTGTTTTGCTTGCGTTAACCGGTTAACCCAGGGCGTTAACCGGTTAACACTGTTGTGAGTCCTGAGAAATTGCTGTTCTGCTTGCGTTAACCGGTTAACCCAGGGCGTTAACCGGTTAACACTGTTGAGTTTTGCCAGAAAGCGTGTTCTATGTTGCGTTAACCGGTTAACCCAGGGCGTTAACCGGTTAACACTGTTGAAAAGTGGAAAAATTGGTATTTAAATGTTGTGTACTTATTTGATGGTTGGCCTATATTGGCGTATGAGGTAATAGGGATCATTTCCCGTTGTTTTGAGCAGTATAGGTATTAGTAGAGTGTGCTAATACTGTGATTAATTATTTGACATGATATGATGTTTTGATACATGTGTTGATGATGTATGATGGTATGCATAATGCTGTGAATGTATATGTTATGTATGCTATTGTGAATGGACTGTTTATGGCTTAGAGTGTGAGAATGTGTCCATTGCGGATTATTGTTGATGATTTTGCATTGCTAGGTGAATTAGCATGCATATTGTGGCCTTTATGGTGGTAGCTAATTCCCATGGTGAGGAATTAGTGAGTTAGTCATTATGGACTGTTGTTGATGTTTGCATGCTAGGTGAATTAGCGTGCATAGCATGGCCCTTGGGGTGGTAGCTAATTCCCATGGTGAGGAATTAGTGAGTGAGTCACTAGGTCTCAAATGAGTGGGACTAGTGGGCTTGGTAGCCGTATCTGGATTTGATCGGTGAGGTTGAACTATATGTTCACGAATAGTCGGTACCGCATGCATGGAGTCTCATTGCATAATGTATGTATGGCGTATGATATGAATGGATGTATTCCAGTATGATACGTGTGATGTGTGTTGTGTGTTGTGTTGATGTTGAGTATGATTGAGTTGATATTGCCGTTGCTGAATGTGTAATCTGATTAGGGTGATGAAATGTGTTAAATTACTTAACATTGCATGATATTTTATAATGCTTATTATATCGATTGAGGAACTCACCCTTACAACTATTTTTCAGGTAACGAGCAGTGATTGAGTAGGAGCTAGTGCTTGGAGTCTAGTGTAGTTCCTTAGTGGGTCATGCTCTGGTAGATGTAACATCGGGATGGGATGTTTTAAATGTTTTATTGTTGGTTGTGAACCATTTTACATATAATGTGCTACATGTTTTGCATGATCGATTTGATCTCTATCCGCTGCGTATTATGCAAATATTTTATTTGATAAATAAATGAGCATGACAAGCTACTTTGATGAATGGTGTGGAGTTGTTTGTGTGACACCCTTAACTGCATAATTACTCTGATTGACATATTGTTATTTTAATTAAATATTTGGGGTATTTTAGAAGGGTGTTACAATTAACACTAACCATTAACCATTAACATTTATTTCTTGCACTTTACATTTATTCAATTTACTATTCTTGTACATATTATTCATTTGCTTTTTTCTTTGCTCATTTGAGCACATGTTTATGTTAATGCCATTTTCCTTTTGCTCACTTGAGCACATAATTGTGTATATATTATTGTGCTTGTATTTTGTTTTGATTGTTGTGGACCAAATGCAAAGAAATGGACAAATGGACTTAGTTTCTAGGACTTTCCCTATGCAAAATTGGAGTAAAAGGACCTTAATGTTGAAGATGGATTAGAAGGACCAAATCTATAAACCTACTCTTGTCCATTCTTGATTTACTTCATAGAACTTTTTGATGTGTGTGCTTTTGTGCTAGGGGATCCTATGAGAGCTCAAATTGAAGAACCATTGCCATGTTCATCCAAAGTAAAAGATACAAGAGACATTGGGGATCTTCTAAGAGCTTGTTTGATTATGTTGATTGCTTGAGCTTACACTTATTTTGCTTGCATATTCCAAAGGATGAGAGCTACTTGGATCATCAATATGATCTCAAGAGAGGAACTCCATTTGTGGTCTTGTTTCTTATCCCTTATCTCTTGTATGATTAGGAATTTAGCCATTCTTCTTCTTCCCTCCACTCTAACCCAAGCCAAAACTTTTGTGCAAACATTTAACACTTCTTTTCAAACATTAGAAACCTAAGCCTTATGCTTTTGATTTTCAAACTTTTTCATAACACTTATTTTGAATTGAACTTTTAAATCAACTTTGACCATATTTTGTAAATACTTTTCATTGGTAAACACAACTCATTCAAATACTTTTGTGGTTTCAATGACCACTTTCTTAATCAAAACTTTTTCATAACCTTTAGCTATTAGGTTTGAGTTATCCCTGAGGTAGATGTAATACTCACCTATATCCTTAGTGATGGACAATGAGTCTTCCATGCTTATTATAGGGTTAACCCCTCACTAACGTGTTGAAGCTATCCTCACATGGCGGATTTGTGGTTTTAGGTTGAGTTTTCTCCCTTGGATAACAAAAGACCTTAAGGCTTTTGGACCAATCAATTCACCAATTCATTTTTGAGATTTTTACCCCGAACTACGAGGTTTTGATCCTAATCGTTTTTAAGATGGTACGTAGGCAATGGGTTCATCCATCCAAACACAAAATTGTAAATAACTTGTATATTCTCTTCTCATCTCTTCAATCATGTTTGCACAAACAAATTTTCACAAAATGCCAACCTTACAACAAGTGTGAAAAGGGCTCCCTAGGAGTACCTAGGATGTTTTGGGTGCTTAACACCTTCCCATTGCATAACCAACCCCCTTACCCTGATCTCTGACATTTTTACTAGTTTTTGATTCGATAAAACTCTTAGGTTTTTGTTCGCTTTCTAACCATTCCGTTGGATAAATAGAAGTGCGGTGGCGACTCGACTTGTATGGTTTACCTTGGATTTAGTCAATATCTCTAATGGTAACGAATACCCCGCTACAGACTCTATACCCGGGTCTAGAGGAAAAAAATGAGATATGATGATGTTTGAGTAGTGCGGGTCCTCGAGATGTTTTTCTCGTTAGGGTCAGCATGAGAAACTCACTTAGAGTAGATTCTTTTGAGAATGTTGTTACCCGGAAAGTAATATGCCGTAAGCTTTGATGTTTTCATTAGGATCCATGACTTTAAGTAAATCCATGACTCCGAGAATCGTGTCTAAAATCCCAATGTCGATGGTCGTGTAGTGTGGGTCCCTGAGATGTTTTTCTCATAAGGGCCGGCATGAGAACCTCACTTAGAGTAGATTCTTTTGAGAATGTTATTGCACGACAAGTAATTTTCCGTAAGCTTTGATGTTTTCATTAGGATCCATGACTCTAAGGACCTTTGTAGTACATTTAATCTTTGGCCAACTAGGAATGATGGTCGCGTAGTATGAGTCCCCAAGATATTTTTCTCGTAAGGGTCGGTACGAAGACATCACTAAGATTAGATTCCCTTGAAGAAGTAGACGTCTGGCAAGTAATTTGACATAAGCGGCAAACATTCAAGGAAATACATGACTCTGAGAACCTTATCTAGAACCCCGATTTCAATGGTCACATAGTCCAGGTCCTCAAGATGTTTTTCTCGTAAGGGTTGGCACGAGGACCTCACTTAGTGTAGAGTCCCTTGAAGGAGTTGATGTCCAACAAGTACTTTTCTGTAAGCGGAAAACATTCTGGTGGTTCCATGACTTTGGGAATCTTTGTAACCCTAGATCATACCTGGTGAGAACCCTTTTCGTGTAAAGTAATCAAATTCATCTGTACCCCGGGCCTATGAACCCATATGCCAAAAAAAACATGGCATCGCATTGCATTTATTCACATATCATTACATTTGCATTCATCAACATACATATTATTTTTCCACAATAAAAAGCTCATTCCATTTTTTCCTCCTCATCATTTCCACCCTGAATTCTCAACACCGCTACAACACTTGAACTCATGCTCATCAGAGGATGGCTTATCCAGAACAAGAAAGTGGCAGAGTAAGGGCAGAACTTGATGACATAAAAGGAAATATGAGCCAAATGAGGGAAATGCTCCAAGCGTTGACCGTCGGGCTTGATGTTCCTTAAATGACCATTATTTCGGAGAACTCGGGTTCATCCTTCGAACCCTAACCTGTAAGTATCGTACCTCTTACATGGCTGCCATTTGGGCTACCTCGCAACTATGTGCCTCAAATAAAGGTAACTCCATATGTTTTACAACCAACTCAGCAGGTGGTACCTTTACCATTCGCCACCGAAGCACACCCAGTTGTCCACACGGTTGCGCCATCGATTGTCCATGCAAGGGCCATACCACACTTCGAGGACCATCAATAGATATACCATACTGTTGAATCATTAATTGGAGTTGATGATATGAGAGATGAAGAAATCAGGGGCGTGAAAGAGAGCCATCATATCCTCGAGAATAGATTGTAAGCCATGGAAGGGGAAAAGTCTCTGGAGCTGCTACCAAAGAAATGTGCATGGTGTTTGGATTGTTGATTCCTGCTAAGTTCAAAATCCTGGACTTTGACAAGTACAAGGGACACTCTTATACCAAAATCCATTTGAGAATGTATTACCGCAAGATGGTTGCGTATGTGTAGAATGATAAATTAATGATACACTACTTTAAGGACAGCCTGAGTGGCGCTTCCTTGAAATGGTACTTGAGTTTGGATCAGAGCCGCATGTAATGTTTCCAAGACCTGTCTGATGCCTTCATCAAGCATTATAAATATAATATGCACATGGCGCCAGACAGAAGGTAGCTGGAGAGTATGTTTAAGAAAGAGAGTGAGTCTTTCAAGGAATACGCATAATGATGGAGGGAAGTAGCTTCTCAAGTAGAGCCAAATCTGGATGAAAAAGAGCTAGCTGACCTATTCATGGATACGATCTAGCTCACTTTTTATGAGAAAATGGTGGGAAGTATATCGTCGGGTTTCTCCGACCTAATTGCAGTGGGCATGAGAATTGAACATGGCTTTAAGAATGGCAAGATTGAAAATGTCGTCGGAACCTCCAACAAAAATACGAAGAGGATACCTGGAGGATTCCATAAGAAGAAAGAAGGAGAGACTAATGATGTGTCTGGTAGTCAAAGAGGAAACTAGTCAAGAAGGAAACAGCAGCAGCAGTAAGCCTATCAACAGCAAGTCTACCTTGCGCAGTATGCTCAACAATCGTACGTAGTTGTCGTTGTGCCAACTTAGCAACAAACAACTCCTCCTACTTACCCAATATATCTTCAACCTTTTGCACTAGGGTATCCGCAAAATCAAGTAGCACTTCCATGCTAACAAGCGCCATCAGCAACAACTTATCAACAACCTAGGGTCCAGAGTCCGCACCCATAAAATGTTGCAAATCAGAACATAAGACAAGGGAGTAGAGTCACCTACAATCCAATTCCCATGACATATATTGAGCTATATCCTTCCTTGCTTCAAAAGGGACTAGTGGTTCCAAGTCCTCTGGGACCTCCTTCTGATCCTCTACCTCCATGGTATAACCCAAATGCTCATTGTCCTTTCCTTGAGGGTGCTTATGGACACGTTTTAGAGGGTTGTTATACCTTGAAGCATAAAGTGCAGAAGTTGATTGACAATAAGATTTTGTCTTTTAAGGACGTGGGCCCGAATGTTGGAAACAACCCTCTTCCATGACATGGAGAGTGAAGCATAAATCAAGTTTGAAGAAATCAATTCCCTAAAGTCTTTGGATCAGATAAGGAAGATCAATTCCCTAAAGCAGACAATCATTTGGTTGTTTCAGCATTCCTTTTGAAATTTCCTTTGCATGTTAGATGTTATTTGCTTTTAAGAATTGTTTTTTATGTTAAATGGTAATATTAATGAAGTGATTATGCATTTTTCTGAATTAATCATGTCGTATTCGCTCATTTTTATTTATGTAAAAAAAATATTTCTCCCATTTCACTTGCCTTTATCAAACTTTTGTTTAAGCTAGGATTAGAGGGAGGATGATGAAAAAGAAATACCCATACTTGCTGATGGTATGCTTTCAATTGAAACTTTTCTGATAACGTAAGACATTGTTTCAATCCCCAAACACTGAAGAGATAAGGAGTTAATCCATAGTCAAACACTTTGAGCCTAGAAATTGGTGTTTCTTATAGAATTAAAGCCCCTAATATTAACCAAGGGCAAGGTAGTTTCATTCAGTTAATCCTAATTTGCAATCAAATTGCAAGAGAAGACATCCTACCTGAAGATTAACCATGTTCTCCTTTCCGCACATATCTTGAAGTGTCGAAGAAGTCGAGAAAAAGCCAAAACATTATTGTGTTTATTTCTTAATGACCAATAATATGGTAGTCATAACCTTTTCACCAAAATAATGAATTTATATGAAAATGGTTCAAAAAAAGAGAAGGTCCGCTAAGTCGAACACCACAAAAGACGACTTAGGAAAAATCATGGCATCCCGGTGGACCGGAAGCTTCAAAGAAACGGTCCAACCAAAATTAGGGATAAAAATCAATCAAAAGAGGTCATCAAATTCTCTACAAAAACAAAGAGAAACAAAATAAGGTGACTTCCATTTCAAGAAAATATCATCTTGAATCCTCATCTTCACCCTTACAGTGTCAAACTCTCTTGAGA
The DNA here is from genome assembly GCF_024323335.1 of Lathyrus oleraceus. Taxonomy (NCBI): domain Eukaryota; kingdom Viridiplantae; phylum Streptophyta; class Magnoliopsida; order Fabales; family Fabaceae; genus Lathyrus; species Lathyrus oleraceus. The sequence goes on along the minus strand of NC_066583.1, from coordinate 599,562,011 downwards.
TTTGAATGTCTATGTTGGATTAATTGAATGTAGGACTGGAGATCATCAACAAGAAGGGGTGGTAAAAACTAAAATGTAAGCCTTATATTCTTTTGTTTCAAAAATCGTGAACTAGACCATGTTACAACCTCAAAAGACCTAATTGAGGCATGATTTATTTTGAAAGCATACTACAACAAGGTTGCAATAACATGACTCCAAACAATCTTTGTTGATCCTTTGTATTGATCACTCCATCTTTCACACTCTGAGTGGCTAGATTAGAATTGTGTTATGATCATTAACATGTTCACTATATATCACCATCATTTCAATAATGATTGATTTCAAAATTTTGCATGAGCACTACATTAAAATTACAATTTTTTGAATGGATAGTTTTATCTGCAAGTCAGCACTTAGCATCAAAGGAATCCCAATAAATGCAGTCAATTGAGGAAATTGATCAGATAAAAGAAGTCCAGTCAAGGGAAAATCACTTAGAGTGTCGGTCAACCGAGTCGATCACCCAAAAGTCGATTAGTCAAAAGATAATCCCTTCAAGTCTTAGGATGAGGTAAGCTACCAGAAAGAGCTCAATGGGTCCAACCCTCCAAATGTGATAAATCAAAAGCCTACCATTCCAAGAATTGGTTAATCAGGGGAAGAATGTTGTAAGATTCAAGCATTGGGGAAAACCATCTCAAGGTCATATTATGACAAATTGTTTCCAAACTCCTTTTAAGGTGAACATCTTCAAAGGCCCAACAGAATGGGGCAAGATGAGTTATAAAAGGGAGAGTCCTCTCCACACTTTCAAGTTGCTCAAGCAAACCCTGTCACTAGAACCTTGTTTAAAATCCAATTGTCATTAGTATCCTAAAGATCTGGTTGTCACTGATATCATTTCAAAGCCCATTTGTCATTGGTGTCTCCTAAACCAGTTTTTAATGGCATTATCTTTAAAATCCAGTTGTCACTGGTATCATTCCAAGGTCCAATTGTTATTGGCACTCATTTTGAATCCAATTGTTATTGGTATTCAAAGTCCAATTGTTATTGGCACAGTTTAAATTCCAGTTGTCGCTGACACCGATTGTCAAACTCCAATTGTTATTGGTAACCAAAGTCTGGTTATTGTCAACATTCATTTTCAAAGTCCAATTGTCATTGGCATCTAATGTCCAGTTGTCACTGGCGCTATTTTCCAAGTCTGGTTGTTATTGACATTATTCTCAAAGTTCAGTTGTCACTGACATTCATTCTCAAAATCCAATTGTCATTGGTATCTAAAGTCCAGTTGTTACTGGCACCGTCTTTAAATCCAATTTTCATTGGTATCTTTTCAAAGTCCAATTGTTATTGGCATTCATTTTTAAACTCCAATTGTCATTGGCACCTTCAAAATCCAATTGTTATTGGCATCATCTTTGAAAGTCCAGTTGTAACTGGCACCCTGTTTTCAAAGTTCAATTGTCAATGGAATCTCTAAAGTCCAGTTGTTATTGGCACCATTTGCAAGTCTAGTTGTAACTAGAACTCCGCGTTAAAATCCAATTGTAATTGATACCTTAAGTATGGTTATCACCAACATCGTTTGAAAAGTCCAATTGTCATTGGCACCTTAACATCCAGTTATCACTGGCCTCGTCTTTGAAAGTCCACTTGTAACTGGAACTAAGCTGTTAGAAGTTGTTTGTAACCAATGCTTACGGATAAGTTCCAACCTTGTTGAGACATACAAAGAGTTTATTACCCTGTTTATCCATATGTTTCCTAGAAAGTCATGTATCACTCTTCATTTTAAGGAATTCCCATAAAATTGGATGTTTTCTTGTTAGAGACTCTAATTTTTTTATCTTGATTTATTTCTTTGCAAAAAATCTCCAAGTTTCTTCTGTGTGGATGACTTTCTTGTAAGAAAGCTCTTGAGTTTGTCTTGGATGAATTCCTTGTTAGGGATCTCCATTTTGTGTTGAATGATTTTCTTGTCAGAAATCTCCAAAATTCCTATATATTCTAAAGTGTCTGCTTGTCATCTCTAACCAATTGATAACCTTCATCTTTGAATATTCCCTGATGACTTCTCTCCAGTAGATTGTTATCCCCCAGTGAGTCTTCACCCATTGTCCTTTTTCATTTACTATCGATCACCATTACCCTGTGTCCTCATCATTCCCCATAAATCCATTTTCCATTTATCATAAACATCATGCTAGGGTTCCCTTCCTATCACATCACATCCCTAGTAAACCAACCTAAAAAATATCCTTTATGCATAACATAACATATGATATCATGTCATCTGCATTCAGGGAAATTTTTTGGGTCTTTACGTTAACTATCTCCCACCGCGATCATATAAAAAATATCATTCTTCATATTCTCTAGTTGAAGGTACGTAAATAGGGACAGGTGTCACACCCCAATTTTGACCCTAAATCATGAACCAGTACATTCATCATCATCTGCATAGCATAACCTGCATTTCATCTCGCATAATGTCTAAAATAGCAACTAGAATTTTCCAAATTTACACACAGATCGGTGGAACTGATTTTCAAATGTACATGAAATAAGCGAGCGAAATATTTCAAAATCGAACTTGCAGATGTCATTTTTATTAGTCTATGGTTCGCGTAGTTTAACCTGACGTGTTCGTTTTATTTTTTACTACTTTTTCGGTCGCATTATTGATCAGCTTGAGCCTTCTTACCGATCATTTTTTATTTCAAAATTTGATCAAAACCAGTATGTTTTCGAGAAGTTTAGTTCGCGCTGATCATTTTTTGTGCATTCAGTTTATTTTTTCGAGCATTTTGGCACCCGACTTTTATTCATTTTGAGTACTTTTTTTCTTTTTTAGTCAAAATATTCATAAAAAATAAATAGAATTAATTACATTTTCATTTTCATTTTATCTTAATTACTTAAAAACATTTGACTTTTATATGATTTAGAATTTAAAACTCATTTTTAGCACTCAAGGATATCATTGGCATTTGGTAAAAATTAGTAAAACCCTAATAGGCCATATATATAAATGTTAATGCTTATGAGTGAGAAGAGACCATACAATAGCCTACATGCGGTGCCCCTCACGTGATAACTCTCTCTCTCTCTCTCTCTCTCTCCCTCTCTCTCATTTTGAATGCATAAAAATGACAAGATTAGGAAAAAAGCTGGCAAGGAGATAACAACTAGCGAAATCTTCCACTAAGAGGGGGACCATATTGTGTAGACCACGTAGCAAGATCACCAAGGGGAAACGATTTTTTTTTCAAATCCAAAGAAGAAGAGGTCTCTCTTTTTCTCACGGTGAAATCCATTCATTTTGGACATAAGAGTTTTTTCTAAAACAAAAAAACTTCAATGTTCTCTTTCCCATAATATCCTTTCCTCCATCCCCTAACCTCTATGAACTAATCACTCTCACCACCACCAAATCTCCCTTTGTCTAAGATCCCCCTCCTATGATCTATGTTGTCTCTTTCAACCCTCCCATTTCAGACCACCGAAAACCCTCCAAAACCTTTTTCGGTTCCATTTCTCACTTTTAACAACTCTTTTCTCCGTCGTTTATCTCACCACCACCATTTTAAATTGCCAGCATAAATGGAGTCCAAACCGAGCTCCGACACTACCAAGCAATACCATTAACCTTCCTTCTCCAAGTCGAGTACAACTTCCAACCCAACAACAAAACTCAGCTCTCCATAACCCCTCTCGTAGATAACACAACCTTAAATCACCATAGTCCCTATCACCCTTTTGCAAACTAAAAACATTTTTCCATTTTTTGGTTTCCCCTTTTAGATTCGTTTTACTCCATTAACTCTCGTTTTTGACATTGTCGTCTCTACACCTCATGGCTTCTGGTGACCCTGAGTTTGCTTCTAATCATGTCTGCCGCTTCTGTCTTCATTGTTGCTACTTTGGAACTTATGAAATTGCATTAAACTTGGGAAGAAATGTTATATGTCAAAGGAAATATAGGATGTGTAATGGGTGTCAAGCCTTGCGGTGTATCATGTGTCGAGGAAGTAAAAAGGTGCACTATCAAGTGAAAAGTTGCATTTTAAAGAGAAACGAGAAAGCAACTACTAAGTCACTTGCGGTTTTCCATTGTCAACAACTATTTCTGTCATCAACAACTATTTGCGCCATCGATTACGCGTTTGGTAACAATTATGTTCAAGCATATCTATACTTTTGCTCGTTTCTATTGTTGTTTGTTTGGTTGTGAATTTTTTTTTGATCGTATTTGCGTATAATATCATGTGTTGGTTTTCTTTATCTCTTTTATGTTTAAGTTGATGTAACAAATTTTGTTACCGTTTGTAATAATGTAAATATATGCTTGTGTGTTGTTGTTCTTTTGCTTTTGTCATGTTAAATCGAATTTTTAAAAATCTGTGGATTCAGCATTTTCATGTCGTTATGCCGCTGATTTTAGTTTCGATATATTGATGTAAATTGTCACTACGTTGTGGCCCTTGCATACGATATTTCGCTTATGTTGTCGGTAAGCATAAATTGGTTCTTAGCACATCATGTATAGACTTGCGTGCATCTTGTTGTAATACGTTTATTTTAATGTCAATTGCAAAGTTTTTCATCATTGATGTTGAATACCATTTGTTTTACCATTGCGCGTGTTAAATGTCATTTTGTCACGATTTAAATATTGAACATTATGAGTACATTCTCATTTCGTTCCATTTTTCTATGATACATTTCACATTAGCAGTTCATTCGATTCATGATATCATACAACGATTCAACGTCGTTATGCTTAAATCGAACTTGAAACCCTATTTTTGATAGCTTAGCACGTCTTTGCATTATGTGACATTGATTCACATCATTGCATTATGATCTTGATTCGTGCATGCTACACTTTTGCTTCATTTCGTTCGATTGAATTATTTTGAACGTGTGATGTACATATGCTGCATGCACTCCTATTACTTGCATTGTATTGCATTGTATTGACCTTTGTTTAAATTGATTATCTTCATTGCAATCCCCTTTCGGCAAAATGTGTCTCTCACCCTGAGTTATATTATTTATTAACTTTACCGCTTTCCTTTTGAGTGTTTGGTTATCTTCGTTATTTGCTAACTCAAGATTAAAATCAATCACTTTTCAAAAAGAATAAAAATAAGCTTGATCCAACATCGAGCAACTTTCACAAATAAAACCATTTTCACCATCGATTCACAACCATTTTCAAACCAAGCTCATTCAATCTCATTCATATCCAAAACAATTTTCATAACTCAATTCAACCCGCGAACGTAAACAAACTCTTGATCCGACATCAAGCTTTTTTCTCAAACAAAAATCAAAATGATTAATTCATACTTTGACACTTTTCAATAATGAAAGAAAAAGGCTAACTGGGTGAAAGCTTCACTCATAGTCCCAAGTATTAGGCCCAAATAATGGTAATCACTTGCAAGCCATAAATACCTCGTCTTTCACTAAAACTCCAATGCGCCTCCTTTTGGTAATAATGGAAAGAAAAATGACTACTTGGGTGAAAGGTCCAGTCATAGTCCAGAACACTGAGCCCGAGTAGTAATTGCTTGCATGCCCAAGTGTTTGTCTTTCGTTCAAAACATTTGTAAATATTCAAACATTTTCGTAAACAAATTGAAAGAAAAAGACTACCTGGATAAAAGGTCTAGTCATAGTCTAAAGTATTAGGCCCAAGTGGTAATCACTTGTAAATCATGATAACTCGTCTTTCAAGTCTAAAACATGCCCAAACTTATCAAACTAGTTTCTCGCCGCCGCACGATCTTTCAAATTCTTTTAATAAACAAAAGGTATTTTGTTTCAAGACGATGCAAGACAATGCTTCATCCACTTATATGTGTGAGTAAGCTAGCGATGTTTCCCACGAATATTGATTTGTAAATCCGTTATGTCGTGATGCAACGTTCTCTTCTCCATTTGTTTTGGGTAGCAAGCAATATTATTCTGTCGATTGAGACAAAATATCTTTCGCTAAAGTCGACCAACAAACAAACATTTTCTACCCAGAACTATGTAGCCTTGAGTTCTCCATCGCACCTGGAGATACGTAGGAGCAAGACCCACAATATTACCAGGAACATTAATAAAAAACTTTTTTGCGACCCCTTTCCTTTTCTTTTTACACTTTAATAAACTCAAAGAAAACAATTAACATAAACTAACATTAAATTGCAAGTTTAACTAAAAGGTTTTCGTTGAGTACAACGGTCGTGAGGGATGTGAATACATTTCCCTTGCGTAATCGACTCCCGAACCCGAATATGGTTGCGGCAACCATCTTCTTTTAAAGGTTTTATCGATATTTTTCCTATTCCTTCATTGGAATAAATAAAGTTCGATGGCGAATCTGTTCGAACACATATTTCCCGTGAATGTGCAATAACGGTTCGTGAATGATCTTTTTTTTCGAGGTATGACATAAATTATTTGAATAAATAGTATTTTATTTGAATTAATTATTTAATTAGTAAAAATAATAGAATTGAGTCATTGGTGAGAATTGGAGAAAATAAGTGGTAAACAAATAGAGAGGCTAGTAGTGAGTTGGACAAAATTCATAATTAAGTAAAATGTTGAGGAGTATATATTCTAAAAGTAGGAAAAAAGCTAGGTGTTTAGAGAAACATCAAATACGTGGAAAAGAGATAAAAGGAGGAGATGAAGAGCAAGTTGTGAAGTTGGAGAGGGAACTCATAGGTGTTGTACAATTAATCATCAATTGTCAAAAATCTAAGATAAGGGGGAAGAAAGGGCTAATAATCTAGGTGTTTTGTATGATGGGGTAGAGATAAGAGGTCCTTATTATCTTTAGGAAAATTAGGATGTGATTGATTCTGAATTTTCTATGAAATTTTGATGTTGTTGGTTGTTTTAATGATGGACTTTGTGTGCCTCTGTGTGTACTATTTTTCTGTTTTTAGATGTTAATCTTTTCCACCCTGTTTGAGGGTTTGGAAGGTGTGCGGTAACACATGAATTGATGAAATTAAATGGTTTTGTTGATGTCAATCTATGATATAATACGAAATTTCTTTTATAATCATTGAATAATTGTAGTATGTCGAGTTCTGAGATAGGGGGTTTTTAGGAAATCAAAATCAGAGATCCGGAAGGCCTCCAACAATGAAATTCACAATTATGCATTTTGCAGGTATGGACGAATTCGCTTAGCGGGGGCAACTTCGCTTAGCAAGCAAGGCTTCACTCAGCAATGGGAAACAGTGTTGAAATGCAGATTTTTATTTCCAACTGTTTTTGTCATAACTTGAGTTCCGTAACTCGGAAGAGATGAGGTTCGAAGCGTTGGTAAACTAACACGAAATACTATCAAATGGTAATGTTTTCAGAGGTTGAATGTGAGGGGACAACCTGAATAATTGACAAAAAATTCATGTGTAATTACCTGATGGTTTACACCATAACTTTTGATCCGTAGGTCCAAATAATGTGTTGTTTGAAGCGTTAGAAAGCTAATAACCATAGATGTATCATGGTAATGCTTTGTGAGATAGTTGAGAGGTAGTAAAGTGCCTATTGTAAGGATGTTTGTGCTGACCTGTGTGATCGTTTAGAGAATCGTTATGGTATACAATGATGTGTTATTATTTTGGTGAAGTAACATGAATAAATGCTTATGAAGTTACAATTGTTAAATTGATACTATTTGTTGTTATTTTATTGATGTCATAATATTGATTAATTGTCGCGTATGATGAATGATGTGGTGCATAAATGATGAGATGTGTATGGTGATCCTTTTGGTGAATTTTTTGGTGATAATGCATGTTGTTGAGAGTCATGCATCATGATGGACGAGCTTCGGTCCAATTTTGGTGTGTTCTAGTCTGGTGGTATGGATTGGGAGCGAGTAGTCAGTTCCATGTGGGAATCAGTGAAGCGTTACATATGGTGATGGTAACGAACTTTGGTGGGATGGTAATGAACTTTTGGCTTGGGCTTTGCAAATGGAACTTGCATTCTCGAAAAGCAGGGCTCGTTCACTTGGCTTCTCACTTCGGAGTGCTAGAGGAATGGTTGACCTAACGCATGAACCAATTATTCGAGATTCTTCCTTCCGCTTTGAAAAAATTGGTAAGGGGTCGTGCTTTCAGCTGATTCGAAAGGGATCGTCAAGCCAAGCAAAGGTTCGATTGTCGGTCTTTAATGCAATAGGTCGGCAGGCAACCAAAAGAACATGGATTTGAGCTTGCTTTTCTGATTCTACAGGCTTCAAGTGGGAATCGTGTTACCTATGGTGATGGTAACGATTTGGTGTGCTCTGATCCTATGGTGGGGATCGGGAGCGAGATGAAACTAAGTGTTCACGAATGGTACCACATGCATAATGAGTTAGTTGTGGAGTACATTACATACTTGTTTGCATATGCAGTTGATTGTTCAGGATGTTGATGATTGGATGTGATTATGTAATTGTTGTCATGATTTGGGTGTGAGAATGTGTTTCCGATGGAGGTGTAATGAATGTGTGTTTGTTGTGTATTCTCTACCTTAACATTCTTTACAATGTTTATATCAAATTGTTGTTTCTCACCCCATTTGCTTTGATGTTATCCACCATGAACATCTTGCAGATATCCAGGAATAGAGTTTGTTGTAGTAAGTGGAAGTTAGCTTTTAGAGTTACTTCATTTGGTTCATCATTACTTAGTCTTGCTCTGACTCTGTAACATCGGGTTGAGACATCGGTAAATACATGGTCATTTCCAGATTTTTCTTTTAAATCTAGTAATTCATTTTGTTTTGTTTCATTTCTGGATTTTTCTTAAAAACCTTAAAATTTGCCATGCATAAGATTTTTCAAAAATGTCGGTATATACAAGGTTATTTCAAATTTTTAAAAAAATATGAAAGTTTTTCTGTTTCATTTTAAGATATTTTTGAATAAATTGGTTAAATTTATCATGCATAGGATTTTCCAACATATTGTTAATGAAAAAAATAAGAGAGATATTTTTAGTATTACGAAAATTAAAGGTATCAAATAAAAAATAAAACGTGCCATGATAATGAGAATTTGTCCTGACAACTTTTTTTTTACCTAACACCCCTACTATGTACAATTTTACCAAAATATCTTTAATAAAAGTGTTTGAATTTTTTCAAAATTTTTTGTAGTTTATTAATATACCGGATTTTACGAAATTTTTGGTTTCTAATTTCTCTTTTGAGTTTTTCCCTTTTATTTTTTATATTTACTGGATTTCTAATAAAACCAATATAAAGGCATAACTTTACATTTGTTTTTTTAAAATAAGTGTAAAATTATAGCTTATTTTCAAAAATCTATGATTTATATCCGTTTTTTCCTCCACAAAAATCGGTTTAAATTCATATTTTTTATATTGATTTTTTTAAATATTCAGTTTAAAATCATAAATTCTTTTAACACAAAATATGATTTTATATTATTTTTTCAAATATTTGAAAAACTAAGAAAAAAATATCAAAAAATTTGGTATTGTTAACTTCGTTTAATTTACTAGTCTGTCAGATATGAACGATCGGATATTTGAAAATGCAGAAAATTACAAACAGATTTATCAAAAAAATCTAATAATGTTAACTTCGTTTTTATATTAGTCTATCCAATATGAACTACCGTATAAAATTACATAACAGATTTTTTGATTGATCTATTGGATTTTCTGAGGGAGAAACTTATTTTAGTATTTTATTAGTGAAAAATTGAAAGAAATATTTTAATCAATATAAAAAATTGGGAGGTGCCAAATTTAATTGAAAGGGTGACGGGACTAATTCATCATGATAATTCCTCCTAAGGAAAGCCCATGATTGGTGTTCAGAGTTTGTGCTGGTTTGTGCAGCAGCCGTACAAGGAACTATATGTCTCGTGTGAGAATTTATTCTACCAACCTTAATTTGATCTGACACTCCTATGCGTTAACTATGTAAAATATAAAAATTCATTTCACAATTTTATTAAAAGATTTTGAGTATTTTGAAAAAAAAAATAATATTGGATTTTTCAGGTAAACTACCAAACTTATGAGCAATAAGTATTGATTTTTATTGAATTTTTAAGTTTATATTAAATTTTTTAATGTATTTTTTAGAAATATGCGATAAAAAATTATATTTTTCATGCATTTTTACCGAATATTTTTATAAAAATAAATAAAAATGCATACTTTATATTAGATAATTTGAAAATTTTGATTTTATATATATATATATATATATATATATATATATATATATATATAATATATATATATATATATATATATATATATATATATATATATATATATATATATATTTAAAATCCGATAAAAATATATGATTTCTATTAGATATTTTTAGAAAATGGATAGAAATGCATGTATTTTTATTGGATATTTTAAAATAACTGGTAGTGAAGAATTTCCACCAAAAATTCATCAAAAAGTTTAACACAAAAATGACTGAACTTTAAGTAATTAAAGGGTTGATATCTCTCCATAAATTAATTTTTATAGGCATAAATAACAAATTGAACTCTAAATTTACAGATTAAGAAATTCAATTATCTATTCTTTGTGTCGCATTAGATTGATTCCGAATAGTCTATTATATTTAATTAAATTGAAAACACTCGAAGTATTCATTCAATATTGCGTGTTTAGTGTGTGTTTAGACATGCAAATATCTTCGGTTAATTTAGTGTGTGTTTTGATAATTCGTTTAAAAATAATACTTCTGGCGTCCCTAAGCTAAGAAAAACGTGAAATACAATAGCTTCAATTTAGAGCATTAGACATTGTATTTTTTGAATTAACGCCATAAATATATAAAATAAAAAGAAGTATCGAAAATTGGGAAGGCATATGATCTATGATTTTTTTTCAAAATAATCAAATTTTTTAAAATAAATTCGAAAATAACTAATTTTTCAAAAAAATACAAAAATAACCAAGTTTGGTAGAGGATGCGTCAGATGAATTGGCGCACCCCCGTACCAATAAGAGGAGGTGCCAGTAGCATTGGCGCACATGCATTGGATCTCATGAGGAGGCGTCAATGCTTGTGGCGCCTGCATTGACCCTCATGAAGAGGCGCCAATGCCTCTGGCACCTGAGTGTGTTTTTAAAGGTGGATGTATGACCAATTCATCTGGCGGATACACCCCCTTCTATTATTATTTTTATTTTATTTTAATTTTTTTAGTTATTTGATTTTTTTAATTTTTTAATTTTTAATATTTAATATTTATTATTTAATATATAAAAAATAATAATGAAAAAAAAAATTCATTACATATGTAATAATTGGTTACATTGGACAGACAAAAAACTAATGACCCGCCCGATTATAACGTCCCCCGGTTCCACATCCCGGTGCGTTAGTTTGTCTCCAAGGTCTCCCACGATTTTCTTGAGGTGTTTGTGGTCTTTGGGTGTTGACCTGATCGAGCGATGGCTGATTGGAAGGTCCGGCGGAAGTTCCGGCGGTATTTGACAGATGTGTCATCATTTGCTCCCAATATCCGAAGGGGCTCTGGCCAGCGGCGCTTCCGTAATGGAGTTTGGTGCCCCTGTCATCGTAGTTAGGGTGTTGGGGTTGGGTGAATTGGGGACTGTATAGTTGCCCAAATTGGGCCATTGAGTCGTTTTGAAAACAAAGCAATGGTTCTTAGGGCATACTATAGTTAAATAGTGGTTGGATGTTCATTGGTGGGGGGCTACGATGACGTGACTCATATGAATCATCTGGGCTATAGACTGTTGTGGTTGCGGAGTTTGATTCTTGGCTTTGTGTTTGGGTGGGTGGTATGAATGAATTGCGACGTTGGATGGTTGGTTGTTGGGTGGTTGGCATGAACGGGTTGCGATGTTGGGTGTGTGGTTGTTGTGTGTATGTGGTCGGTTGATGTTGTGTGGTTGGTTGTTGGGTTTGGGTGGGTTCACATTGGTGTTGGGTGGTGAATTGATGTGGGGCATACAATGACGAAGCAAGTTGGCGCGGATCCATCAAATATTGCGGCTCAGATACAAATTGTTGAGTTGTTACAGACCTAAACCATGACATATATTGTTAAGTCGGTCTTGCACCTTAGATGTCTGGTTCGTTCAAGATGTGTTGTCGTCGATTCCTCCATTGACGTCACATGTCTTTTGCAAAGTCTCTCTAGTCAGAATAATCCCACAGTGCATCGACCATTTTTTGATGCCAATTCCCCAAACACGTGGGAGATTCTGAAATATGTTGTAGCATTCCGAATTGCAGTTTGACCTGGTCACTTTGGTGCATTTCCACTGTAGTGAATCGGATAATCGGTGTCTTCGGTGTCCAAACTGCAGCATCGTCATGGTTCACATCATGATTCGGACCCAGATATGGCCTCCAAACAAATTGTAAAACAATACCAAATCGTTAGATGGAAAATAATTTGAGAAGTATTTTTAAATTAAAATATAGTTTGGTAGGAGTATTACATCGTCATGTCCAATAGATTTCGATAGACTACAATAGGGTGTTTCGGACACCTATTGTAGTTCATTCCCCTTACTGACCACCTAAGATAATAAAAAGAAGTGAAAAATATTATTTACTGTTAATTTAAATAATAAATATAATTAACTAAATGGTGAATGGTAAAATGTTAGACTTACTTGGTTGCAAAGGGGAACACGAATGGGCGTTCATTTATCGGGGCGAGCGACGACATTCTAGACCACCCCCAAGCTTGAAGCAAATAAGCACACGAAAAAAAGTACAGGTTTTTTTTTTTTTGCAGTTCTACACATTGCACTATATAGATGGGTCAACACAGTTGAACCCCAACTATAAGTTTTTACCTTATTAAGGTTGTGTAATAAAGGTAATTACATTATATTCACATAATTACATGTACTTTCTGGAAACAAAAGGTTACCAAATAAAATCATAATATAACACCAAACTTTTATTATTTTCTCATACTCGGTTGAATCGTCGGACAATACTATACTGGCATAATATTGATTTAGGTATTTTAAATTTATACCTTGCCCTTGCTTGACCGGATGTGTCTCCCTCAGTTTCGTCGTCTAACAAAGGGGCACCCAATAATTCATTGCATATATTGTTGGCTTGGTTAACTTGCCCATTCACTGCCTTTCCGTCTATACGGAGACCCAACAACATGTACACGTCCTCAAGTGTGACGGTACACTCACCAATCGGAAGGTGAAATGTGTGGGTCTCGGGTCTCCACCTTTCCAACAAAGCCAGAATGAACTTGTAGTCCACCGAGTACGAAACAATGTTTAGTAGATTTCCAAATCCACATCCTCTAATATATGGTTCTATTAAAGGATCGTGGGGTACATATTCATGTACACGGCATCTAAACCGCTTCGGATCCTAATAACAAAAAAAGTAAGAAAATACAATTATAAGAAGAAATACATACTCAACAAACACACATCTATAAGAAGTAATCCAAAATAGAAACTAAAAAGAGAGAGATTACAAAGGTACAACACAAAGAAGATATGTATTAGAAGTAATCCAAAAATAGAAACTAAAAAGAGAGAGATTACAAAGGTATAACACAAAGAAGATATGTATTAGAAGTAATCCAAAAATAGAAACTAAAAAGAGAGAGATTACAAAGGCATAACACAAAGAAGATATGTATTAGAAGTAATCCAAAAATAGAAACTAAAAAGAGAGAGATTACAAATGTATAACACAAAGAAGATATGTATTAGAAGTAATTCAAAAATAGAAACTAAAAAGAGAGAGATTACAAAGGTATAACACAAAGAAGATATGTATTAGAAGAAATCCAAAAATAGAAACTAAAAGAGAGAGATAACATACAAATGCCGAGATATTCTCGATTGTGCCTCTGTGTTCATCACCCACAGTCAACAAAGACATGATTTGAATTTGCAAAGCTTGAGTTTGGTAGATGAAAGATGTGTGGTAGAAGAAAATACTTGAGTGTTGATGAAGATGATTTGATTGCATGGAAAGGCAAGAGGAGACAAGAGAATGACAAAATTCAGCATGGAAGAGAAAGCTAGCATGTGAGGAATCTTCTTGGCACATGCAAGGGAAGAGGAGCCCTTGAGTTTGGCGCCTACATGTGATTTCTCACATGCAAGGAAGAGGCGTCCTTCCTCTTGGCGCGTTAGTGTAGGGCAATTGGAAGGGGCGCCCTTCCTAGTGGCGTCTGAGTGTTGTTTTGTGAAGAGGTGCCCAACCCTTTGGCACCTCAGTTACTTTATGGTGCCTAGGGAATGGGCGCCTAGGTTGGAATCTTAGGGCACATAGCTCAGAGATTCTTTGATTCCCTGGTGCTTGTGTATTCTTTTTAATCTTTTCTCTGCGTGCTGGATTTCTTCAACTGCATGCATGGTCAAGTCTGAACAAACAATTACCAAGTTATCAATGCAACGACCAACTTACCAATGACCAACCTATTTATGTTGTGCAGTTGAACAACTTAGCAATGCATTTAGTTTCAATTTCATTCAAACTATCTACATATTTAATATTTCAACACAATGTCTTCCACACAACATTACATGATCAGTGCACATGTCGAAGGTGAAATATTTAATCATCAGTTGTTCAGTTTTTGTTTTCGAAACACATAGGTGACTCGGTTTACAATAAATCGACGATCAAATTTTTCACATCTGAAACAAAGAATAGAAAAGAAATTGCAGTGCAATAATGTGGTTCAGATCATCTATAAAAATCCGGTTTGGTTTGCAGAAAACCAGCTAAAATTTTATCAGAAGAAGATTCGAGATGATGATGATGTTCAACATATGTTTGGCAGTCACGAACAATCCGGTTACAACGATATAGATTTGTATATATTACCACATCAACAACAGGAATCTCAGTACATTGATTAGTCACAAGTGTTTTGTGAGACTGATGACGAACAAGCTGAGGTGAATGTTCCAGACGATGAAGAAGAGGAACCTGAGATCATGGTTGATTCGATGGTGAACGCTGAAGAGGAAGAGGAGCCAATACCAGCAAGTCATGTATATTGCCTACCCCAACACATGGTAAGGTTAAATTTGGGTTCAAATGAACCTTCGGCAGATGTATGGTACAATCCTTACGTGCAAATGCAATGATCTCTGAAACAAGGAGACACATTTCGCACAAAAGAGGAATGTGTAAAAGCCATTAAGAAATTCCACATGCAACTATCAGCAGATTTCAGAGTTGACAGAACTTACGCATCAAGGTATAAAGTTTATTGTCTGAATGAGCACTGCCTTTTTAGGTTGTCAGCTTCATACCGGAAGAGGAGGGATTCTTAGGAGATTGGATCAATGGGTCTAGATCACACATGCATGCTGACAAACCCAATGCATGATCATCGTAAATTAAGCTCTCAACTAATATGCGATGAAATATTGTTTGTCATTGGCGACAATCCGTTGTTAAAGGTAAGTACAATAATCTCACATATTAGGGCAGAGTACGAGTACACTCCATCATATAGGAAGGCATGGATAGTTAGAACAAAAGTTGTTGAAAAAGTGTTTGGCAATTGGGAGGAGTCTTACAAACAACTTCCAAAATACCTGTTGGCTCTAAAACACTATGCTCCCGGGACAGTTGTCAAGATGGAAACATTGTCCGTATTAATTGTTGTGTGATTCTAAAGTCCAAGGGAAATTTGGGTTTCTATATGACACTCTTGTCTATTGGATTGCAACCCATTGGTCAGATCTTTTCAACTCTCAACTTTTAAATTCTATGCTTAGGATTAGTATCTTCATCTCCTCCCCACTTCTTTAATTTCAAAATCTCTCCTCCCTTTTTTTTTAAATCTTCTTTGCTTGTGTTTGTTGATTTCTAAACTTTGACCACCTTTGCAAACTAGAAACTTTGGCCTTATGCCATTTGCATTTTCAAACTCATTTTCTTAATCAAACTTGTAAATAAACTTAATTATACTTGACTTAAAATTTCAAAAGCCAAAAAGAACTAACACTCATTCAAACCATTTTTAGGCCTTTGTGCCTTTCAAACTTAAATTTTGTTAAAAGCAATGCACTCACTTTGAAATTGATACCACGAACTACGAGGTTTTGATCCCTCATTTTTATGTTGGTACGTAGGCACAAGTCCGAAGGTCTTGTCAAACACAAAAGTATAATTAATAAATTCTTTTCTCATCCCTCCATTCTATTTGTTTGCAAACATCATTTGTACAAAAATACATATGCACACAAAAAAGGGCTCCCTAGGAGTACCTAGGACACTTTGGATGCTAACACCTTCCCTCTGTGTAACCAACCCCCTTACCTGTAATCTCTGGCATTTTATTAGTTTTGATTTGAAAACTTCTTATTTTTTTGGGTTTTGTTCGTACTTTTCCCTTTTCTCTTGGAAACAATAAAAGCGCGGTGGAGACTCTTGTTTAATTGATGTATAGCTTATCCATAGTTTGATGGTCATGAATTTACTGCTACACATATAAAGAAAAAATATAACATGATTGCCACAACTTATGCCAAATAAATAACAAAAACATGAAAGATGAAGGATACAATGTAATAAAAAACTCTTGAGTTGCTACAAAAGTGACACGATTACGTGACCTAAGCCTTTGGTTCTCCCAAATGCTGCACAAGCATGTGCTCTAGCAAGGCGATATATAGATTTACCACTACTCAAACCAAAAACAAAGATGTTGTCATAACAATGACATACAAAAATAATTTTGCTAACATTATAACATGTTCAAATATATTTCATGCCGGAATAGATAACAAGCCTATACACCAAGAACATATTTCAAGTATCTATGAAGAATAGTATAAAGTCATTATAAGCATATAAATTGAGATACATCAATAGAAATTTTTGGAAGTGAATATTCATGTACTATTTCATACATCAAGAATATCAATCATTTGGAACATAAACAACATGAAAAAGTAAAAGCTTACTTTCAAAAGGTAAAATGGAACAATATTACCTTGCTTATGAATTGATGAAGGATGCACTCATATGTGATTGAACTTCCCAGGAAAGTTAGAGCAAAAGTATATAAAGTGTATGCAACAAATCATATTTAGGTAAGATTTGAGATATCAAGTATCCCCAATTCCCTTCGAATGTTGAAAAACGGTTCGATCGCAAGACGTTTTGTAAAGATATCCGCAAGTTGATTTTTGCTATCAACATGCTCAAATACGAAGTCTCCTTTCTCAACATGGTCATGTAGGAAGTGGTGACAGACCTCAATATGCTTAGTGGGAGAGTGTAACAACATGTTTTTGGTTAGAATAATAGCACTAGTGTTGTCGCACACAATAGGAATACGTTGTAGTTTAATATCAAAATCAAGTAGTTGTTGTTTGAAGCAAAAAAATTGAGCACAACAACTACCGGTTGCTACGTATTCTGCCTCGGAAGTTGATAAAGAAATGTAAACCGGTTTCTTGATATGCCAACTTACTAAGGAGTTTGAAAACATGTGGCAAGTTCCACTAGTACTCTACTTGTCCGATTTGCAATCAAAAAAATTAGAATCGATATAACCAACCAAATTACAATCGTTTCCTTTGGAATACCAAAGCCCATACTTAGAAGTACCATGAAGATATCTAAGATGCATCTTATGGCTTTTAAATTCTATTCCTTAGGAGTCGATTGATAAACATGCTAAACATAATATTCGGCCTAGATGCAGTAAGATATAGAAGAGAACCAATCATATCTCTATACTTATTGACATCAACATCCTTACCATTTTAATTCCTCTCCAAGTTTCCATTTGTGGGCATTAGAGTGTCAGTTGATTTTGCATCTTCCATACCAAATCTCTTTAGTAATTCGTTGCAATATTTGGTTTGATACACGAAGGTCCATTCGTTGAGTTACTTGACTTGAAGCCCAAGGAAGTAATTCAACTCACCCTATATAAGTTTAGAAAACTCCTTGACAAGTTGCATGTTAGTGGAACCAAAAATGATATCATCGACATAAACTTGAACACTTTAGAGCAAGCATGAAATATTACCAGTATAGAATATATGTTAAGATATTAAGATGAGGTCACTCTAAACACATAAATTGAAACACGTCATGGTTATCAATTGAAATATTTGGAAATAAACACTCATAACATGTATCATACACACAATATATCATATGCCTTTGAAGAATAAATAGGTAAAGAAAAAACTTACTTACAAAGCAAGAAAAGGATTGAATGATATTACCTTACTGTATGAATGACGGGGGATGCACTTACATTTCACAAGGAACTCTCGAACGAAAGTTATAATAAATACAAAATGCGCCACAAACTCTATTGAAATCAAATGCTCTTACCACTTTTCTATTTGCAACAGTACCTGAAAGTGTTACTAATAATGTATCCAAGAAGGTGTAAGACCCCAATTTTGACCCTAAGATCCCTCATGCAATTTCATCATATGCATTAGCATTGGGATCATACCTTGGCATCCTCCTTACCCCTCTTTCATTGGGTTTGTTTTGGGAGATATCACCAAGCACCATGTGATTGTATCATACTTGTATATTATCATTTTTACTAACCAAAATACAAAAATATGTCTATGCATTTGCCGAACTCTTTTGTAGGAAGGGCGTGATCACCATTGATTTATCAAGATCATATCTAGGGTTTGAGACCCTCATGACAAAGAGCACAATCATTAATTGATCCAAGGATGGTTATGAGCATCACATATGAGTTCCATTGATTACTACATGTTATATTGATCAAGTTTTCTTCAAGAGTGTGGAGGTGATTTGCCTTGGAAACCCTAGTTTGATTGGGTATCTTGAGTAACTTCTCCAACAAGCTATCTTATCAGATTTCTCAAGGGACACTTAAAAATTAATCATCTTATGCATATATGATCCACCATGAGCCAAGAAAGTCCAAAGAATTGAAGGTTAGCAAGTTGGTTGATGGTGGTTGGCCAGATGAACTCATCTGATCAAAACTGGGGCTCCCTAGACCTTATCTCCTACAATTTTCACCATATGAAAATTATTCCAAAAGCAACGTTACTCTAAATGACATTCCAAACAACTTTCATGTTGAGACCTAGAGCTAGTTTTGCTTGGAAAATCCTTTTCTATATTGAAACATTATAGGTCATTTTGTCTAAACCCTAATTTGAAAGTCAACTTCCAAAGGCCATAACTTGCTCAATTTTTATTAGATGAAAGATTTCCAAGTCGCACAATCAAATTCAAGATGTCTACTTCAACTTTGATGTTTGGAGTGAGAGCAAATTCAACTTTTATGAGCATGTGATATGAGGTTACATTATATGTCCTTTTTGACCTATACCATTAAACAAGTGATTTTTCCAAACTTCAAAAATGCATAACTCTATCATTCCAAATACAAATGACATGAAATTGGTGATCATTTTGAAGGTCTTTGAAAGAGATACAACTTTGATGAAGACACTTTTCTCATTTGAAGCTCACATAAAAAGTTAAGTAAGGTGGAATATTGAGGTATATGGCTTGACACTTAGAAAAAATTTCAACATGTTGAAATTTCCAAACTTCCACCTCAAACTTCTACATGTTCCAAGCTCCAAATGAAAAAGTGTTGAACATCAAACTTGTTCCCCTTGACCCAAGCTTTCCAAAGAACCCAAGTTCATGCATTTTGGATGAAGTTTGCTAGGTCTGCGCATGGCTTTAACAGGGATGCATAATTGGAAAGAATCAAACTTCAAAACTTCAGTTCACTTTGCCTTGCCAATCAAGCTTCCATTCAGACTTCATTTGGAATGATTTTGGACCTTTTTGCATTGCACCATGGGCCTGCACATGCCCATGCACTCGTGCCATCAACATTGCTAAAATTGGACAAAATTTGAAGTGTGCAAATATCATTCATTCATGCTATAAATACATGTTCTCTGTGCTCATTTGAATCACACCTTGCGCGCCAGCTTTGCCCCCCATTGAAACCCTCTCATTCCAAAGGAAAACCTGATAAATTTCAACTTGAAATTTGAGATTGAATCTCAACTGTTGGAGATTCAAGAACTCCAGGATCCAAAGCCTTGCAACCTCTCTAATCACTTCCTACTAGCTTCTCAAGTGTGATCAGGTCGTGTTTGGAGCAAGCAACATCAAGAACTGCATAGCATTGAAGGTAATTTTCAGAAAACTTCATCTCTTCGAGTCTCTCTCAATTCTACTCAATTCTCTTGGATCTTTGGTTGTCTGAAGTCCTACCAATGTAGGCAAGAAGATTCAGTTGCTTAGAGGTCAAATCGAAGCAACTTAGTTGACACACCTCAAAATTCAACTCCTCATATCTTTCTATATATGTGGAGTTAGTTAAAATTGAGGTCAGATTCGTCCTATACGCCATTTTTTCTTTCCGATCATGTCCTCCTTTTTCATTTATGTGATGGTGATGACTGAACCAGTTCGGTGAGCCTCGCCTGAGAAGGTGACCGGATGTCCAGCGCCGGTGGTGTGCTGGACAGGTTCTAAGCCACATGATCATTCCAAAACGTTTTAATCTCACGCGTCGATTGTGAATACCAGACGTGCGGATGAGTTGACTAGCGTGCATCATGGAACGCGCGTTCTAGGCCACTTGATATGCCACCTCAATTAATGAGGGAGATCAAGTGGCTCTTGTTTTTTGCTATTTTCAGATTTCATTTTAATCCTTTTATTTTCATTAATTCATATTAATTTTAATATTGATCCAAAAAATATGAGAGTTTCACCAAAAAAAATTCAAATAATTTCCTCTTTCATATTCTGAATTAAAATTATTTTTTGGACCATTATTAATATTTTTCATGATTTAATTGATTTTGTGATTATTTTTAATTATTTAAAAATACTTTTAAGTCTTTAATAATTCTAAAAAAAATTCTCCAAGGTCCTTTGACCTTGTTTAACCTATGATAAATCTCATGGTCATTTCTTTGGTGTTTTGATGAGGTTTTAGGAATTTGACAAACTATATTTAATTTAAATGCCTTATTTTAGTATTTTTAATTTGAATAAATGCCAAATAATTTTGTTGACCAATTGTGATGACTTGTTTGAGTTTGACTCTTGTTGTTAGGCCTTGGTCAAGGTTGATTTGACTTTGTCAAGTTAATATCATTGGATTTAGGGGATTGATGGAATATACATTCCATCTCCCAAAATGAATGGATGATATTAATTTGGTAAATGTCCTCCTTTGATCAATTTGAGTTTTGATCCATTCCCCTCCCTCTTCATCTCATTCCCCTTCTTTATGCATCCATCTCATTTGGCTTATGATATCTCAAAGTCCTAAGGCTAGTTGATTGAAAAGTCAACATAAGTATGGATGAGATTATGCCACCTCTTTTGCATATTCTTTTTGTGGGTGGTATGTTTCATGAGCATAGTTCATTATACTATGTCTCTAACATGCATTAACACCAAAATTCTATTGCCCGACCTCAAATAGTTGTGACTTCTACATAAGTCCAATTACGATTGCTTAACATAGCGCTAAATTTGTGAAAATTTGTGACACAAAAGGCATAGCATTCTAGTTAGTGAGATTGTAAGTCTTCCCTCTTTCATGGTATTGTGTGGAAACTTGACCTTTTTTCCTTCCTTTGAAAGATGTCTTGGCTCAAGGATCCATGCTTGTGATAAGTGGGTTGAGTGTTCTCCAAAGAATGACTTAAAAAATGAAAAGCAAAAATAAAACAATATTAACTTCTAACTCATTAATAACTAACTTTTAATTTCAAGCCATTCACTTTAATGTCATTTAATTTTAGCCTTTATTCATTTGCCGTTATTCATACCATTCTAATTGTTTATGTTAATGCAATTTTTCACTTTGTCCATTTGGACCATATTGTGTGATATATCTTGTTTGTGTATACTTTGCTTGTTTGTATGGTCTTTGACCATTAATGTACATAATAACAATAAAAAAACCCTTAAAAAAATTTGTGTGGACTGTTGGCTCGATCTTGGACAAATGGACTTAGAACTTAGGCAACATTCCTATGTTAAAAGACTTGGCCAATGCCAACTTTCTGTAAAACCAAGTGCTTGCAATTTGAAGCTTCATTTGATACATCATTCAATATCCCTTTGAGTTCATCTGCAACCTGATCATTGTGAAGCTGTTATTTTGAACCTGTGACTTGTGGAATTCATCTGTTGCATGGGCTAATCTGAAGAAGATCATGGAGTGGCTAAGCTTGGATGTGGCTATCTTTATTTGATGTCTTTGCTCTTCAAGATAAATTAATTGTGCATTTGTGTGTTGCTTGATTCTAAATGTCCAGGGGAATTCTGGGTTTTTATTAACATTCTTGTCTATTGGATTGCTACCCATTGGTCAGATCTTTTCAACTCTTAACTTTTAATTTTGTGCATAGGATTAGTCTCTTCATCTTCTCCCCATTTATTTAATTTCAAAATCTCTCCACCCTTTTTCAAAAATCTTCTTTGATTGAACTTATTTTGTTATAAACTTTGACCACTTTGCAAAAAGATAGAAACTTTGGCCTTATGCCATTGCATTTTCAAACTTCTTTTCTTAAATCAAACTTGTAAATAAACTTAATTATACTTGACTTAAACTTTCAAAAGCCAAAAATAACTAACTCATTCAAACCATTTTTAGACCTTTGTGCCTTTCAAACTTAATTTTTGTTAAAAACCATGCATCCACTTTGAAATTTGTATCACGAACTACGAGGTTTTGATCCCTCATTTTTATGTTGGTACGTAGGCACAAGTCCGAAGGTCTTGTCAAACACAAAAATATAATTAATGCATTCTTTTCTCATCCCCCCATTAAATTTGTTTGTGAACATCATTTTTGTACCAAATACATATGCAAACAAAAAGGGCTCCCTAGGAGTACCTAGGATACTTTGGGTGCTAACACCTTCCCTCTGTGTAACCACCCCCTTACTTGTAATCTCTGACATTTTATTAGTTTTGATTTGAAAACTTCTTACTTTTGGGTTTTGTTCGTATATAAGCGCGGTGGCGACTCTTGTTATTTGATCTCTAGCTTATCCATAGCTTGATGATCATGAATTTACCGCTACAAAAGGTTATTCACTTGATGATCATCCTTTATGATTGGAATTTAATTCTTGTTCAAATCATGATATTTATCTTGCTCCTCCTCGTGTTTTTATCGACTTAGGTTGATCAATCCCTTATTTTATATACTTGAGTATGTCTTATTAAAGATAAACCTACAGCACAAAATAAAATATTTTTTCTGAGATTTCTCGAATAGGAAACGTTAATAGTAATCAACACACTTTTACCATTTAATGAACACTAGATGTTGATCTCCTTTGGTCACACAACCCTTCTTACTTTCCACAAAGTCAATGAAATAGGGATATGCCACACGTATCATGTCTTGAGCATCCACAAACGAGATCCCATACTCTTTTCATAGAGCCAACACATTTATCTTGCAAGATCAGCGAAAAGTGCTAGGTACCCAATCTTCATTGGGTCCTTAAGGATTAGTAAAACCTTGGTTGCATTTGGGTAACCATTGATAAATGCCTTTAGGAACAAAGAGTCTCAGAAACTTGCATTTTTCAATAGTTGATCTTTCTTGCAACAATAATGACAAGATACGTTATGATGAGATGTACTTTTGATATTTGAGTCCTTTTTAATATACTTATGATTTTTATATGAATGATTCAAAGACCGTTCAAACTTTGATGGATCAATATAAAATTCAATCTTTGGTTGTAATGCTTTTTCCAATTTGACTTGAAGAGTATTTATCTCTTTTTTCCAATTGTGACAAGATTCACAACCAAAACATGAAGGTTATTCTTGTCTTTTAAAATATCCACCATAGACTGCTTAAGAGCTTCCATATTCTTTTCATTTTCCAAAATTTTAGCTTTTAAGTGTGAAAGTACTCTTTAGTTTGAAGCTAAGTTTTTGAATGCGTCTATGGCTTGTCTTTGTAGATTTTCAAAAGATATTTTTAATTGAGAATAAGATCATTCATGAGTAGATTCAAGCTTAGAGTGACTTACAATCTTCTTCTTATTTTTGTTTGCCATGCATCATATCTTGGCCGACCCGACACTTGAATTGGAGCTTCCATCACTTGAAGAATTACTCTCGCTCTCCCAAGCAACATAAGCTCTTTTAGACTTTCTAGATTTCTTGTGATGGTCTTTATCTTTATCTTTCTTGATCATAGGACACTCCAGCCTATAGTGACCTTCTTTTCCATAGCATGAACTTCTAGGTTTACCCTTCTTATTCTCATCTTACTTTGAGGAGTTAGATAGCCTTATAGATTTACTTTGGTTCTTGTTGGAGTATTTATCTCCATGTTTCCACATATACCTATTAACCTTTTTGATGAACAACTTCATATCTTCTTCATCATAATTCTTGTCATCTTTTGTTTCACAATCACTTTGCTCATTGTGTGACGACTTTGAGCTTAAAGTCTTTAGAGAAATAGACTTTTTTATCTACCTCCTTGTCTTTACCTTTCTCCTTCTTTACATTATTCTCTTGCTCTTTTTCATGTTTTTCCAAGCAAATGAGTTCTTGGTCATGTTCTTCCAATGTGCCAAACAAAGTAGTGAGATCAAGTGTTTTAAGATCATTCGCCTCCTTGATTGTTGTGACCTTGGGTTTCCATTCCCTATTAAGACACCTTAAAATTTATTAGTAGCAATATCATTGGAAATAGACTTAGCTAGAGAGTTCAACCGGTTTATAATATGTGTGAACCTCTTTTGCATGTCTGCAATGGATTCACCATGCTTCATAAGAAAGAGTTCAAACTCTTGATTTAATGTATTGATCCTAGCTTGTTTGACCTCATTAGTTCCCTCATGCGAAACTTCTAATGCGTTCCACATGGCTTTGGCGGTTTTGTAAGACCCCAATTTTGACCCTAAGATCCCTTATGCAATTCCATCATAAGCATAAGCATTGGGACCACACCTTGGCATTCTCTTTACCCCTCTTCCATTGGGTTTGTTTGGGGAGAGATCACCAATCACTTTTTGATTATATCATACTTTTATATTATCATTTTACTAACCAAAATACCAAAAATATATCTTTGCATCTATCTAACTCTTTTGTAGGTAGGGCATGATCTCATTGATACATTAATCACATCTAGGGTTTGAGACCCTCATGAACAAAGAGCACAACCAATAATTGATTCAAGAATGGTTACAATCATCATATATGAGTCCTAATGATCTCTACATGTTATATTGATCAAGTTTGCTTCAAAAGTTTGAGGGTGATTTGCCTTGGAAACCCTAGTTTGACTAGGTATCTTGAGTAACTTCTCCAACAAGTTATATTTTGATCAAATTTATCAAGGGACACTTCAAAATTCATTATATTATGCATATATTATCTACCATGAGCCAAGAAAGTCAAGAGAATTGGAAGTTATAAAGTTGGTTGATGGTGGTTGGCCAGATGAATTCATCTGATCAAAACTGGGTCTCCCTAGACCCTATATCCTACAATTTCCACCATATGCAAATGATTCTAAGAGAAAACTTACTCTAAATGGCATTATAAACAACTTTCATGTTGAGACCTAGAGCTAGTTTTGCTTTTAAAATCATTTTCTATGTTGAAACATTATAGGTCATTTTGTCTAAACCCTAATTTGAAAGTCAACTTCCCGAGGCCATAACTTGCTCAATTTTTATGAGATGAAATATTTACAAGTTTCACAATCAAATTTAATGTGCCTACTTAAACTTTTATGTTTGGAGTGGGAGCTAATTCAACTTCTTTGAACATGTGATATGAGGCTACATTATAGGTCACTTTTGACATATACCATTGATCAAGTGATTTTTCCAAACTTCAAAAATGCATAACTCTATCATTTAAAATCCAAATGACATGAAATTTGTGACCATTTTGAAGGTCTTTGAGAGAGATACAACTTTGATGAAGACACGTTTCTCATTTGAAGCTCCTATAAAAAGTTAATCAAGGTGGAATATTGAGACATATGGCTTGACACTTAGAAATTTTTCCAAACTTCCACCTCAAATTTCTCCAAGTTCCAAGCTACAAATGAAAATGTGTTCAACATCAAACTTGTTCCTCTTGATCTCACCTTTCCAAAGAGCTCAAACTCATGCATTTTGGATGAGAAATGCATAGGCTGCACATGGCTTAAACAAGCTCATATCATTTGGCATGGATCAATCTTCAAGTGACAATGCACATGTACCTTGCAATCCAATCCATCTTCAAAGCATCTGATCTTCAATTTGTACTTTCAAACCATCATTCCATGGGGCCTATGCGCGCCCATGCAGCATGGCATCATCATTTTACCAAATTTAGAAAGTAGAGAGAGTGTGCAAATATCATTTGATTTCCCTATAAATTGAGGCCCTTATGCTCAAAATTAAGACACATATTGCGCCGGTTTTGAATCTCCATTGAAAACCCTTCACTCTAAGAGGATAACCCTGATAAATTCATTTGAAATTGAGCTTGAATATCCATTATTTTGGAATTCAATTCTCCAGGAATCCATTGCTTCTAAACCTTTCCATTCCTCTCCTGCAAGCAATTAAAGTGAAGCCAAGCACAATTCAGATCAAGATCTAGCAAGCTCAAACCTCCATTGAAGGTAATTTGCAGAAATTTTAAACTCTTCGATTCTCTTAAATTGTTGCTCAATTCCATTGATTCTTGAGTTGTCTGAAGTCCTACCGATGTAGGCAAGAAGTTTGAGTTGCTTTGAGGCCAAATCGAAGCAACTCAGATCATGAACCTCATTTTTCAATTCCACATATCTCTCAATATAATTGGAACTGGATGAATTGGAGGTGATATTCGTGCTCAGTGGTGTTTTTCCTTTAAGATCATGTCCCTGTTTTCTTTTTTGGTGATGGTTCATGTTAATTAGTCCAGTGAAGCTCACCGGAGAAGACAACCGGAGCTCTGGCTCCGGTGATGAGGTGTCTTGAGTTTGAGCCACTTGATCCAAGTTCCATGTTCTAATCTAGAGCGTTTGTTTTGATTACCTCATTTGCCACGCAGTTGACTAAGGAACACATGGAACGCGTGTTTTGGATCATCAGATATGCCACCTCAATTAATGAGGGAGATCTGATGGTCCACGTATTTTTTTTTCTGAATTTCATTTTAATTCCATTTTCTTCAATAATTCATATTAAATTCAATATTGATCCAAAAAAATGGGACTTTCACCAAAAAATTTCAAATATTTTTACCTTTCATATTCTGAATTAAAATTATTTTTTGGATCGTTATTAATATTTCTCATGAATTAATTGATTTTTCATTTGTTTTTAATTGTTTAAAAATATTTTTAAGTGTCCAAAAATTATGAATTTTTTTCTCCAAGGTCCTTTGACCTTGTTTGACCTATGATAAATCTCATGGTCATTTATTTTGGTGTTTTGATGAGATTTTAGAATTTGGACAAAACATATTTGAATTTAATGCATTATTTTAATATTTTTAATTGAATAAATGCCATTTTAATTATGTTGACCATTTGTATTGACTTAATTGAGTTTCTTATTTGTTGTTGGGCCTTGGTCAAGGTTGATTTGACTTTGTCAAGTTAATATTATTGGATTGAGGGGATTGATGGAATGTACATTCCATCTCCCAAAATGAATGAATAATATTAATTTGGTAAAAGTCTTCCTTTGACCAATTTGTGATCTCATTCATCCCCTTCCCTCTTCATCTAATTCCCCCTTTTCATCCATTCATTTCCATTTGGCCAATGACATCTCAAAGTCCAAATGCTAATTGATTGAAAGATTAACATGAGTATGGATGAGATTAGGCCACACCTTTTGCATATTTGTTTTGTGTGTGTGTGTGGTATGTTTAATGAGTATAGCTCATAATACTATGTCTCCAACATGCATTAACCCCAAAAGTCTATTTCCCGGCCTCAAATAGTTGTGACTTCTACATAAGTCCAATTACGATTGCTTAACATAGCGCTAAATTTGTGACACAAAAGACATAAGCATTCTAGTTAGTGAGATTGTAAGTCTCCCCTCTTCCATGGTATTGTGTGGAAACTTGGCCTTCTTTCCTTCCTTTGGAAGATGTTTTGGTTCAAGGATCCAGGCTTGTGGCAAGTGGGTTGATTGTTCTCCAAAGAATGTCTTGAAATCAAAAGTAAAACAAAACTAACTACTAACTTACTAACCATTAACTTTAAATTTCAAGTCTTTACTTTAATGCAATTTACTTTTAGCACTTTATATCATTTGCCATTATACATATCATTCTAATTGTTTATGTTAATGTAATTTTCAATTTGTCCACTTGGACCATATTATGTGATAATATTTTGTTTGTGTTACTTTGGTCTTTGACCATTAATGTACATAATAACAACAAAAACCCTAAAAGATTTTTGAGTGGACTGTTGGTCTGATTTTGCCCAATTGGACTTAGAACTTAGGCAACATTCCTTTCCTAATGGATTAGGCCAATGCCAATTTGTTGAAGAACCAAAGTACTTTCAATTTGAAATCCATCTGATACACCATTCAAGACCTCTCCAGTTCATCTGCAACATTGAGCATTGTTAAGTTGTTATGTTGAACCTACTACTTGTAAAATTCATCTGCTACATAGGCTATTTTGAAGAAGATCATGAAGTGGATAAGCTTGGATGAGGCCATCTTTATTTGATGCCTTTTGCTCTTCAAGATTGATATAATTATGCATTTGTGAATTTCTTAATTCTAAAAGTCCAAGGGAATTCTGGGTTTCTATTGACATACTTGTCTATTGGATTGCTCCCATTTGGTCAGATATTTTCAACTTTAAACTTTTAAATTCTTGTATATATGGTAGTCTCTTCATCTTCTCCCCATTTCTTTAATTTCAAAATCTCTCCCTCCATTTTCAAAACCTTCTTTGTGTGAACTACTTTTGTTCTAAACTTTGACCACTTTTGCAAAAGATAGAAACTTTGGCCTTATGCCATTGCATTTTCAAACTTATTTTCTTAAATAAAACTTGTAAATAAACTTAATCATACTTGACTTAAACTTTCAAAAAGCCAAAAATAACTAACTAATTCAAACCATTTTAGGCCTTTGTGCCTTTCAAACTTAAATTTTGTTAAAACCAACACACTCATTTTGAAATTTCTAGCACGAACTATGAGGTTTTGATCCCTCATTTTTATGTTGGTACGTAGGCACAAGTCCGAAGGTCTTGTCAAACACAAAAAGATAATTAATAAATTCTTTTCTAATCCCCCCATTCTATTTGTTTGTAAACATCATTTTGTACAAAATACATATGCACACAAAAAGGGCTCCCTAGGAGTACCTAGGACACTTTGGATGCTAACACCTTCCCTCTGTGTAACCAACCCCCTTATCTGTGATCTCTGATTTTTATTTGGAAACTTCTTACTATTTGAGTTTTGTTCGTACTTTTCCCTTTTCCCTTGGAAACAATAAAAGTGCGGTGGCGACTCTTGTTATTTGATCTCTAGCTTGCCAATAGCTTGATGATCATGAATTTCCCACTACAGGTTTCATAGTGGGAAACACGATAAAATTCATCAACACCGAGTGCGAATATGAGAATGTTTTGTGTTTTCCAATCGTATGACCATAATTTCTTATCATTATCATTCCCTTGATTTTCCAGTTTTTGTATGACGACGCCTTCACCATTGGTCATTGTAATTTGGCCGGGACCATTAATGATGACGTCCCATACAGCCTTATCAATCGAGTTGATATGTATACGCATACAAACTTTCCAACAGCCATATTTTTTGTCAGTGAAAATTGGTCCTCTATTGTACCCCCATTTATGTTCACTAGCCATTTTCTAATAAGCAAACATTCAAGCACATAATTAACCGGATCTCGTGATACCAGTTGTTAGAAAATAGGCTTAGATCTAGAGGGGGTAAATATACCACTAGTTAAAAACTTTGACAAAAAATAGTTTTGAAAAATTTATGGCGCACGGAAGCAAGCGGAAGTATCCCAGATCAAAATCGTCTAACCGAACCCGCTATCAAAAATCTATGATATTTGTAATAATAATCATGGTATGATAGTGAATCAAAAATTGACCAAAGACAATTAATCACAACCAATTGAATTCAAAGCAACTAGGATAGTCTACTTTCAATGGTAAATCAAACAAAAAATCAATTGAGATGATTTGTCGAACACCTAGTGTGCAATCGATATTGTTTGGAATTTGATGTGGTATTGTTGATCTTAAAACCCAATCACAACCTAAGGAATTGTGATCAACTCAAAAACACCATTTTCAAAATGTATTAAAAAATATTATCCAAACAAATTGATCGTGCGATCAATGAAATTAAAAATTTGCAAACCAAAAATAAAAGAGAGATAAAGAGAGAGTACACAAGGATTTGTTTACGTATTTCTCGAATCGACCTCGTTATAGGTATATTTGCTCTTAATTCGAACTCAAATTGAGATAATGAAATTAACCTTACTTTACAAATGTATGTATATACGAGAGATGTATCAATCCAACCCTACAAACCCTAAGTTTTATGTTGATTCTGACACCTCCTCTTTCCTTGATCAAAGCTTGATCAAGTAACCCAACAATGTTGATTTGATTCACTGTCTCATGCTACTTGTTTGCAACAAACCCCTTGTTCTTCAAAGCTTTCACTCGATCGAATCTAAAACATACAATTTTTGTAACCCAAGATTTACCAATGCAATCCACCGTCCCACACTACTCCTTTGCAAGAACCTTCTGTTCTTCAAAGATTTCACTCGATCAAATCTGAATTGTGTAATCTTATCCAAAACCTTCAAACCTTAAACTATCTTGAAGGAAAACCCCAACTTAATTTTCTTATTTGAAACCCTCAAAGATCTCAACCTAATTTACAGTCAATCAACCAAAATTGGACGTTATCAACCCTAATTCTAGATGGCACCCAAATAAAGAATGATTATGTGTATTTTATTTGTGTGTGTGTCTAGGATGAGGTTGAAAATGATGGGAATGCTTTGAAATCCTTGTCTCGTATAGGTTTTACTCTCTAGAAACCTTACTAGAAATGATGCATTTATGAAGTATTTATATGCATGCATGTTTTGAGGCAAAAGGAATACAAAAGATTTGAAAAAGTTATGATTTTTTTGAAATATATGTTGCATGAGCCGACCTGTTCAACGCATGTGCCGACGTGTATAGGTCAAGCATTGACCTGTAAAGGTCATGTGTCGACCTATAGAGGTGGCACATCTAACAGAAGCTACAGACTTTAAAAATGCAGTACATGAGCCGACCTGAAAATCATATGTGTTGACCTATATAGGTCATGCGTTGACCCGTGTAGTCAACACATGCTATAAGCTCTAAAAATGGAATACGTGAGCCTACCTGAAAATACTCTGCATCGACCTATGCAGTCAGCACATGCTATAGGCTTTAAAAATGCAGTACATGTGCCGACCTGAAAAACGGATGTGTCAACACATAGAAATTTTTTGCCCATAAAACTTGTTTTTGATGCATTTTTTATGCATGAAACCTTTTCCAACATTTTTCCAAATTTTTTTATGCTTCCTAATTCTAAGATACACATTCAGAATCAGAGGATATCATCCCATATACATCAATGATAAAGTATCCTAGTTTTGACATCATGCAAAATACATCTAACATAAAGTAGCACACACGTCCAAGAGGTGGTTATATTCATTTTACGACTAGGTTATGTTTTGATTCCACAAATAATGTGGTTGAATATGACACATGTATCATTGGTGTCGAAGCCACTATTGACCTCAAAATCAAAATCCTCGAGGTATATAGAGATTCAACTTGGTAATTTATCAAGTGAAAGGAGAATGGGAAACTCGCATCCTAAGTTGATCCCGTATCACGCTCATGTCGTAGAATTGATGAAGTATTTTGACAAAATTACTTTCCATCATATCTCAAGAGAGGAAAATAAGGAGTATGATGCTTTGGCTACATTATCATCAATGTACCAATTAAGATTCCACAGTGAATCTCCGATCATCCAAATGGACCGTAAAGATGAGCCAACACATTGCCAATCAGTTGAAGAAGAAACCGATGGTAAACCATTGTTTCACAACATCAAATTCTATCTACAAAGGAAAAAATATCCAGTGAATGCTTCAGCCATGGATAAGAAATCTTTGATATAGTTAGCATCCAATTTTTTCCTGAGTAATGACGTGCTCTATAAAAGAAATCATGACATGGTTCTGCTTAGATGCGTGGATATTCACAAAGCATACATGTTGATTGGGGAATCCATGAAGGATCATTTGGAACTCGTGCCATGGCAAAAAAGATTCTAAGGGTTGGCTATTACTGGTTGACAATGGAAACAAATTGTTTTCGCTACACCAAAACATGCCACAAGTTCCAGATTTATGTTGTCAAAGTGCATGTGCAGCCTACTCTGCTAGATGTTTTAACTTCTCCTTGGCCATTCTCAATGTGGGGCATTGACATGATCAGTCTCATAGAGACAAAAAATTCCAATGGACATCGCTTCATCCTGGTCGCTATCGATTACTTCACTAAATGGGAATAAGCCGCTTTCTACACCAATGTGACGAAGCAAGTGGTCGCCTAATTTATCAAGAATGAGATAATTTGTCACTATGGAATTCCTAGCAAGATAATTATTGATAATGGGTCGAACCTGAATAACAAGATTATCAAAGAGTTATGTGAGAGCTTCAAGATTGAGCACCATAACTCATCATTGTATCGACCAAAGATGAATGGCCCTATAGAAGCAGCAAATAAAAACCCTATAAGGATTGGCACAAAATGCTACCCTTTTGCATTGCACAAATATCGAACATATGTCTACACTTCAACAGTGGTAACCCCATTCTCTTTCGTTTACAGGATGGAAGAAGTACTCCATATCTAAGTGGAGATCCCCTTGATGTAAATCTTGATGGAGACCGAGCTAGATGAAGTTGAATGGATTCAAAATAGATTTGATCAATTAAATCACATTGACGAGAAGTGCATGACTGCTTTGTACCATGGACAGTTATATCCGAAACAACTCAATGGGGCGTTTGACAAGAAGTTTTGTCCCTGAAAATTCAGTGAAGGTGATTTCATGCTCAAGAAGATCTTCCCTATATGCAAGGAATCACGCGGAAAGTGGACTCCAAACTATGAAGGCCCATACATTGTAAAGAAAAGCCTTCTCTAGAGGTGCTTTGATTCTTAAAATATGGATGGCGAAGAGTTCCCACACCTAGTGAACTCTGATGTAGTCAAAAAAATATTATACCTGACAAAGATCCCACTAAGTAGAAAACCCGAAAGGGCGACTTAGGCAAAAAAGAGCGTCCTAGTGGACTGAAAACCCGAAAGGGTGGTCCAGGAAAAAGTAAGGGACATAAAAGCTAAAAGATTGCATCAGGAAAGATTGATTATATAAAAGAGACAAAAATGAGAAAGATTAATCCAACTTCTCCCTTCAGACACAAGGTTTGTGGACTCATGGTTATAGGGCTAGTAGTGGTTATTGTGTTTCAATGTAAACCTCATTCTCATTTTCATTTTCAATTTGTAACATTACATATGGAGCTACACCATTTGTGTGCTACCATTATATGAATTAATACAAATTTTCCTATCAAATACTTTCATTCATGCTTTTCTCTATTTTCTTTGTTATGCAAAACGTTATTTATTTGTTAATGAAATTTTTTGAACTTAAAGAATAATAAACAAATTGAAAAGACAAAAATTGCTTTGACATGTGAGAGGATTAAAGAGAAATCATTACTTTCCCAAAAGTCACAAGGTTGTAAAAGCACTTCTGGATCACCATAATAGGAATCTACATATAGCAGAACTCATCAATCTTCTGAAAGGACCATTGGCTAGTTGTAACTAGAAAGGCTAATAGAAGTACCATGAATACATTTATACAAAAGATATTTGGTAGAGTTCTTGATGTTGGAGAATCAAAACCTCCATAAAAAACCTCTATAAACACCTGGCTTATATAAGCTTTAGCATTTACATGCCATGATCATTCATTTATCATGCATAGAAGCAAAATTCAAAATCACGCACAACCCGAAGTATACTTTGCACTCATTTTCATTGACCAGGATCTTGTTGTGATTTATCCCTTGACCCAAATTCCAATTTTCATTGACATATTCAAAGTCCAATTGTCATTAGCAACTCCAAAAACAAAGTCTGGTTGTTATCATCATCCATTTTTAAAGCCTGAATATCATCGACATCCCTCTTTAAAGTATGATTGTCATCGGCATCCATTTTATAATCCGGTCATTATCGACATTGATTTCAAAGTCTGGTTGTTATCGGCATCCATGGAAAAGTCTAGTTGTCATCGACATTCATTCACCCCAGTTCGTTTGTTACCGACACTTACCATCAAAAGTCCAACTTTGATTGGCACCTACAAAGAATTTATATTTGCTCCTTTTCGAGATATTTGTCTAGTTGTTCTAATGTATCCCTAGAAAGTCGATTGTATGACTCTTCGTTGTAAGGAATTTCTAGAACCTGTGTTGGACGAATTATTTCTTAAGAATATCCAGAGTTTACGTTGGATGCATTTCTAATAATAAATCTCCAAAATCTTCTCTTTGATGAATTCTTTCTTAAGAATCTCCGATCTCATATCTCGGGTGAATTCTTTTTTAAAAATCTCCAGATTCTTTATTTGGATGAATTTCTAATCAGAAATATCAAGAATCTTGGCTTGGATGAATTCTTTTTTAAGAATCTTCAATCTTCTGTCTCAAACGATTTATTTGGATGAATTTCTAGTAAAAAAAATCTAGAACCTTGTCTTGGATAAATTCTTTCTTAAGAATCTCCAGAGTCTGTATTTGGATGAATTTCTAATCAGAAATATCCACACCCATGTCTCAGATGAATTCTTTCTTAAGAATCCCAAGATCTTTTATTTGGATGAATTTCTAATCAGAAATCTCCACAACCTTGTCTTAGATGAATTCTTTCTTAAGAATCTCCAGAGTTTTAATTTGGATGAATTTCTAATGAGAAATATCCATAACCTTGTCTTGGATGAATTCTTTCTTAAGAATCTCAAATATTTTGTCTCATATGAGTTTTTCTTAAGAATATCCAAAGTTTTTATTTGGATGAATTTTTGATTAGAAATCTCCAGACTTTGTCTTGGATGAATTCTTTTTTAAGAATCTACATAATCTTTGATTGGATGAATTTCTTATCAGAAATCACCAGAACCTTGTCGTGGAAGAATTCTTTCTTAAGATTCTCCAAAAACCTTGATTAGATGAATTTATAATTAGAAGTCTCCAGAACCTTTCAGATATATTCCAAATGTTTGTTTTTCATCTCTGACAAGCTGATGAAACCCACTTTTGAATATTCCTTAGTTAACTTCCATATGAATTTCTCCAGTAGGGTTTTTTATCCTCAACAAGTCTTTTACCCTGTTTATCATTTCATTCCCTATGGACCATCACTACCACATATCTTCATTTCTTCCCACGGGTCCACCTTTCGTTCTCCATCCATCATAAGACAGTTTGTTAGGGTTCATCTCATATCACACCATATCCCTAACAAAGAAAAAAGAGTCCTCCATAGATTCATAACATATCATATAATTTCATCCAGGTACAAAATTCTGATCCTTTTGTATTTATATACCTTTCACCATGATTTTATGAGGATTATCCGTGAGTGCAACTTTATGTTATATGTATTTTGTATGATGTTAAAACTATGACACTTTAGCATTTATGTACATTGTACGGTATCATCTGATTCTAGTTGTGCATTTTAGCATTAGGAAGCACGACAATATGTTTGGAAATAGTTTAGAAAAGATTCATGCATAAAGAAAAGGTTTTATGCATCAAACATTCATTTTTGTGTGAAAACCTATCTACAGCTTGAAACATACGCATTATAGGTCGACCTATAGAAGAAATTTTTTCTACAGGTCGTTACATACGATTTATAGGTTGACTCATGTGTTGTAGTTTTAAAGCCTGTCGGCTATGTTAGATATGTCGCCTCTACAGATCGGCACATAACCTGTACAAGACGACAATAACTTTTATAAGTAGACCTATAGGTCAAAAATCTTGAAAATTTGCATTGCTTTCCATACCTTTTGCATTCCTTTTGCTTGACACTTGTTTAGACACACACACATACAAGCACGCACATACACATACACACACACACACACACACCACACACACACACACACACACACACACACACACACACATATATATATATATATATATATATATATATATATATATATATATATATATATATGTATATATATATATATATATATATATATATATGTATATATATATATATATATATATATATGTATATATATATATATATATATATATATATATATATATATATATATATATATATATATATATATATATATATATATATATATATATATATATATATATATATATATATATATATACTTGGTACATGCATCATTTTTAGGAAGGTGTCTAGAAAGTAAAACCTATACGAAACCAGGATTTAAAGTATTCTCATCATCTTCAACCTCATTATATGCATATACATAATCAAACTACACATAATCATTTTTTGATTGGGTGCCATCTAGATTAGGGTTGATAACATCCAATTTAGGTTGATAGTACTGCAAATTGGATTGAGAACTTTGAGGGTTTCAAATCAGAAAATCAAGTTAGGGTTTCCCTTCAAGATTATTTAGGGTTTTTAGTTTTTGGGCAAGACTATACAATCCGGATATGATCGAGCGAAGCCTTTAAAGAACGGGAGGTTCTTGCAAAGGAGTAGCGTGGGATGGTGGATCGTATTAGTAAATCTTGGGTTTCAATAAATGTGCATTTTAGATTAGATAAAGTTAAAGCTCTGAAGTAAAATGGGTTTCTTGCAAAGAAGTAGCGTGAGACGGTGAGTCAAAGCGAAATTGTTGGTTACTTGATCAAGCTTTGATCAAGAGAAGAAAAGGTGTCAGTATCAACATCAAACTTATGGTTTATAGGGTTGGATTGCTATATTTCTCTTGTATACATACATTTGCAAAGTAATATATATTACTTTATCTCAATTTAAGTTATAATTGAGGTAAGACGTACCCATAACGAGATCGATTGGGGAACTTCCTAAAAAAACCTTGTGTACTCTCTCTTTCTCTATCTCTCTTTTATTTTCGGTTTCCAAATTGCCAATTTCATCGATCGTGCAATCAAATTGTTTGGATGATAATTTTTTATTACATTTTGAAATTGGTGTTATTGATTTGATCACGATTCCTTAGGTTGTGATTGCGTTTTAAGATCAACAATACCATATACAGTTCCAAACAATATAGATTTCACACTAGGTGTTCGACAAATTAGCTCAATTGATTTTTTTTTGTGAATTATCATTGGAATTAGACTATCCTTGTTGATTTGCATTCAACTGGTTGTGTTTAGTTATGTTCGATCAATTGGCTATTCATTATCATAACGTTGCCACTATTACGCATATATGAGATTTTTTATAGCGGGTTTGGTTAGATGATTTTGATCCGAGATATTTTAACTTGCTTTTGCGCCATAAAATTTTCAAAACTATTTTTTGTCAAAGTTTTAACTCGGGGTCTATTTACCCCCCCCCCCCTCTAAATCTAACCATATCGTCTAACAAGTGGTGTCACGAACCCTAGTTAATTTCGTGCTTAATATTTGCTTATTAGAAAGCTTGTATGCGTATCCATATCAACTCGATTGATAAGGGTGTATGGGACGTCATCATCATTCGTCCTAATGGAATTATAATGACCAATGGTGAAGGTGTCTTCTTACCAAAATCGTAAAATCAATGAAATGATAATGATAAGAAATTGTGATCTTGTGATTGGAAAACACAAAACATTCTCATATTTGCACTTGGTGTTGATGAATTTTATCATGTTTCCCATTGTGAAACTGCCAAGGCTATGTGGAACACATTATAAGTTGCCCATGAGGGGACTAATGAGGTCAAACAAGCTAGGATCAATACATTGAATTAGGAGTTTGAACTCTTCCCTATGAAGCATGGTGAAACCATTGCCGAAATACAAAAGAGGTTCACACACTTATAAACTAGTTGAACGCTCTAGGTAAGCATATTTCTAATGATATTGCTTCTAATAAAGTTTTGAGGTGTCTTAATAGGGAATGAAAACCCAAGGCCACCTCAATCAAAAAGGTGAATGATCTTAAAACACTTGATATCACTGCTTTGTTTGGAAAATTTGAAGAACATGAGCAAGAACTCACTTGCTTGGAGAAACATGAAAAAGAGCATGAGAAGAAGGTAAATAAGGAGAAAGGTAAATATAAGGAGGAAGAGAAGAAGTGTATTGCTCTAATAACTTCAAGTTCAAAGTCCTCACACAATGAGCAAAGTGATTATGAAATAAAAGATGACAAGTATTGCAATGAAGAAGATATGGGGTTATTCATCAAAGGGTTTAATAGATACATGTGGAAACATGGAGATAAGTACTTTGAAAAGAACCGATCTAAATCTAGGAGATTATTTAACTCCTCACAGGAAGATAAGAATAAGAGGGGTAAACCTAGAAGTTCATGATACAATCACGGAAAAACGTGTCATTATAGGCCTAAGTGTCCTATGATCAAGAAAGATAAAAAGAAAGTCCATAACAAGAAATCTAGAAAGTATAGAATAGCCTATATTGCTTGGGAAAGCGAAAGTGATTCTTCAAGTGATAAAAGCTCGAATTCAAGTGTCAAATCAGCCAAGATTTGCTACATGCCAAACAAAAAGAAGAAGGAGACTGTAAGTCACTCTAAGCTTAAATCTACTCATGACTTATCTTTTTAAAATCTACAAAGGCAAGTCATACGCGCTTTCAAAAAGTTAGCTTCAAACAAAAGAATCTTTTCACACTTAGAAGCTAATGTCTTGGAAAACGAAAAAAATACGGAAGCTCTTAGGAAATCTATGGTAGATATTCTAAAAGATGATAATGAGGATGACAAACATTAATGGTTTGATTGTGAAACTTGTCACATTTGGAAAAAGAGGGAAAAACTCTTAAAGATAAGTTGGATAAGGCATTACAACCTAAGGTTACTTTTGATATTGATACTTCTAAATATGATATTCCTTCTCATAATTCTTGTAGAAGGTATATTTTTGTTGAAAAGGGTTCTAATAGCAAAAGCACATATTCTCTCAACTTTTATTGTTATTATTGTTGCAAAAAGGGACACGATATTGTAAAGTTCAACTTTAGGAGACTTTTTGTTCCTAAATACGCCTTTCAATGGTTGCCTAAATGCAACAAAGGTTTCATTAATGCTCAAGGACCCAATGAAGTTTGGGCACCTAGAACTTTTCATTGATCTTGCAGGATAAATGTCTTGCCTCTATGAAGAGAGTATGGGATCTCGTTTGTGGAGACTCAAGACATGATACGGGTGAGATCTGCTTATTGATTTGACTTAGTGGCAAGGAAGAAGGATAGTGTTAGCAAGGAGGTCAACATTTAGTGTTCTGATAATTGGTAAAAGTATGTTGGTTATTATTAATGTTTTCTATCCGAGAAGTGTCAGAAAAGGTATTGTGTTTCATGGTGTAGGTTTATCTTCAACAAGACATACTCAAGTGAATCAAATTAGGGACTGATCAACCTAAGATGATGAGACATGAGGAGGAGAAATATAATTGTCATGACTAAACAAGATTGAGAGTCCAATCATAAAGGAAAATCATCAGGTCAATGAGATTCTTGGATACATTATTAATCACACTTTCAAGTACTTTTACAAAGAGAAAAGTGGTAAAAGTGTTCGTCTTCAAAGAGTTTGTGGCACATTTTTGCATTTATTCCAATTTTCGTTTGAGGGTTCCTTGTGGAATGCAAGTACATCCT
This sequence comes from Lathyrus oleraceus, assembly GCF_024323335.1. NCBI lineage: Eukaryota > Viridiplantae > Streptophyta > Magnoliopsida > Fabales > Fabaceae > Lathyrus > Lathyrus oleraceus. Next base: position 599,521,984 of record NC_066583.1, on the reverse strand, counting down.
TCGTCATTTGTACGATGAGGTAATATTGTTTCAATCCTTTTATTGCTTTGAAGTAAGTTCTTTCTTTTACCTTTTTATTTCTTAAAGGTTTTTGATATTGTGTGTATGATACATGTTATGAGTGTTCATTTCCAAAAATTTCAATGATAACCATTGTGTGTTTCATTCAACATGTTTATAGCGGCCTCATTCTAAATATATTCACATGTGATATATATATTTTACTACTTCATGCTTACATTTGTGTGTGTGCATGTCATTGGCTAGCAAATCATGAAAAACAATCATATGCATGTGTCTCTCATCAATTGGTCATGCATGAGTCAAGTTGAGTCTTCCAAGGTCATTCCAAATTCAAATGTGTTAAATTTTTCAATTTTTGGATATCATGTGTCGACACATATTTCGTATAGGTTTGCATATAAAAATAATTTTTTGCATTTTTCAAAATTTGTTCAGTATGTGTCGACACATGTGTTGGATAGGTCGGCACATAAAATTAATTTTTTGAAAGATTTTGAATTTGCTTTAGTATGTGTCGACACATAACCTTGTTAGGTCGCTACATGCTTCCAAGAGTCGACTCATAAGTGATTTTTTTTGGTAAATTATCTTTATTTCTCTTGCTCTCATACATGCACTCAAATCCCATAATTTCTTTACTTTATCTTGAATCGATCAATCCATTCAATTCACATTAAATCTTGTTATATTCATTCACTTCATATCATCAAGATTCAAATTTTCTACAAATCATTAGAATTTTCATCAATTTTACTCATTTCACCTTCAAAAAAACCCTTTCATCCAAACTCACAAAAACTCTGAATTTGCATTTGTTTGTGGTTCTTCTTTCATTCCTTGTGTGTTTCTGTTATTATTTGTCTGATTTGAGTGTGCGGGTAATCATTTTGTCTCTCATAATACTTAACTTCTTGTTCAGACGTTTCATCAAAAAGTTGGTGTGCAAACTTTGTTTGAACATTTTTCAATGGCTCCTTAGCTTTCAAAGACCAAAAGTGATTCTAAAGGAAAAGGTAAGGCAAGCACATCTTCTACTGCTTTGGAAATTCCATTTTCTTTGGTTTCTACTAAGTTTGCTAAGGAATTTGAGGTAAAAAATCAACATAGGCTTGTGGTTGGTTGTTTGGATATTCCTGAAGTGGCTAGTCTTGTTGCATATCAACAAATTAATTACTTTCTGCAACTTGCTCAGGATTATAATGAAGACCTCATTCGTGTATTCTAATCTGGGTTACATGGTAAGCGAGGTTCATGCTTCAAATTTACCATAGGTAACATTGTTTATGAATTCACTGATGAACTTTGGAAATCCTTATTTAGTATTACTATTGTTGATGCTTATAATGGTGATGAAGTTGACACGTTGGTGATGGATACCAACACTTATATACACTTTAAGTGGAACACTAATGTGAATGAGCTACTTAAAGCTCCTCGTGTTGATGACTGTTATGATCTTATTACCACTGGCCAATTGAAGATGGTTATGAGAATTCTAATGTGGTTGGTTTCTCATGTCTTACGCCCGAAGAATGGCGAGTTCTCAAAAATTGATTTAGCTAAAAATTATTTGGTGTATATTCTATTGAACAAGACCAAAATTAATTGGCCACATCATTTTGTATCTCGAACGTTCACCATTAATGAGTGCAACAAAGGGACGTCATTTTTACATGTCTCCATGATTACCAAGATTTTGAATTCCTTCAATTATGGCATGCCTAATCGCACCTATAAATCTCCAGGCTAATATCAAGAGTTATCTCAATGTACCTTAACCAACATGGGGTATTTTTGGGATATAAACCATAGGGCATACTACTTTTGTATGGGTAAGAATGGTAGGAAGATTTACAATTTTGATGATCCTACAGAGTTCTGTGACGATGATGATGAGACACATATGGATGATGAGCAACCAATTAGTGCCTCTCATGATGTTCCTGAGGGTGGGGGTGTTATGAGAGATGTTTCTCATGGATATGCTCATGGTAATATGTTTGGTATTGGTTTTGGTGATACGTCATCCATTATGACAATGCTCCATAGCATGTAGTTGAGGCAAGACGAGCGGTATATGGAAGATTGTAGAAGGAGAGATGACTTTGAGACTGCTCAACTGGAGAGATTTCGTCTGATGTAAGAACACATGACTACTCAAGACGCAAATTTTGATGCTTTTGATTCTTATGTGACAGAAAGTCTTGTGTCTATGTGGAATGAGATGGATGTGAATCATGCAACGACTATTGCTATGATTAACCACGTGATATCAGCTCAGAATGAGAATCACCATCATTATGCTCAGTTTTACCAAGAAATGTGTGAGTTCTTGGACTACAACTATGGGAGTGATGGTCAAGGATGGCATATGAGAGTGAGACCAATGCCTGGGGGCCGTGAAAGACGATGACGTATTTTTGTGTCTTTAAGTTTCATGTTTTATTGTGCATTTCTTATATTCATACTTTGAGTCTTCATGCATTGTTCCTTTTGATTGGTTTGTTTTGCTGCTTCTTATGTATTGACAATGTTACTAATTTGTTTGAATTTGTGACAATGGTTCTACTATGTGTATTGGCATGGATGACAATTATGTAGTATTGTTTTGTTTATTTCCATTGTATATTTCCATGTATGTTGCGTATATGTGAATTCATATTCTTTTCTTTGCAAACACCTATATATCATATATTTTAATGTGATCTATTGTATCTACATGATATTGCTAATAGCTTACTCTATCTCTTTTTGATGTTGTCAATGGGGGAGAAGTATATGTAGCTAAGAAGCTATGATGCATACATTCATCGGGAGCCTTCATGCACACGAAATACATCATCTCAAGTTTTGACATTATCAAAAAGGGGGAGTATGTGAGTGCAACTTTTTGTTAAATGTATTTTGTAAGATGTCAAACCTAGGGTACTTTAGCGTTTATGTACATCGGACGATATCATCTAATTTTAGTTGTGCATTTTAGAATTAGGAAATATGACAACATGTTTGGAAATGGTTTAGAAAAGAATCATGCATCAAGAAAAGGTTATATGCATCAAAAATTCATTTTTTTGTGAAAAACTGTCTGCAGGTCGACACATACGCATTATAGGTCGACCTAGAGAAGAAATTTTTTCTATAGCTCGACAAATACGACTTATAGGTTGACTCATGTGTTACAGGTTTAAAGCTTGTAGGCTCTAATTATATGTGTCGCCTCTACAGGTCGACACATGACTTACATAGGTCAACCTATAGATTAAAACTCTTGAAAATTTGCATTGCTTTCCATTCCTTTAGCTTGTCACTTTTTTACATATATATACTTGGTACATGCATCATTTTCTAGGAAGGTTTCTAGAGAGTAAAACCTATACGAAACAAGGATTTCAAAGCATTCTCATCATCTTCAACCTCATTCTATGCATACACACAATCAAACTACACATAATCATTTTTTGATTGGGTTCCATCTAGATTAGGGTTGATAACATTCAATTTAAGTTGATTATACTGTAAATTGGGTTGAGAACTTTGAGGGTTTCAAATCAGAAAACCGAGTTGGGGTTTTCCTTCAAGTTCGCTTGGGGTTTGAAGGTTATTGACAAGATTATGCAATCTGGATCCGATCAAGTGAAGTCTTTGAAGAACATGAGGTTATTGCAAACGAGTAGTGTGGCACGGTGGATTGCATTGGTAAATCTTAGGATTTCAACAAGTGCGCATTTTGAATTCGATTAAATGAAGTATTTCAATAACAAGAGGTTTCTTACAAAGAAGTAGCGCGAGACGGTGAATCAAACCGACATTGTTGGTTACTTGATCAAGCTTTGATCAAAGAAAGAAAATATGTCATAATCAACATCAAACTTAGAGTTTGTATGGTTAGATTGCTAAATCTCTCTTGAGTACATACATTTGCAAAGTAAGATATATTACACTATCTCAATTCGAGTTCAAATTGAGGGCATACGTATCCATAGCGAGGTTGATTGGGGAACTTCCTAAAAAAATCCTTGTGTACTCTCTATCTCTCTTTTATTTTCTATTTGCAAATTGTTGATTTCATCAATCATACGATCAAATTGTTTGGATAATAATTTTTTATTACATTTTGAAATTGGTGTTTTTGAGTTGATCATGATTCCTTAGGTTGTGATTAGATTTTAAGATCAATATAGATTACACACTAGGTGTTCGACAAATTATGTCAATTTATTTTATTTGTGTGAATTATCATTGGAAGTAGACTATCCTTGTTGCTTTGCATTTAACTAGTTGTGTTTAATTGTGTTTGATCAATTGGCTATTCATTATCACACCGTTGTCACTGTTACACATATCTTAGCTTTTTGATAACAGTTTCGGTTAGACAATTTTGATTTGGGATATTTTAACTTGCTTCCGCACCATAAATTTTTCAAAACTATTTTTTGTCAAAGTTTTAACTCGGGATCTATTCACCCCTCCGTTAGATCTAAGCCTATCGTCTAACATTATCAACACTCATGTCATCTTGCAAAGCTATTTAAATAGGGGTAGCTGTCATACCCCAAATTTATTCCTAAATCAGTAAACTGATTCAATCATCATGGCATTTGCATCATCTGCATATCATGACATGCGTTCATTTAAGCATAATGCCTAAAAAGTAAACCAAAATAAAATTTTGCTTTTTCAGACAGACCGGTTGAAATAATTTTCAATTGCGCATATTAGCGAGTGGAAATTTTCAAGTTCGGGCCAACAAATGTCTGTTTTGTTGATCTACAATTCACGTTGTTTAATCTGTGTGTTTGTTTTATTTTTTTGCGCCTTCGCACTGTCTCATTTTGATCGGTATGAGCTCTTTCATCCGAGTGTTTTTTACTACAAGATTTGATTTGCGATTGTCTGTTTTATCGAACTATATTTCACGTAGATTATTTTAGTGCATTAATTTTATTTTTTCGCGCATTTTCTGGTTTAATTTTTATTCATTTTAATTCCTTTTTTTTATCAAAATCTCAAGAAAAATTAATAGAGACAAATAAATAATTATTTGATTTTATTAAAAAAAGATTGAATTTTATTACGTTTATTTTAAAAACTCGTTTTGATCCCACAAAATATCCAAGGATAATTAGGATATTAGTTAAAAATTGAAAATCCTACTTTGTTGTTTAAAGTAACTAATCATGGTCAATTGAATAAATAAATAAACTCAGAAGCTACGCCCAATCACCCTGTCAGCCGCACCCTCATTGATACATCTCTCTCAATTTCACACAATAGAAATAAAGGAAAAGCTTTAATAAAGAAACGAGATACAGATAATCACTCTCTCTCATTCATTCGTTAGTTGAAAAAAATAGAAATATGATTAAAACAAAATGAGAAAAACGGAGAAATAGAGTTTTCTCTTTTTCTTCTTGAAAGAAATGTGAGCTATGACATTTGTGTCTTCTTACTACATCACCTAAACACAAACCTTTTACTGTTCTTCTTCTTTAACCCCTTCAAACATCACTCCATACGATTTCAATCTATCATTTTCTTACCACTACCAAATACCAACACGCACACCCACCATACATAACTTCGACACCAATCAACCCACCTCCATAGCCATTGGATGGGCTTTGACTCCCATAAGAGTAATCAGATCTAACACGTGTGATCTTTTCATCGGATCTTGTGGCCTCTGTTGAGTCAAGTGGTTGACTCCGGTCTAGGCCTTTCCCCTTAGGGCTTTTGGATTTTTTTAGCTCAACCCATTTCGGCTTTGAACACAGGTTTTACTATGGGCATCCCCTCCTGATTAGGCTTCTTAGTCCATTATCTTTGTTTTTTTTGTTTTGTTTTATTTATTTTTTGTTTTATCTTTTTTGTTTTGTTTTTTGTTTTATTTATTTTACTATTTTATTTTATTTTACTTTAATAATTTTTTATAAAAAATAATGACAACTATTTGTTAATATTATATTTTATTAATTTTTTTCTTCTTTTTGTATATATATATATATATATATATATATATATATATATATATATATATATATATATATATATATATATGCTTGTAAGTTAAAATGTAATTGTTTATTTATTTTTAGATTATTTAAATAGACTAATAATTAAAAGACCAAAAATACTTTTAAACTCCCATCCAACAACATTAATCTCTCATTACTAATTGCACATTTATTTAATTAAAACTAATAAAATAAAATAATTACTTTTTCAATTAAATTCAACTCATTTTTTAAATTAAAAAAAATCAAAAAATAACTTCTTACCACAATTTCAAACCTTTTCATACCAAAAATAAATAATTATGTTATTCATTTTGCAACACGAATCAAATTGGTTGATCGACATCAAGTTTTTCTTCTCAAATAAAATTCAAACTAACTTAAATATCTTAGACAATTTTATAATAATGGATTAAAAATGACTAGTTTGGTGTAATGTCCAATCCTAGTATCGAATACTTATGCACACGTTGCAATAGTTTGTCTGCTCGAGTATTTATCTTTCTCTAAAATATTCCTCAAACGCGCCTTCATTTTCATAATAAAATGGACTAAAAAAGATTAGTTGGACGTAATATCCAATCCTAGTCTTGAATACTTAGGTACAAGTTGTAATAGCTCGCCTGTTCGAGTAATTGTCTTCCTCTTAAAATATTCTTAAACATTTCAAAAAAAATCACAACGAAATGGATTAAAAAGGGATTATTTGGATGTAATATTAAATCATAATCCCCGAGTATCTAGACCCAAGTGTTAATAACTTATCAGTCTGAATACTTGTCTTCCGCTTAAATACAAGACAACACATTCACACCCCTTGCCTTTTGGCTTTAAAACACAAACCTTTTTCATAAATGAAATATATTTCATCTCGAGACGATGCAAAATAATGCTTTATCCCTATATGTGTGAGTAAGCTACACTACTACAGAAAACATCTATCACAACGGTTAGAAGAAGAATACCAACATTCTGGATCAACCGTAGTGAGGTAAGGTGTGATTGTATGTATAATGTTTTCCACCACGGTCGTGCGACCGTGACTATAAGATGTGTAGTGTGCTACCTACCATAACAGTTACTTTAAACAACCATTGTGATATTCTTTAATTCATAACATTTAACAACGGTTGGTATAAACAAGTCCTGTGATATATACATTGAGTTTATTATAAATCATGTACAATGCTTATTTCTCCAATGCTCACTAAACATATAACTTTTTAATATGATCTAGAACATTATAATATGACAAGTTAAGTTATATTATAAGAACAAGTTAACGTTCAATGCTAGACAAGAGTTCTTCAACTCCTTATCTGTATTTTTCTCTATAATAGTTAGAACTTTGTTTAATGATCCTAGTTCTTCAATTGCCCCTTCCTTCACCTCTAGTTAATTTTCCAAAATATTATTTACTTTTGAAACAAAACTAGAGATGGAGAAATGGGTGGTTGAAGAACTAAAATCATTAAATAAATTTATAATAATTAAAGAACAATATGTAGATAACAGACCGAAGAATTCTTATCTAGAATTAAACGTGTGCTTTTTTTTCTAATATAACTTTATCTATCATATTATAATTTTCTAATGCAATCTAAAAAGTTATATATTCAGTAATATATTGGAAAAAAAACTTAAAGCACATAAGATATAATAAACGCATCTTCTAAACAGACATTAACAACAACATTCATGAACAATAAACCATAAACAACATATACGATAGAAAAAACATATCAACTCATAGAATGTTTTAGAAACGTACATGTCCCATAATGACATCCACAATGAAAGTCCCATAATTGCAAAACTCACTTTATCTTCTTCCTCTTTATTGAAGCAAGCATCCTAACCTACAAGTCGAAACAAGCAGAAAGTTCAAACATTATGAAACAAGCTATTAAAACATAAACAATAATACATAAACAAATTTTGAAACATAAACTATAGTGAAGGAGAACCTGTAAAGTAGCCATTTTCTAATATTTGATGCAACAAATGTATCCTTCAAAGAAGATGAGTTGGTTGCATAATTTTGGGGTTTCCATATGAGAGACGAGTGATAAAGATGTTAGGTTTTGTATTGAGAGAGACGAGTGAAAGAGATATTAGGATTTTGCTTTGAGAGAGACAAATATAATGTACTGAAATGAGAGATAATTTCTCTTATATATAAATAAGTAACACCTTTCATCATGGTTGAGAATATGAATCCTGATGAAATGTTAAGGTCAAGCCTATTATGTCACGATAAATGGAAAATTATTAGTGCTAGGATTCAAACTCTTTCACTCCAGTTACCTATGACCGTTGTGAAATGTCCTTTAGTAAATACGGAAAAAAAAGTGCCCAAAAAAGAACTATTACCACAATTAACAGGAAGACCGTTGTAAAATGGGTGTTACGAAAGGTCTATTTTGTAGTAGTGTTAGCGACGTTTTTCCTGCAAATATTGATATGTCTATTTATTTTGTTGTGATGCAAATCTTCCCTTTCACCACTATTATATGAGTAAGATAGCAACGGTTTCCCGTAAATATTGATATGTCTATCTATTCTATTGTGATGCAAACATTCTCTTTCTCCACTATTTTTGGTAGTAAGCAATGTTTTCTGCTCGATTATGACTAAATGGATTTCTCTAAAATCAACCAAAAAATAAATATTTTCTACCCCAGAGCTACGTAGCCTTGAGTTCTCCATCGCACCTGGAGATACATAGGAGCGAGATTCAAAGTCTCGTCATGCATCCTAATAAAAAAACCTATTTTTAGTCATTTTCTCTTTTCTATCGAACTTTTAATAACTCGAAGAAAACAAATAAATGAAAGCTAACACTTTAATGCAAAACTAAGTAAATGGTTCTCGTTGAGTAAAACGGATGCAAGTGGTTTTAATAGCTCCCCCTTGCATAATCGACTCCTGAACACGATTTGGTCATGGCAACCATATCTTTATCATCTTTATGGGTTTTATCGACGCAATCCCTTTCCTTTTAGGAATAAATAAACTTTTGTGGCAACTCTATTTATCATATCGAGCATGTGATTTCCTTGTGGTCATATTTTACATTGTGACACTCTCTCTGATGTAAATCGTGCAACAGAATCTGTTCTTCGGTAGCCCGACAGAGGGTCCAAATTTAAACCTTTTATGTTTATATAATACGCTAACACGTTAAAAGGTAATGACGTTGATCCATAAGCCATTAGAATGCACCTTTTTCCTTTCTCCCTAAGAGGCAGAGCCCGACCTTGGCTACAGCATATACCGTCGAATTCCATAACAACGTGGAATGAGTTAAAAAGACGTCTTTAGCAAGGTATTTATCGCCACATAAAACGATGATGTTAAAAAACCAGATAACCTGTTTTAGATATACCAGCGGTGAATCCCTCTTTAAGGCTTGGGAGAGATACAAGGACATGATGAGACTCTGCCCATATCATGGCCTGGAAAAATGGTTAATAATCCACACATTCTATAGCAATCTTCTCTATAATACGAGAATGATTTTTGATGTTGCGGTAGGAGGACCTCTTATGGATAAGCATTTCAAAGAGGCCTACCAACTCATAGAAAATATGGCTCATAACCTCTATCGGTGGGGAAGCAAATTCCCTCACGTTAAAAAGGCACAACCCAAAGGTGGTATGTATGAGGTGAGCAATTTCGATCACATGGACGCTGGGGTAAATGCTCTCACTCAAAAGATTGACAACTTGACCATTACCCCTTTGGCCACCGTAGTTGCACTGACTCATAACTGTGAGATTTATGGAGTCCAAGGATATGTCACTACTGACTGTCAATTATTAGTTGAGCCTACCCTTGACCAGGTTAATTATGTGCAAGAAAACCCTTATTCCAACACGTATAACCCTGGATGGAGAAATCATCCAAATTTATCCTATAAGAATAATAATACTTTGTTTTCACCTAGCCCTGCATCCACTAATCCACTTGGTTTCCAAAACCATAAAGGAGATCATGTTGCTCCTACTGCCCCAAAAAAGTCTAATTTGGAACTAATGATGGAAAACTTCATCTTATCTCTGAATCAGTAAAATAAAGAATTTATGAACCAAAATGTTCATACCAATGAGTTGATTAAGCAGTTGGCAAATAAAATGGATGCCATGGCCACCTATAACAAAATTCTAGAGACCCAAATTTCTCAAGTGGCCCAGTAATAAGCGGCTACTGCTTCTCCCACTAGAATATTTCTTGGCCATCCACAACCTAAGAGAGTTAGAAATGAGATTGTAGAGAGGAGTGTAGAGAGGGTCCTGCCGACAAGTAGAGAAGGAAAATGAGGAAGCAGAGAAGGAAAATGAACAACCATATGCACCCCTTCCTCCTTGTAAGCTACCCATTCCTTACCATCAAATACTTGTAAAGTGTAAAAGTGAGGGTAAATTTAAGAAGTTTGTAGAGCTCCTGAAGACAGTTCACATCATTGTCCCTTTTTTAGAGGCAATAACCAAAATGTCTTTGTATGCTAAGTTCCTAAAAGAGATTTTAACTAACAAAAGGAAATTTGATGACAATGGTACGGTGGCACTCACTAAAGAGTTTAGCACAATTAAAAAAGATAAAATGCCTCCTAAATTGAAGGATCCATGAAGCTTCTCGATTCCATGTGTTATCGGCAAGTACGTCATTGACAAAGCCTTTTGTGACTTAAGAGCTAGTGTTAATTTGATGCCTCTTTTCATCCGTGAGAGGATCAACTTAGGAGATTTTAAACCAACAAAAGATGTCCCTTTAGCTGGTTGACTGGTCAGTAAAATACCCAGTAGGAATACTGGAAGACACCCTAATAAGAATCAGCCATCTATATATTCCTATAGATTTTATAGTGATGGACATTAAAGAGGACTCTCATGTCCCGATCTTGTTAGGTAGACCTTTCTTAGCTATTGTTGGTGCAATTATAGATGCAAAGAGAGGAACACTCTCCTTCGAGGGTGGAGAAGAAAAGATCGAATCCCTCTTATCCAAATTTACGAAAATTCATTCGTTAAGGATGCTTGTTACCTGGTGGACATCATAGATGAATGTGTTCGAGAGTACTCGTCAGAGCTACCTTTAGGTAAAAACATGGTTAGCGGAGATGACTTGTACAATAGTTTGTGGATGAAAAATAATGCCTTACACCTCCCATAATTAAAGAACAGGAAGAATTCAAAGTAAATCCCAATCCACTGCATTTCAAGTACAAACCTCCTCGAAGAAGACAGAAAGACAAAGGAGTCGAAGCTTACGAGAAGATACAAGATAGAAGCTTTGCTACTATAAACTAGAACTTTAAGAAAGAAGGCTTAAACCTACTACATGGAATGACCCAAAAAGTGAAGAAGAAACCTCTCTCGCCAGATCTCAAGTATGAGCATCTCCACAAAAAGAGAGATATGGGTAAATTACATAGGAGATGATTCGAGATGTTCAAACGACACCCTAAGGCTGTTGCAAATGATGTTGAGAATAATATCCATACTATAAGCCTAAAAGAGGCACCCTATTGATCCAAACGGGCTAACGAGTCGAGCTATCAACATTAAACAAAGCACTTTGTGGGAGGCAACCCATGAGTCTCTTTTCTAAATTTTCGTATTTTGAATAAAAGCAGGTCAATCTTAGTAGAACGGGTGATTATTGAGCCAATTAAGTGAAGTATAAGCAACTTGTGACATGCAAAAACCGTCTCAAACTGAACTTAAGGAAAAACGAAAATGTAAAAGCAAGACGGTTGGACCATCACCATGCTGACACCCGTCAGTTGAATCCCAAACGCTGACGGTTAATCTGTCACAGCCATAACGCCTATCAGAATGTCAAGGTCGCGTTTGGCTGAACCTTTTCACATTTTTTCTCATTAAATTAGTTTTATTCCTATTTAATTCGCCTAATTTTCTGTATTAAGTCAAATTCTCATTCTCCATATTACCCCTCCTAAAAGTTCAAACCCCTCATGAACCATTCTTCACCCAAACCTCAAATACCACTTCTTCCTCGCCATACAAACAACAACACCTTCATAAAGCTCATACCCAAACCTCTAATTTTCTTCAATAAATCAGAAACAAAAACAAGATACATGGTCACAAACCTTCCTGAAACACACTTCCATACCCATAACATCCATTCTCCACCATTATCCTCATCACCTAAAATTCTGGTCCCATAAATACCTTTTTCCAAACCCAATTTTCTTTCATCGCACTTCTGAGAATGCAAAAATTAGACTACATGGGAATTGTTTTCAAGAATGAAACTCAACAAAAGCATTTTAAAGAGCTGGCTCAGAGAACTATCACCTCGACAAGGTATTCTAACAACCTCTGCCTTAGAACATTAGGTCTTTTAGACAATTTTCTTTTCATATTAAATCGAATAGGCTGAGACCATTTCTCAACCCTGCACCACCCTACATATGAGAAACTCACACTTGAATTTCTCAGCTCATTTAACTATTATCCTTACAGGAAATCAAATCAAGGTAATGGAAGGACTATGTTTAGGCTGTTTAGAGTTGACTATATTTTGAACCATGACGAAGTAGACGAACTGTTAAAGTTCCAAACCATCCTCAATGTCGTCACTGAAATTCCCATTGATAACTCTTGGCAACATGAATTTGCTAATCGGGGAAACTGCATCAAATATGGAAGGGAAGAAATCTTCCCAAATTCATTATTGACAATCTGGTATTTTTAAAAGGTCTTGGTACACACTATTTTTGGTAAGAACTATAACGTTAAAACCTTTAATATGAAAAATTATTTATTATTTTTTGCGTCTTTCAGTCCCGCCCAATCCACTCAACAGCTTCATGCTCGAGCAACTGGACAAGATAGCCAAGTTAAAAGGATGGGGTATCGTTATTGGAGGTTTGATTACCTTCATAGCCTTAGCCTTAGGCTTAGAAAAACAAGTTGCACAACTTGTCCACCTTGAGGGAAGCACCTCTCTAGATCTCAACTCGTGTCTATCTAAAAATTTGGTCAAACTTACAAATTTAAATGTGTTTTGTCTAATGATTAATAATGAGGTAATCAAAACTATTATGTTATCTAACTCGGAGCTAACAAATGTTCATGCTAACCGAAACTGGTTATATCCCATAGAAGCTTCAACGAGTTCAGATAACCATCATTGCCACCCCTCTCCTATATTTGTCATCTACCTCTTCTTTTGCAGGTCACACTTACCACAACTGCAACATCATTGACTATGAGCGCAACATGCTCCGACATAAGGTTATCATTTTATGCCTCTAAGTTCAAGAAATAATTGATAGGGAGGCAGCGCAAGCCCCCCACGACCGCCTCCGAGATGATATGATCGAGGACGTTTGATTTTGGATGGTAGACAATGGCATGCGTCCAATACCCCGTTCCTGACGGTGTTAATGCTTCTCTTTTCAGGTTCACCCTTCATTTCTCACACTGTCGTCATTACATTAAGGACAATGTATGATTTAAGTATGGGGGGTGATTTTTACCGTTTTCAATAATTTAGGTTTATATGCTTAGTTTAGGTTTATTTTTCTTTTAATTAGTTTAGATTTAATTATTGTTGATTTTTTATTTCATTGTGAATTTAATTGCTAATTTAGTGTATTGATTCAATTGCATGTGTTGTCGAGTCCTTTTTGCATGTGTTTCTGTTATGTTGTTGATTTACCTAAATTCTTGAACCCGCCAAATTTTTTGAAATGGTTTAGGATTCATAGCTCGCTTTGAAAGTATATAGATTTCAAAGGAGGAGAGGCTAAGGTTAAGGAGACTTGGGAAAAAATTGAAAAATTTGGTATTGTTCCAACACCTCAAGCCTCCCAAATATGGAAATCAATTTAAATACTCGTTGTGTCATAACCTTGAATTTCTATTGCTTAGTAATCCTCAAGTAGTTTAGTTGATGAATATAAGCGGAAATCAATAATAAGGAACAATTGCATCTACCAAGTTGGGTAACCCTCACCCGCTTACTTAGCCTAATGATGGTTGAACCCCAAAAAAATCCAAATGAATTAAGCATTTGAAAAAATGTGAATAAAGACATTAACCGGTTATCCTACCATGTGTGTAACCTTCAGATACCTAAGTGGCTTAATGTGACTTTATCGAATGAAAATGAATAGGAGAGTTAGATAATGATACAACGACATGATTCAAATTAGTTTGTATAAGAAGGATACTTTTAACCACGAAATGCGAATTATATTTTTGTAATATCCTTGGTGTGTTGTTAGTACCTATTGAATTAACCATTAATCGGTCATATTTTTGTGTGCCACATATGACTAATTATGATGCTATGTTTCCTAGGTCCTTGTTGTATTTGTATTGTTGCATTTACCTGATTTTATAGGCTAGCTAACTTACTTGAGGACAAGAAAGGGTTTAAGTGTGGGGGAGTTTGATAACTCGGAAACATATAGTGTATTTTGACTTGATTTTTATATGTTTTAGTGTCATTTTTATGTCTTTTATAGTATTATGTCAGTAGTGTGTGTTTATTTCAGGTACTTAGTGGTTGGAAGCTTCTACGCGACAAAATGGTAAAAAGCAAAAAAATGAGAAGAAAAATAAAGATTTATGTTGTCATGACAAGCCCCCTAACTATCATGACGGCTGTCACCCATATGGGAGGTCAACCAGTCAGCAAAGTCAATGAAATAAAGAAGGAATGCTTGAGCTAGATGACAGACGACCCATCATGAAGAAAATGGTTGTTACCAACATGATGGAAGAAACGTCATGGTCATGACGCCCGTCATGACTCAATGAAAATTCTTGGAAATTGAGGAAAGTTGTGGATGTTCATAAATGTAGAAAAGAATTCAAAACTCATCAAAAAATTATCCTAAAATGAAAATCAAGGAAATCAAGGAACAAGCCCAAAGGAAGTGGAATGGTGGTGTAAAAAAGACTAAGGCAATTAGAGCTAGGTGTACATCCAGAAGAATGGTTTATGGTTCCTTCTTAGAATAGTACAATAGAGTTTATAACTATTGTCATGGAATTTTATAACAAATCCTGGTTCAATAGTTAAGGTGAATGTTCAACATATTCTTGATAATGTAGTTGACAATAGGCCTCATTTCTAAAGATTATACATTTATTATGCAACATGTAAGAAGAATTTCAAATTATGCAGGCCTATCATTGGAATTGATGAATATTTTTTAAAGTGCCTATGTGAAGAAGAAATACTGGCAGCCATAAGAAGAGATCCAAATGATCAAATGATGCTAGCCTTTGTAGTTTTTAAAGGTGAAACAAAGGATAGTTTGACATTATTTTTGGAACTACGCGTTAATGATATTGGACGTAGAAGTTAATGTCGTACATATACATTCATATCACATCTATAAAAGGTATATGTATTTTATTTAAGTATGTCTTTTGTCTATTATTTATGATATTTTGTTAATGAATGATTTTATTTATTGATAGGATCTTTTGTCGGCTATGGATGAGCTTTTACCTTGAATGGAACAAAGGTTTTGTGTACGTCATTTATACAACAGTTTTAGGGATAAGTTTCATGCAAAGAAATTGAAAGAGATTATATGGAAAGTTGCTAAGTCAACATATCCACAAGCTTGGGAAATGGAGATGAGAAAAACGTAAGATGTTAATGAAGAAGACTTTTTGCATATGATGAAGACACATCCTAGGTTCTAGAGAAAATCTCAGTTTAGGACAGACACCGTGTGCGGTAGCTTGCAAAACAATATGTTAGAGGCCTTTAATAATGTTATCATTGAAGTAAGAGCTAAGCTAAAAAATCATATCAAGTAAAAAAAATTGTGAGAGAGATCCTTACAATGTGATAAACTTTCTCGCAAAAAATCATGAAAAAGTATGAAGTCTAGGTCATAAGGATGGTGTGTTTGAATTAATTATGGATTAGCTACGAATTAGCTACGAATTAGCTACAGATTACCTACGGTTTCTGTTTGTTTTTTATAATGTTCATTTAGTGATGAATTTAGTGATGGAATCTCCATCGCTATAAATTTAATTAATATAAATAACATAAAATGATGATAAAATGCCACATGACATCCACGTCATCATCTTGCCACGCTGACATTGCCATGCCAGCTTCTATTAACGGACATTAGCCGGAGGAACTATAAGTGTGGATAAAAAATATTATAAGGACCATTCTTTGAAGAAAAAATCTTATGGAACTAAAACTGAATCTAAAATATTTAGAGGGGATACAAAGATATTTAAATCTTTATCCTGTTAATGGGTCTAACCTCTGGGAATAGTCCAACTACCATAATGTGCGGCCACCCGCCTTTTGAAAAATGCCAGGTAGGCTAAAAAATAAAAGGAATGTAGAGCAATAACAAATTGATGGCTATGATCGTAAAATAAGGAAGACACGATTACATGTTAAATGTAGTAGGTGCAAGAAAAATGATCATAAAAGGTAACTTGTAAGACTCCACCTCAAGCAAGTCAGGACCAATCTACTTAGGCAATTCAAGCTCAACCTTAACCAAGTCAATCACATGCAACTTAAGCTCAACCTCATACTACTCAATCTCAAGCAACTCAAGCTCAACCTTAGCCTGGTAAATCACAGGAAACTCATGCAAGTCAGGCAAGTGGACCAAAACTTTCTAAAAAATTAACAGAAACTCTCTCAAGTGGATCAAGAGTTGATGTTAAGAAGTTAAGCATAAGGAGGCCAGTCAAAAGTGTTGGATCACTATATCCTACAACCAGGTTAAATGCA
The DNA here is from genome assembly GCF_024323335.1 of Lathyrus oleraceus. Lineage (NCBI taxonomy): Eukaryota > Viridiplantae > Streptophyta > Magnoliopsida > Fabales > Fabaceae > Lathyrus > Lathyrus oleraceus. Next base: position 599,505,176 of record NC_066583.1, on the reverse strand, counting down.
ACTAGGATAAGTTCATCTCAAACAAGTAAGAAGAAAAATTAGATTTCTTTTGGAACTTTGTTTTAGTTTAGGATATGTGTGGTATTAAGTTATATACCTTTTGGAACCCTGTTTTGGTTTAGAATTATTGTAATGTTAAGTTATATGTCTTTTAGAACTCTATTATGATGTATTGAGTTATCTTTTAGATGTATTGGGTTATCTTTTAGTACTCTGTCCTTGATGGATTTGTTAATTAATGAATGAAGCTTAATGTTTTATCATTATATTTTTAATGATTATTGTTTACTGATACAAGAATTTTTATTGATTACTATTTACTTATTCAAGAATGATGCATCCAATAAAAGAATGGCGCATCGAATTCAACTAAAATAATGTCAAATTGATGTTCAATACAAACCAGATGTATACCAGAAACATATTTTGTCTTTCAAATGGATGTTCAAAATAAACCAGATGTATGTCAGTAACATATTTGGTATGTCAAATTAATGTTAATTTGATATCCAAAAAAAGAGTATACCACAAACATATATTAACATGTAAATATTACAACTTGAATTTCATTTCATTCATAAGTTACATTAAAAATCAACTCACACATAAATTAATAGGGGAAAAATTACATAATTAAAGTATGAAATTGTACATTAAAATACTTATAACTACAAAACATAAAAATTTCCAAAATTTCTTCTATGAGTGCATCTTCTGATTAAGTTTTGTTATGAGTGTTTTGTATGATGTTAAAACTAGGATTCTTTAATGTTTATGTACATTGGACGGTATCCCCTTATTCTCTATGTGAATCTTAGGATTAGGAAGCATACAAGTCATTGGGAACATCTTTGAAAAGGTCTCATGTATTAAACATGCATGAAAAATCAAGTTTTATGAAAATTTGCTGGTCAGGTCGACACATACGTAAACAGGTTGGCCTATAGTTAAATTTTCTAGGCTATAGGTTAACACATTTGTGCTACAGGTCGGCACGTTTACTGCAGTATTAAAGCTTGTAGCTATTGTTTTCATGTGCTGGCTCCACAGGTCGACACATAGGAGGCACATGACATTGATAGGTTGACATATGACCTTCAACAGGTCGACCTATGTCTCGTACAGGTCGACACATGACTTCAATAAGGCGACCTATACGATGATTTTTTTTGCATATTTTCATAGTTTCTCAAAGTTAACTGCATTCCTTTTTGCTCTCATTCACCCATGCATATATATACTTCACACATGCATCATTCTCTAATAAGGTTTCTAGAGTGAGTAAAACCAACATGAATCCAGGATTTTAAAGCATTTCATCATCTTCAATTCAATATATGCATACACGCAACCAAACTACACATAATAATTTTTTGATTGGGTGCCAACTAGACTATGATTGATAACGTCCAATTAGGTTTGTTGTACCGAGAATATTGGGTTGTGATCTTTGAGGGATTCAAATAAGAAAACTGAGTTGAGGTTTTCCTTCAAGATCTTTAGGGCTTGAAGGTTTTTGACAACATTGTGCAATTCGAATCCGATCAAGTGAAAACCTTGAGACTAGGTGTGTCAACAAGGGAGTAGCATGAAATGGTGGATCGTGTTGACAAATCTTAGGTTCAACAAGTGTGCGCTTGGGATCAATTCAGCCGGGTGAAAGCCTTGAGACAATGAGGTCATGCAAGGAAGTAGCAAAAACAGGTGAATTGAAGCGACATTGTTGGTAACTTGATCAAACTTTGATCAAGGTTTTTGGAGGTGCTAGAGTCAAGAACAAACTTAGGGTTTATGGGATTTGATTTCTCATATCTTGTATACATACATTTTCAAAGTAATATTAATTATATTAACATCTCAATTCAAATTCAAATTAAGGGCAGACGTACCCATAATGAGGTCGATTGGGGAACTGCCTAAACAAACCCTTGTGTACTCTCTCTCTCTGTCTTATTTTTCGGTTCACAAATTGTTGATTACTTTGATCTATTGATCAACATTTTTTGGATAATAGCTTTTGAATTATTTGATAATATATGTTGTTGTAGTAATCACATATCATTTGGTAGTGATTGGATTTCTAAGAACTCCAAATATTATACTAATATCCAAACTTTGTTGATTGCACGTAAAGTGTTTGACAAATTGTTTCAACTAGTTTTTGTGTGTTATTATCATTGGAGATAGACTTTTACTAAAGTAGAGTATTCAATCTAGTGTTTGAATTGTTGTTAATCAACTTAAGGATTATTATCATATCAGTGACACTCTTACGTACATTCGGGCTTTTCAATAGGTTTGATTAGACGATTTTTGATTCGGGAAATATTTGAAACATGCTTCCACGCCATAAATTTTTCTAAGTCAAATTTTATAATAAATTTTTAACTTGGGATCTATTCACCCCCTCACCCCCTCTAGATCTAGGCATACCGTCTAACAAGTGGTATTAGAGCTCTGATTGTTTCCGTTCTTAAGATTTTCTTATTAGATCATGGATATCGAACCTAAAGAGGCATATAGTAGAGCACCTACTTTCACCGGCAAAAAATATGGCTATTGGAAAGATTGTATGCGTATCCATATCAACTCCGTTGATAAGGGTTTATGGAACGTCATCGCTAATAGTCCTAATGAAATTACAATGACCAATGGTGAAGGTGTCATCGTGCCAAAACCAGAAAATCAATGGAATGATAATGATAGAAAGTTCTGGTCTCATGATTGGAAAGCCCAAAATATTCTCATATCTGCATTAGGTGTTGATGAGTATTATTTGTAAGAACAAAAATTGTTCAACAACAGATTCCTTGATTTTGATGATAACAAAGGATGAAACCAAAAATGGCACCCTAACGAAAAGTTTCTAAGTGTGCAGGGTTCTAAAGAAAGAAGAAATAAATCTGATGATGTCATCAGATGCACAACAAGATCAGATACAAATTATCAAGTATCAGAAGCATCTAAAGTGGAATCTCGTTTCAAGAAGCTCTGACTCTGGACAAAACTGCAAAGTATCAAAAGCATCTGAACATAAAAAGCCAGATCCCAAGATTCTCCAGATACACGAAGACCCTAATCAGATTTGTTAATCATGATGAAGTAACGTTTAAGCCAAGTTAAAGTTCTGCAAATGGATTTCCTCAATTAGAAAGAGACGTTAATCTCCTCTTCCAAGAGAGAAGATACTACTTGTGGTAAGTAGTCACTTCTAAAAGAAAAAGTCTCCTGCAGAAGCTATTTATGGAATGGCGTAATTACATCTCATTATCCACCAGATTCAACTCTATTTCAACACTACTTCAACTCCTATATAAATAGAGAAGAAATCAACTTTCAGTAAGCAAGAAATCAACTAGCCAAAACTATACTGAATTATTTCACGCTCAAGAAAATCATCTTTGCTCTCAAAGAATTTCACTAAGCTTTTGCTTATTAAGTGAAAAATCTGTTCTTAAGTTTGTAATACTTGCTTTCCTAGAAGCACTCTAGATTACATATCTTGTATCTTTTATTTGATTGATTTCCTCAAGTGACTTTGTGTGGTCTGTAGACTTGAGAGGACTAAGAGATTTTCTTCTCTCTTAGGGGTTGTTTGTAATCTTTCAAGATTAGTGGATTAAGTCCTTGTTGAAGGCGAAATCACCTTGGCCGGGTGGACTGGAGTAGCTTTGTGTTACAAGCGAACCAGTATAAAATCATTGTGTGATTTTCATTTTTGAAAAGCGCTTATTTTTCAAACAATTCAAACCCCCCCTTTCTTGTTTTTCTCACCTTCATTATTGTGTCTCTCATTATAAAACCGTGAAAGTTATGTGGGTCGCATTAGAAGTTGCCCATGAGGGAACTAATGAGGTCAAACAAGATAGGATCAACACATTAAACTAAGAGATTGAACTCTTTCGTATGAAGCATGGTGAAACCATTGTCGACATGCAAAAGAGATTCACACATCTTATTAATAGATTGAATTCTCTAGGTAATCCTATCTCCAATGATATTGCTACTAACAAGGTTTTAATATATCTTAATAGGGAATGGAAACTCAAGGTCACCGCTATCAAAGAGGTGGATGATCTTAAAGAACTTGATCCTACTACTTTGTTTGGTAAATTGGAAGAACATGAAAAAGAATATGAAAATATGATGAGGAAAAAGAAAGGTAAAAACAAGGTGGAAGAGAATAAGTTCATCTCTAAAGACTTCTAGTTTCAAGTCCTCAAATAATGAGCCTAGTGAGTATGAAGAAAGGGATTACAAGATCTATGATGATGATGATGTTGGGCTATTTGTTAAGAGATGCCAAAGGTATATTCGAAAGAACAAGGTCAAGCACTCTGAAGGAAACATATTCAAATTTTGAAGGGAGTCCAAGTCTTCAAAAGATGGTGAGAATAGGAAAGGTAAATTTAGAAGCTCTTGTTATAATTATGGTGAAATTGATCAATATAGAATGGAATGTCCCATGATTAAGAAAGACAAAGAAAGAGGGCATCACAAGAAGCATAGTAAATCTAGAAGATCTTATGTAGCTTGTGAGAGTACAAGTGATTTCTCAGGCGATGAAAGCTCCTCAAATAATTAACTAATAAGTACAAGTGAGTACAAGAAGAAATAAGTTGAATGTCTTGAATCTACCAAAAATATGTGGTATCTTGATAGCAGATGTTCAAGGCATATGATGGGTGACATATCACTTTTCATTGAATTTGTTCCAAAGAAAAAGGGGTTCGTCATTTATGGAGATAATAACAAAGGAGCTATTCTTGGAAAAGGTAGTGTAGGTAATCCATCATCTATTACTATCTCCGGTGTAATGCTTATTGATGGTCTTAAGCAAAACCTTCTTAGCATTAGCCAACTTTGTGACAAGGGTTTTAAAGTCAGTTTCACTAATACTTGTTGTTTATTTGAGCATAATGAGAAGAAGTGTTATTTGTTTAAGGGCTTAAGAGTAAATAATATGTATATGCTAAATTTAGATGATGTGCCATTGGTTGGTACTAAGTGCCTTCCTACCATTTATGAAAAGTCTTGGTTGTGGAATAGGCGCTTAGCTCATATTAACTTTGACTTACTAAGTAAGGTAACCTCAAAGGATCTAGTAATTGGTATTCCTAAAATGAAGTTCACAAAAGACCACTTATGTGAAGCATGTCAAATAGGGAAGCAAACGAAGGTCTCTTTTAAATAATAATAAAATGTTGTTTTAACATGTAGACCTCTTGAACTTCTTCATGTGTGCCTATTTGGTCTTTCTATGACCAAAAGCTAGGTGGAAACTATGGATTTGTTATAGTTGATGATTATTCTAGATTTTGTTGGGTTATGTTTTTGTCTAGTAAAAATTAGACCTACCCGACTTTAAAATAATTCGCTAGATTGTTCCAAAATAAAATGAACTTGAAAATCGTTTCCATCCAAAGTGATCATGGAGGAGAGTTTGAAAATCTTCTTTTTTAAAAATATTATGAAAACATGGTATTGAGCATAACTTCTCGACTCCTAGAACTCCACAACAAAATAGGGTTGTGGAACGTAAAAACCGAATTTTGGAGGAGTTAGTGAGGTTGATGCTTAATGAAGGTAATTTACCAAATACTTATGAGTCGATGCTATTAGCACGGTGTGTTATGTTTTAAATATGACTTTGATACATCTTATTCTAAACAAACCCCCCTATGAATTACTTAGAGGTAGAAAACCTAATGTTTCTCACCTTCATGTCTTTGGATGTAAATGCTTTATTTTGAACAATGGAAAGGACAATCTAGGTAAATTCGACGCTAAAGTCGATGAGGTTATCTCCCTCAAATACTCACAATCTAGTAAGGCATATATGTTATATAACAAGAGGCTACTTATTGTTGAGGAGTCCTTTCATGTATCTTTTCCAAAAAATGTTGGGAAAGGTATGTCTTTTTATGATATAGGCGTATCTTTGCATGGCATTCTCAAGGAAGCCGATAACGGGATTGGTCAACCTCAAACGGATGAAAATGAGAAAGTAGAAGATGATGATCAAGAAGAGGAAAGGGAGGAGAGTCCAGCTGCAGTGGATAACCTTCCTTTGACTTGAAGAACATCCAAAGATCACCCTATTGATAATATTCTTGGAGACATCCCAAGAGGCGTGACAACACGTTCTAAGATAAGTAACTTTTGTTATCACTTCGCTTTTGTGTGACAGATTGAGCCTAAAAATGCTAAATATGCATTACTTGATGAGTAATGGTTCATGGAAATGCAAGATGATCTAAATAAATTTAAAAGGAATGATGTTTAGGACCTTGTCTCGTATCCAAAGCATCATCAAGTAATAGGTACAAGATGGGGTTTTAGCAACAAACTTGACGAAGATGGAGTGAAAACCCAAAATAAGGCCCGGTTAGTCTCTCATGGGTATAACCAAGAGGAGGGTATTGACTATGAGGAGACTTATGCTCCGGTCGTCCGACTTGAGGACATACACCTTCTTCTTGCCTTTGCTTTCTCTAAGAATTTCAAGTTATTTCAAATGGATGTGAAAAGTGCATTTCTAAATGGTTACATTAATGAAGAGGCGTATGTTGCTCAACCTCCTAGTTTTGAAAATCACAAGTATCTGAATCATGTTTTCAAATTAAAACGCACTTCATATGGTCTCAAACAAACACCTAGGGCTTGGTATGGGTGACTAAGCAAGTTTTTGATTAATCAAGGATACTTAAGGGGAAAGATTGACACTACTCTTTTTATTAAACGCCATGGAAATGATACTCTTCTTGTACAAGTATATGTTGATGACATTATTTTTGGATCTACTAATATGCAACTTGTCAAATAGTTTTCTAAGTTTATGTAGGGAGAGTTTGAAATGAGTCTCACGGGAGAGTTAAATTACTTCCTATGTCTTCAAATCATACAACTTAATGAAGGTACATTTGTTTGTCAAATTGAGTATTGCAAGGACTTGCTAAAGAGATTTGGCATGGTTGATGCAAAGTCGATTGACACTCCGATGGCTACAAATGGTAACTTGGAAAGGAACGAAAACGGTAAGGATGTGGAAGTGAAGAAATATCGAGGTATGATCGGTTATCTTCTATATCTCACTGCATCTAGGCCAGATATTATGTTTAGTGTTTGTATGTGTTCCCGATATCAATCGGCTCCTAAGGAATCCCATCTCAATGTCGTCAAACTCATTTTTAGGTATATCCATGGTACTTCGAATTATGGGATTTGGTTTTCCAAAGGGAGTGATTGTAGCTTAGTTGGTTACACAGATTCCGATTTTTCCGGTTTCAAATCATATAGGAAAAGTATTAGTGGGACTTGTCACATATTTTTAAATTCCTTAGTCGGTTGGCATAGCAAGAAACAAGTTTCAGTTTCTTTGTCTACTGCCGAGGCGGAATACATAGCGGCTCGTAGTTTTTATGCTCAAATTTTATGGCTTAAACAATAATTACTTGATTTTGATATAAAATTAAGTTGTATTCCAATTATGTGCAACAACACTAGTGTCATTAACCTAACTAAGAACTCGGTGCTACATTCTCATACTAAGCATATCGAGATTCGTCATCATTTCCTATGCGGTCGTGTTGAGAAAGGCAACTTCGTTTTTTAACATGTTGATAGTAAAAATCAACTTGCCGATATTTTTACAACCACTTGTGATTGAAACCTTCTTTAATATTCGACGAGAACTAGGGATTCTTGACATCTCAACACTTGCCTAAATGTTATGTTAATGCACTTTGAATATACCTTGTCCATCTAACCTTCCTTAAAAGGCATACTTCATAAGAGTGCATTCCTCATCATTTCACAAGCAAGGTACTATCGTTTCATTTTCCATTTTTGTGTAAGCTTTTCCTTTTGCGTGTTGTTTATGGTTCATATAATTGATGTTCGTAACGTATAAGATAGTTCATGTATGTTCACTTCCAAAAATGTATAATTGATGCATGCCAGTTTATATACTTATAGTGACTTTATGATATCTTCATTTTATTGGAAATATAGTGATTGGTGAATCGGTTTGGTATCCATCTTCTCATGAATTGTGATTGAATATGTTACATTGTTAACAATATTCTTGATTGTGCGCCATGGTTATGTTTTCATCTCTGTTTTTGGTTTGTATGGTGGAACTTCATTTATCTCCTTGTTATAGCACATACGTGTGTAGCATTTCGGGAGCACCAAAGGCATATGTCACGTAATTGTGTAGCTTTTGTAGCATCTCAAGTATTTTGTGTTCACTTTTTATCCTTAATTGTCCACGCTTGTATTTTGTTTATTTTTAAGCACTTGATATAACAATTATATTATATTCTTGCTTTCTTTAATTCTGTTTATGTTAGGCATTCTTATTCAATATGAAAATCATTTTATGTGAGTGATATCGCATTGTTTCTCTTATCTTTGCATTTCGCCTCTATGTGGTTTATATTCGTTTATGTGTGTTATGATACTTCTCATAAGTTGCTTTGTTTCTTTTTGATGTGGTCAAAGGGGGAGAAGCAAGATAAAGTTGAGAGTTTGAGAGGATAAAGTTTGAGGATGCATATATTCAGGGGGGAGCTATTCATTACTAACGTGTTGTATCAAGTTTTTCCATCATAAAAAAGGGGGGTATGTGAGTGCATCTTCCGATTAAGTGTCGTTTGGAGTGTTTTGTATGATGTCAAAACTAGGACTCTTTAGCTTTTATGTACATTAGACAGTATCATATTATTCCCTATGTACATCTTAGCATTAAGAAACATACAAGTCATTGGGAACATCTTTGAAAAGGTCTCATGCATTAAACATGCATGAAAAATCAAGTTTTATGAAAATTTGTCGGTCAGGTCGACACATGCATATGATAGGTCGACACATACGTAAACATGTCGGCCTATAGTAAAATTTTCCAGGCTATAGGTCGACACATATGTGCTACAGGTCGGCATATATATTGTAGTATTAAAGTCTGTAGCTACTGATTTCATGTGCTAACTCCACAAGTCGACACATAGGAGGCACATGCCATTGATAGGTCGACACATGACCTTCAACAGGTCGACCTATGCCTCGTATAAGTAGACACATGACTTCACCAGGCCAACCTATACGATGATTTTTTGCATATTTTCATAGTCTCTGAAAGTTAATTGCATTCCTTTTTGCTATCATTCACCCATGCATATAGATATTTCACACATGCATCATTCTCTAGTAAGGTTTCTAGAGTGAGTAAAACCTACATGAATCCAGGATTTAAAAGCATCTCATCATCTTCAATTCAATATATACATACACACAATCAAACTACACATAATCATTTTTTGTTTGGGTGCCATCTAGATTAGGATTGATAACTTTCAATTAGGTTTGTTGTACCAAAAATATTGGGTTGCGATCCCTGAGGGATTCAAATAAGAAAACTGAGTTGGAATTTTCCTTCAAGATATTTAGGGTTTGAAGTTTTTTGACAAGATTGTGCAATTCGGATCCGATCGAGTGAAAGCCTTGAGACTAGGTGTGTCAGCAAGGGAGTACCGTGAAACGGTGGATCATGTTGACAAATATTGGGTTCAACAAGTGTGCACTTGGGATTAATTCAGTCGGGGAAAGCCTTGAGACAAGGAGGTCGTGCAAGGAAGTAGCAATAACAGGTGAATTTAAGCGGGCATTGTTGGTGACTTAATTAAACTCTGATCAAGGTTTTTAGAGGTGCTAAACTCAAGAACAAACTTAGGGTTTATGGGATTTGATTTCTCATATCTTGTATACATACATTTTCAAAGTAAGATTAATTATATTAACATCTCAATTCAAATTCCAATTGAGGACAGACGTACCCATAGTGAGGTCGATTGGGGAACTGCCTAAACAAATCCTTGTGTACTCTCTCTCTCTCTCTCTCTCTCTCTCTCTCTCTCTCTCTCTCTCTCTCTCTCTCTCTCTCTCTCTCTCTCTCTCTATCTATATATATATATATATATATATATATATATATATATATATATATATATATATATATATATATATATATATATATATATATATATATATATATATATATATTATATATATATAGATAGATAGATAGATAGATAGATAGATAGATAGATAGATAGATAGATAGATAGATATTTTATTTTTTGGTTCACAAATTGTTGATTACTTTGATCTCTTAATCAACATTGTTTGGATAGTAGCTTTTGAATTCTTTGTTAATTTTTGTTTTTGTAGTTATCACATATCATTTGGTAGTGATTGGATTTCTAAGAAAAATAACCATTATACTAATATCCAAACTTTGTTGATTGCACGCAAAGTGTTTGACAAATTGTGTCAACTAGCTTTTGTGTGTTATTATCATTGGAGATAGATTTTTACTATAGTAGAGTATTCAATCTAGTGTTTGAATTGCTATTTATCAACTTGTGGATTATTATCATACTAGTGACACTCTTACGCATATCCGGACTTCTCAATAGTAGGTTCAGTTAGACGATTTTTGATCCAAAAAATATTTGAAACTTGCTTCTGCGTCATAATTTTTTCTAAGTCAAATTTTCTAATAAATTTTTAACTTGGGATCTATTCAACCCCCCCCCCCCTTCTAGATATAGGCCTATCTTCTAACATCTTCCACTTCATTGTGTTCTTTAGAGTCAATTCAAGTTCCTCTAACTCTTGCTTTTGTGCATCAATTTTGCCTCTTTGTCTTTCAATTCTTCCTTCACATTGAACTAATCTATGATAATCATATTCATTTTTTTGATAAAATTTCTAACCTCTTTTTCTGTTTCATGATAAATATTTCCTTATCATCTTTCACTTTATCATAACTCCAAGCAAAATAGTCACATCCATTTTTAGTAGTCCCCTGTATGAATTTACGAAAACAATACACATTGTACCAAATTAAAATTGAAAAATTAGAAGCTAAATCATACCTTATAGTATGGACATACCCAAAATTACTTCCCAAAATTATTAACTGTTGTTTCCCTTCTAAGCACAACCAAGTTTCCACACCAACAACTAGGACTTTATTACTTCTTCGAAGAACATGAATAAGCCCTCGATTCAAAAATGTTATTATCTTCTCCACCATTACCAGAAACTTTTGGAAACGGAGATGAATTTGCATGTGGCATTATTTTTCTTCATTCTTGAAATGGAGATGCGCTAACTTGAAGAAGAGTGTACAGTTGCAGAAGAGGTGTAAAGAACAAAGATTGAAAAAGAAGGATTATGAACCCTTATTCGTAAGGATGAAGAAGATTCACGGAGTAGCATTATGAGATTTCAAAAAAAGATGCTTAGATTTATAACATGTGATCTTACGTGGTTTCCACATCCTGCTGGCTAGGACAAAACGTTAAAAAATTTAATAGAGTCTAAGAAAAATGGCTGAAGAGGATAAACTTGAAACAATTAGTAAAGTTGAGGGTCAAATTGGTCGTTTTAAAAGTTAAGAGACCAATATGAACCACGACCAATAGATATGGGACGAAAAAGGATAATAAAATCTACTTTGTATGAGTGGAGTGTCAAGCTATAGGAGTACTCTTAATAGGCTTACCTGTATAATTGTGGAACTAAGGTTGATTCCTATAAAATTTTGAGAGAGAATTCCTAGAATCTTCACTAAATTGGGATAGACATGCAGGATCATTAAAGCATGGGCTTATAGAATACACACTAATAAAATGTTCTATGCAGGTTTGATATATGAGATAAAGTTCAAGACAATAAATCACTCTTGTTGGATAAGAATCACACTTGATATGCAAAGGTTCAAGTCACATACAACTTTGTTTATACACAATGCTAGAAATTTTTAACATTAGTTTTGAAACCTTTTTTGAAAATTCAAATGATAAATTGTTGGGACATGTCAAAACTCCAATATTAGGATGAATTTAAAAAAACAAATCCTTAAATCTCACATTATTAGAAAACTATATGCTAATTTAGAAGACATTATGTCCCGTGTTGTTTAGCTTACACATTAAAGTTAGTTTTCAACATTATATAAGAAAAAAAAAAGAAAAATTATAAGTCTCACAATGCTTAGATTATATATCTTGATTAACTTATTTCATTATATAAAAAAAACACATGTTTCGTCCCAAAACACACCTAAAAATTACTTTTGAGTTTTTCTTTTCTCACTTCCTTACTCTAGGTTCTCGAACAATTGAAACATTAACTTCTTCCATTTTCTTTTTACTAGTTGAATTTTCTGAGTATTTCTTATATTCTCTTTGGAAAATTATTTGAATTTGTCCTTATTCAAGAAATCATTTGGGGTCGTCAAATGACAATTATTAAATTCTCTTTAGACATCTATTTGAATTTCTCGTTGTTCGAAAAATTATTTAGGATGGTCAAATGATCATTATTGAATTCTCTTTAAGTAAGAAATTACTTGAATTTCTTTTAGTCTTATAAATTACTTAGGATAGTCAAACGACCATTATTTTATGGTAAATTTTTTGGCAGATTATTTATTTTGCAATAATAATCGTATCAGTTTAGAAGTGGGTTATTTTATACTGAATGCGTCGTGATTGAATTTGACAGTTTTATCTATTGTGCAGAAATAATCGTATTTGCCTTGCTCAATTTTAAACAGGATTGTGAAACGTGTTAAAGCGGAACGTGTTATAGAGAGGGACCTAGTCCGCAACTCATTACTGCGAAACGTTTGAAAGAGAGCGACTTAATCTACAACTCGATCCGATAGTTTCTTCCGGACATATTTTCAAAATCATAAATCAACATTATTATATGAGAGACTGCAGAGGAGTATTAATTAGTTTTTCTCCTTTAGTTCTGTCTTTCTTGCTTGCTCTGCTGTCTCCTCTGCTTTTACAATTAATAACTTCACGCCATTTTCTTCCACACATTATTAACTCTTTATCCATCACTTCTCTGTCTCTCTGCTCCCATTCCCTCAACCTCAACCTCTTTCCTACTCTCTTTTTTCTATCAAACCCAAAGGTGATCCATCAATGTACTTCTACTACTCCATCTTCACCTTAATTTTTCCATTTTTGAACCATCATATCCTTGGTTTCTTCTACACAACATATATTATTCTATACATACTTAATATCAGACAACACTCTCAAGGAACAAGATCTGCATGTTCAACATGCATGTCTCCTTTTCACTTGAATAATAACAACTTGATCTTACCTTATATGTTGTCATTATAATTTTTTATTTTTTTTTATTTTCTAGTGTACTATTGCAAATTTTGTTGTTATCTTTTACTACTTGTTAGTTAGTATGATGATTACGTAACATTTACTTGATTGATCCACCCATGCTGTTTGTCTGGTACCACCTTTTTTATTCTCTGTTATGATATCATATCAAACCTTTTCTTTATGTCTTTTTCCTCTTTTGCGTTTTTCACTTTATCTCTTGTTTGTTTATTATACTCATGAATCATGATTATTCTGTACTACTTGTTTGTTGTTGCTATATGCTACTTTTATTTTTCTCATTTCTAGATGTTCATTTCATCTTGGATTCCTTAAAGATCTGTCTTTGTGTTCTTCAAAGTTTTACTGCACGGTTACCTGATTTGATTTAATTTAATTTATGTCAAACTCTTGGTTTCGATGAGGTCAATGTGAATTCTGGGGAAGGACAAATAATAAGACAAATTTTTAGTATATTCTATTTCCTGTTCACATGTTTTAAGACTTTTATATTTCCCATTATTGAGTCTTTCATTATCTTGTAATTTGTTTGATTCTTGCAGACCATGTAGTATTATATACTAAATTCATGTTTTTCTTCTGTTCAGCCGGTTTACTTATCCATTCGTATAGTTTCCGGTAATTTGCGCATTTGACCGAGTAAAAAAGGCGCTTGTTTACTCGATTTGACTAAACTTTGAATCTCAAGAGTTTCAAGGGAGATCTATAGGACAAAAGTAAGAAACATAGCATGATATTCATCTACTGAGAAAATGGGGTGTTGTGTCTCAACAAGCAATAGAAGCAATGGCGACGCGGGGCCTTCGTCTTGTTTAGAATTGGGACTGTGTTGTCAGAAGAAAGAAAGGAAAGCATTGTCTGATCATGTTGTTTCTCTGCATAAGTTGTCATCCTTACCGAACAGAATAATCGCTAACGGAAAGAGTCGGTCTTCTTGTATATTTACGCAGCAGGGGCGTAAGGGTATTAATCAGGATGCCATGATTGTATGGGAAGTAAGTATGTTCGTGTTCATGTTCATGTTATGGTTGATGATGTTTGATTCTCATAGAATGAAAAACGACTTAACAGTTAACAGCCTAGTTTTGATCTTTGTTTTGTTTAGGATTTTGGGTCAGAAGATGTGATCTTCTGTGGTGTATTTGACGGCCACGGTCCACACGGTCACCTTGTCGCGCGCAGAGTTAGAGATTCCTTGCCGGTAAAACTGCTTTCGTTTTTGCATTCTTCTGAATTTGGTAAAGCTTGTTTCAAGAGGGATGTAAAGGCTGAAAGTGGAGAGGCTGAGAATGATTTCTCTGCTGAGGATGAGGTGAACTCTATGTGGAGAGAAGCTTTCATGAAGGCATATAAAGCTATGGACAAAGAGCTGAAGTCTCATGCAAATTTGGACTGTTTTTGTAGTGGAAGCACATCAGTGAGTGTAGTGAAACAAGTAGGTCAAAGATACGATTAACACAGAAAAAGAACAATCGGTGTTGAAATATTACGGTCTAGTTTACAATATTACCTCTGAACTGTTATTTTCTCCGCTTTTCAGGGACCAAATTTGTTCATGGGAAATATTGGTGATTCGAGAGCGATCATGGGATCCAAGGATAGCAATGACTTGATGGTGGCGATTCAGCTGACAGTTGATTTAAAACCTGATTTGCCAAGTAAGTCATATGAAATCATCATTGTTCGATTTATGTTTTTTTAGCTTGTTGGTGACTTATACGAATTTCGATATGAAATATTCTTGTAGAAGAAGAGGAAAGAATTAAAAGTTGCAAGGGTAGAGTATTTGCATTGCAAGATGAACCAGAAGTTCCTAGGGTATGGTTACCTTTTGATAATGCACCTGGATTAGCAATGGCTAGAGCATTTGGAGATTTTTGCTTGAAGGAATACGGCGTGATTTCTGTACCTGAATTTACGCACCGGATTCTCACTGATAAAGACCAGTTCATTGTTCTTGCCTCGGACGGGGTAAGAAATTTCAATATCACTAATGAACAATGACACTTATCAGATGTTTTGTGTTAGCTTTCAAACCTTTTTATTTTCTGTTGGTGTCTGTGCAGGTATGGGATGTTTTGAGCAATGAAGAGGTGGTGGATATAGTATCATCAGCACCGAGTCGAACGTCAGCAGCAAGGGTTCTGGTGGAATCCGCGGCACGAGAGTGGAAACTCAAATATCCGACTTCGAAAATGGATGACTGTGCTGTTGTGTGCCTATTTTTGGATGGAAAAATGGACTTAGAAGAATCAGATGGTGATGAACAATGCTATTCTTCTGCAACAATCCAGAGCAACAACCATTCGGGTAATCCAGTTGAGTCGGACGACGGTAAAAAATCCGAGCCTTCTTTGCGAAGAAACTTCACTGTGAGAACATCAGAAGAAAACGAAACATTTGGAGTAGGAGGAGGAGAATCTGTTAATGTTGAAGATGGAACATCATCAGCAGCAGAAGATCAAAACTGGTCAGGTCTAGAAGGTGTCACCCGAGTAAACTCACTCGTACAACTTCCTAGATTTTCTGAAGAAAAGCCTAACTCTTGAAATCTGTTTATTTAGTTAGAACTCTTTGTTGTAATGCCTATAGCAACACAATGAATTCAAGAAGGACTGTTTTATTTATTTTGTTAATTATCTGCACTAAACGACAATTAATTAAGGTCAACAAAACAACAAAAACGCGATCGACATTAATAATGAAGCTAGAAGCAATTCATAGTTTTTTACTTCATATAGTTGGTACAAAACAAAACCATATGAAGGCTACATTTAGTGGCCGCTATAACATTGGTGAGAGACTCTTCCACAAATAGCAGGTAATAAAAGTGAAACCAACTTAACACTTACCATTTTAAAGAATGCAGCCACAAAATATCAACTACCATATGAGGCTCCATGCATACTAGTCATTTTGACAATACCTTCTAGTGGCATTTGTTCAAGAGACACTTAACTCGCCGCAAAATCTCATACCAAACTCAACTGAACATGGAACTATATAATACTCTGCCATCTCTTTCATTTTCAAACACAACAAACTTTCTCAATATTCAAAAGTCTTTGGTAAGAAAATGGCTTACAAAGCTTCCTCTTTCCTTGCACTTATTCTCGTCGCAAATGTACTGCTTAGTACTACTTGCCAAGCACGCAACAGTATTCCGAGAAACTCAAACACTGATGACAAGAAAGAGCCTCAATGGTTTTTCCATTTTGATGGGATTCCAGGCTTCGGGCGAGGAGGGTTGCCACCTTTGTTTGGTTCTACGCCTCAAAGTCCATCCAATGGTGGTGGGGGAGGAGAAGGAGCAGGATCAGGATCAGAATCAGGACCAGGATCAGTGCCACCTAGTGGACATTATGTTCCAGGTGGTGATGACACCTTTGTCCCAAATCCTGGTAACGAGGTTCCGATTCCAGGAAGTAGCGGTGCGGTTCCGGTTCCAGTTCCAGCTGCAGTTCATCCTTGAAATTTTCTAAGTTATGAGCCATCATGCATTATTGTACTAAGTAGGCCTAGTTTCTAAGCCTTGTTATGCTTTAGACTAGTTTAAGTACTCACCAATTTCAGTTTGCACCATTGAATAAGTGTTCCTTGTTATGCTTTAGCCTTGTTATCTGTTACATGGTATGAAGAACCATTGTGCTATTTTCTTTTTAAAGGTTAAATATTATGTAATGTTGTAAACTCTATTTTGTGTAGTGTGTAGCCCTCATAATTCAATTTTCTCTTACAATTTCAATTGATAGTACCTCCTCCAGATAAAAGTATTTTTATTTAAAGTTATGAAAATTGGCTCTCTCTGTTACTCAAAAGTGCAAAGGTAATATTCTCCATACTGCCACACAAGTCAACTTAGGGATAAGGTTTCAAATGGCATAAATGTTATGTAGCCTTGTCAAAAATTAAATCAAATAGAGTCTTGTTGGTGCAACAATTAATGGATTTGCTAGCTACCACCATGTGATCAATAGGTCACAAGTTCTATGAAATTATTATTATTTTAGGACATGAAAGATAAGAGCTTTTAGAAGGAAAGTCTTGGTATAACAGCTGTAACTGCTTCCTTGTGACTAAGAGATCACATGTTTTTGGGTGCTAATGGAATAGTCAATACATTCAATATGGATCCGACTCTTTCATGAACTTTGCTAGGTTGGTTTTATAGCACATAATTGTCCTTCTAGGAAAAGACATACTATCAATATATGCTCAAATCTCTCAAATACACTATAAAAATACTTTCAATAATGTATTTTCAAATAAAATACACATTTTAGGTTGCCGATTGAGAAAAATTTCTAGAAAAAATCAATGAATACAACTTATGTTTGGATAAATTCTTACAAAAATATAAATTTCAATGTAAAAATCACGTTTAGAATCAAAAACTCCAAATCTTAGTTTCAAATAGAATCAATTCTGAAAACAAAATCAAATTATATTCGAGAGTAACCAAACATATCAAAATCAATTCTACACGTTTTTCATACTTAGATTACTTTTTGTAAAGTTAATTTATGGAAATGAACCACCCTCATAAAGAGTATGTTCAAGAGTGCATGTCAATCATAAGGTTGAGAGTTCAGTATTAGAGAGAAGGTAACTCTTAAAATCACACTATAAGTCATTAAAACCTTTCCTCAATCCATACATGAACAAATCAAAATATTTCCCTCTCCTTCACATATATCATAATGAACAATAAAAGTGCTGCACATAAATGCAAAGTTGGTGTGCCATCAATATTCAAGCAACCACACCAAACTAATACAAGTTTCACATGCAACATAGTTGTTTGTGGTCTTCATCTCATCTACCCCACCCCAAACCACCAACCCGAAACAAAATTAGCACGCGCGCACATTCTTCATCTATCTCAAAGTCCACTCGAGAAAAGGGGATGTTGAGTTGAGAAAAGAAACCGTTAACAAAAAAACAAAAGAAAATTTGCTCTGCTTTGTTTCAGCAATGTATTTCGATTGTGATTAAAGTGTCATCCTTTTTTATCATTGTGAAGCTAAAAGATAACAGAATTATAAAAGTAGAAAAATGATAGGTTAACAAAAAAAAAAAGTATAATAGTGCAAATTTTAGGATTCCATAGCTAAAGCTTTGTCAACACATAAATTGATAAATGTGTATTATTACAGTAATATGTGTTGATCAAATATGACACTTGCCGGCTGCCAGGCCATAACCTCGAGCTTGGAATTGGAAGCCTAGCTATGTCATAGAAGCATCCTGCCAAAGAAGAGGTTGTAAGAAAAAAACGAAATGAACATAAATATAATAAAGTACCAGCAAACATAAACATGTTAATGAGCGTGATTAATTATTTAAAAAAAACGAAATGGATGAGGACGATACCTAATTGAGAAGAAAGCGAAGATTCTGCAATTTGACGAATCAAACACCGATAATCTCGAAAATGATGAAGCAGAGGAATGCCAGGAACATGAGGATGAAAAAATAATCAACGAAGACGAAGAAACAGGTTGATCCATGATTCCTCTTCCTGTTGGTTTTGGCCACGGATTCGTTCAGCTCTTCGATCTTCACCATTGTAGAGAACGGAGGGTTTCGATGCGATCTTCGGCGACCCGTGGGAATTGCAACGGCTACACCTACGGGCCCCAGAGAAAATCCAAAACAACCAACTCAACAAACACGTTGTATTGCAATTTTTATAATTTGTTTTATTTATTTATAGGAGATTATCTCCATCACACTTTTTTTTTTAGAAATCGTGTTTAATAATAATCTATTCTAGAATGCACTTTTTATTTATAATTTAGGCTTTTTTGTTTACCTCATTGTTGTTAACTTTTTTAATTGATTTTAAATAATGTTATATATTTTTGTTAAAAAAATGTATATAAAATTAAAAAAATTATTTAAATAGTTTTTTTATAATATCATTTTAGTTATTTTATTCTTTATTATAATTTTTTCATATTAAAATTTTTAAAGTGACTTAGATTTTAAAATTATTTTAAATATTTTTTTATAAAAACATTTTTTTAAATATAATTTTTTAAAAAATTATGTAATTTTTATTATATTTTAAACTTCAATAATATATATTTATATTACTAGTGTCAACTTTGTTGGAAATCCCCCAAAATCTATGGAGAATTTCAATCAATTTTGATGAACAAGATTGTTATTACCCACACAATAGCAATGAAAGGAGAAGAACAATAGAGAAAGAAAGAGGGTAAAGAACAATGAAGGAGAAGAATAATAAAATTCTACAGAGTTTCACTTCAAAATACTGTGAATTACAAGTGTTATGAATACTCTATTCACTTCATTACAAAAATAAGGGTTACTCCCTCTATTTATAGATTTAGGTTAACTTGGACCTCAAGGCAAAGCCCAAAACTATAAAAACCCAAAATAGCTAACACTACTAAAATAGGCATAAGTCGAAATCCTGTGTGAAGCAACATGCTTCGACACTTCGACACTAGTACAACTCAACACACTAGGTGGTTCGACACTTCCTTGTTTTGTCGAGCAACCTGCTTCGACACAAGGAATTACAATTCAACACACCACTTATTTCATTGTGTCTAAGTTATCTACATTCATCATAGCTCTTAGCCTTCTGAACACTTCGACCTGCACTCCCTTTGTCATGATGTCTGCAATTTGATTCTCAGTTCTGCAGTGTTCCATATTCATCTTCTCATCTGTTACCTGCTCTCGAAGATAATGGAACCTCATCTCGATGTGCTTGCTTCGACCATGTGCTATCGGATTCTTCGTCAAATTGATAGCTGACATGTTGTCGATCTTCATGGTAATAGCTCCATGACTCTTCGCTGTTATCTCTTCGACCAGATTCACCATCCACGTTTCTTGACATGCGCAAAGAGAAATAGCTATGTATTCTGCTTCGCATGACGATAATATCACTACTGGCTCCTTTCTCGAATTTCAAGCAACTGGTGCACCACCTAGCATAAACACATAGTCAACTGTGGATTTTCGATCCTCAGCATCACTACACCAACTTGAGTCGGTGTATCCCACTAATTTGCATTCTTTACCTTCATCAGCTGCAGGAAACAAAATGCCATACTCGAGAGTTCCTTTTAGATAACTTATTATCCTCTTCGTCGCTGCTAGATTTTATACCTTTGGCTTCTGCATGAACCTACTCACCATACCTACTTTGTATGCTAAGTCAGGCCTTGTGTGACAAAGGTATCGAAGTGACCCAATAAGTCTTCTATATTGGGTTGGATCGACATCATTTGAATCTGAATCTTTCGACGGTTGTAATTTGGCTCAGCTGGAGTCGAAGTTAGGTTGCAATCTTGCATCTCAAATCTCTTGAGTATTTCACCTGCATACCTTCTTTGGTGCATCATCAAACCTCTACCACTCTTGTAGAATTCAATGCCAAGGAAATATGAAATGTCACCCAGATCTGACATTTCGAATTCCTTGTTGAGATTACCTTTGAAGTCTTCAATCTCCTTTTTGCAGCTACTTGTTATCAACAGGTTATCGACATAGAGGCGTATTATAAGCAATTCATTCTTGTGTATTCTTACATATAATTCATGTTCAGATTTGCACTTCACAAAATTCTTTCTCCCTTAGAAAGCCATTTATCTTCTTGTTCCAAGCTCTTGGAGCTTGTTTAAGTTCGTACATGGCTTTATGCAGCCTGTACACTTTTCTTTCGTTGCCATGTTTCACAAACACAACTGGTTGTGCAACATAAACTTCTTCTTCTAAGGGGTAATTAAGGAATGCACATTTCACATCCATCTGACACATCTGTCAGTTGTTCATGTTTGCTAGACCAACAATCATCCTGATTGTTTCGATCCTAGCAACAGGTGCAAAAACCTCATCAAAGTCGATTCCTTCTTTCTGAAGAAATCCTTTCGCCACAAGTCTCGCCTTGTGTCGAGTAACTTCTCCTTTGGGATTCAACTTCACCTTGTATACCCACTTCACATCGATTGCCTTCTTGTCTTGGGGTAATTCGACAAGTGACCAGGTGTTGTTGTCTTCGATTGACTTCAGTTCTTCGTTTATTGCTTTCATCCACTTCGAATCTTTCAATGCCTCAATTGCATTGACAGGTTCGACATTTGCGTAGAAAGCATAACGTACCAGCTCACCTTCTTCATTGACCACATCATCTGATGTAATCACACATTCTTGCAACCTTGCAGGCATGTGTCTTGTTCTTTGATGTCTGCTTGAGCCTGCTTCACCTTTGACTTCTTCCTGTCGAAATTCTCTTTTGAATTCACTAGTTGGTTCGTCACAAAAGATTCTCACTGAATCTTTCTTGACATCCTCAGTCCAATCCCACTCCTTAAGCTCATCTATGATCATGTCCCTGCTAATCACCACTTGCACATTCACTGGGTCGAACAACTTGTATCCTCCAGTCGAATGATATCCTACCAGTATCATTTGAATCGACTTGTCATCAAGTTTTCTTCTCAACTGATCTGGCACATATCTATGTGATATAGATCCGAACACCCTGAGATGACTCAAGCTAGGTTTGACACCAGACCAATATTCTTCTGGTGTGATTCCTTCTAGCTTCTTCGTCGGACATCTGTTCAGGATATATGTCGTAGTTGACACTGTTTCTCCCCGTAATTCTTTGGGTAGATGCTTGCCTTTCAACATACTTCTAACCATATTCATAATGGTTATATTCTTCCTTTCCGCCACTCCATTCTGCTGTGGAGTGTATGGTGGCACCACCTCATGCACAATCCCTTCTTTCACACATAATGCATCAAAGTCTTTCGACACATATTCTCCACCACCATTAGTTCTCAAAATCTTGATCTTTCGACCGCTCTGTCTTTCAACCATAGATTTAAACATGGCAAATACCTCGATCACTTCACTTTTCTTCTGGATCAGGTAAGACCATAATTTTCAACTGAAATCATCTATGAATATAACAAAGTATTTGTTACCTCCAATCGAATCCACCTAGAGAGGGTCACATACATCAGAGTATATGACTTCAAGAATTGCCTTCGACTTGCTTCCTGCATCCTTACTGAAGTTGTTCTTATGTTGCTTCGCCTGCACGCAATCTTCACACACTTCGTTTGGAATGTCGATTTCTGGTAATCCTGAAACCATATT
This sequence comes from Lathyrus oleraceus, assembly GCF_024323335.1. NCBI lineage: Eukaryota > Viridiplantae > Streptophyta > Magnoliopsida > Fabales > Fabaceae > Lathyrus > Lathyrus oleraceus. The sequence goes on along the minus strand of NC_066583.1, from coordinate 599,482,800 downwards.
TCTTCTCTTCAAATCTCTGATGTATTTGAAATTGAGATGGCCAAGTCTATAATGTCATATTCATTCATCTCTGCCGGCTGCTGTTGCAAGGCACGTATGCTCCATCACGTTAAGCTCAATATTGAAGATTCTATTCTGAGACATTGGAGCCTTCAAGATCAACCTTCCATTTGAGTCGAGAACTCTCATCATCTTGTCTTCGATTGACACCTTATAGTTCTTTTCGACTAACTACCCTATGTTGAGAAAATTACTCTTCATGCCTGGTATGTAGAACACATTTGAAATTACTGAGTTCTTGTCATCTTTCCTCATAATCAGAACATCACCAACACCTTCAGCTACTAGAGTGTTGTCATTTGCAAATTCCACCATGTTCTTCATTTAGGGCTTTATGTTGACAAACCAATCTTTTCTTCCAGACATGTGTGATGAGCATCCTGAGTCCAAGTACCATTGGTCCTTGAATCTCTCTTCTTCTCTCGTTGTAACCATCAGCAACGTCTCTTCTTCTTCATGTTTCGCCAGCTTTGCATAAGTTTCTTGATTCTTCTGCTTTTTTGGACAATTACTAGAATAGTGATCATACCTTTGACAATTGTAACACTGAATGTGACTCTTGTCTGGCTTTTGACCACCACCTCTTCCTCTACCTGCAACATCACCTCTTTGGTTGCCTTGGTTCTAGGGTTTTCTCTGATTCGACCAGTTTCCTTCTTGCTGATTTCGACCATTCGAATTGTTGTAACCTCCTCTGCCTTTGTTGTCATTCCAGCTCCCTTTTCCTTTTCTTTCTTTTGCTGATTGAGCCTACAAAGCCATATCACTCTTCGACTTTCCTGCAGCTCCTTGAACCATTCTTTGTTCATGAGATTTAAGCGTCCCTTAAAGCTCTTCCTTTGTCAATTTTGATAAATCTGTCGACTCTTCTATGGCTACTACCACGTGGTCAAACTTTAGAGCCAAAGACCTCAAGATCTTTCCGACAACAGATCTTGATGTCAACACTTCTCCACATACCTTGATTTGATTCAACAGTTTCGTAACCTTGGTGAAGAAATCAGTTATGCTTTCATTATCTTCCATCTGAAGCAATTCATATGTTCTTTTGTGACTTTGTAACCTCACCTTTTTCACCGTCTTCGTGCCTCCAAACGATTTCTCCAGAATTTCCCATGCTTCTTTCGCTGACTCTGCATCACTAACTTTCTCAAAGTTATATGCATCAACACATTGATGGATTATAAAGAGAGCTTTATAATCTTTCTTCTTCAATTCTTTATGTGCAACATTTTCTTGATCCGTCGCGGCTTCTGCAAGCGTTGCTACTCCTTCCTTCACAAGATCCCAAAGATCTTGATAACAGAACACAACCTTTATCTGTTTGCACCAATTCTCATAATTGTTGTTCTTGAGAATCAGAAGATTTTGTTGGAAAATGCCCGTTTGGATGATTCGTTGTCATGGTAATTTTCTTCCCACGAATCGATTAAACTGGAGCTCTTGATACCAGATGTTGGAAATCCCCAAAAATTTATGGAGAATTTCAATCAATCTTGATGAACAAGATTGTTATTACCCACACAATAGCAATGAAAGGAGAAGAACAATGGAGAAAGAAAGAGTGTAAAGAACGATGAAGGAGAAGAGTAATAAAAGTTTGTAGTGTTTCTCTCTATCCTCAAACTGTGGAAAACTTCTGATTCACTTTGCAACTGCAAAATACCGTGAATTACAAGTGTTATGAATATTATATTCACCTCATCATAAAAATAAGGGTTACTCCCTCTATTTATAGATTTAGGTTAACTTGGACCTCAAGGCAAAGCCTAAAACTATAAAAGCCCAAAATAGCTAACACTACTAAAATATGCATAAATCGAAATCTTGTGTGAACCAACATGCTTCGACACTAATATAACTCAACACACTAAGTGGTTCGACAGTTCCTTGTTCTGTCGAGCAACCTGCTTCGACACAAGGAATTACAATTCAACAAGCTTTAGTTTTTTAATTTATAAAAATTTGATTTAATTTATTTAATAACTTAAAAAAATTATTAAAAATCATTTTTTTTTAAATAAAACAAATATATCTATAATTAATAACTTCTGTTAATAAATTTACACTTTGACTTGTAAAAATTGTAGCGTGAAAATTTTTAATAAGTTAAACTAACTCATAAAGATATATTTTATTTTCTAAGTAATTTAATAGAGTTAAAATTGAAATATATATATATATATATATATATATATATATATATATATATATATATATATATATATATATATATATATATATATATATATATATATATATATATATATATAAAATTAAAACTATAAGCTATTTGAAGTGACTTAATAAAGAATGTCATAAATTAATAAATAAAAATATGGAGTCATAAAGAAAAATTGTTATGGAATAAATTTATTATGGTCATATGAGTTTATAAATTTTAAGATATTGTTATAAATTCAAAATTATGGTTTTTTAAACAAATCTTAAACTTCATTTGATAAAAGTATTGAAGGTTTAGTGTCAATCAATATATAACATGAATAAGTGGGTTGTCATACGATAAACCATTTCTTTTATAATTGAATCATATCATAACTGTAATTCTAAAAAGAATTGACATTTTTTTAAATACTTTAACGGGTTTCAGTTTATGATCTTTTGAATTAAATCAAAAGTATATTAAAAAGAAATTTAATTAAAATACACTGATAATATAAAAGGATTTTATACCGTCGGTTAATCTTAGACGTTGGATATTCAAATAAATTTAATTTTTATTTAAAAATTTATAAAGTAATGTGAACGAGTGATGGTGATGAATCGACAATATAAATTCTTTTACACTGATAGAGGATAATAATTAATCCCATTAAAAAATATTATTTTTTAAAAAATAATTTTTATAAAAATAATTTTATATAATGAATGTTTTTTAAATTCATTTTTTATAAATTAAAAATTAATTTTTAACATCCTATAATATAAGTATATAGGGATGGACAAAATATTCGAAACCATCCAAAACCGAATAATTCAAATAAAAGTGTCAATTAATTGGTGGGTTGAATCAAATGCACGGATAAATATATGAATAAATGCAATTTCATGTGGATTAATTCGTTCGGACGCGGTTTAAATTTTTCAACCAAACGAAATCCGCACCCGTAAAAGCTTACTGTAATAAGAAAAAATACCATGTGGAAGACTGTTGCTACTGCGTTATTTCACTGTACCTATTTTTGTAGTAATTAATACCTATATACTAAATCTTTAAAACCATCTGAATTCTCATGCTATCTTATAACCACACATAACCAGTACTATTTCTTTATGAATATGGAGTAGTTTGTTTGCCAAAATTATTTATGTAGTTTTTTATTATATATTTTAATTAAGCTTCTTAGTACTTTTCCTTCTAAGATCTAACTCCTCTCTATTCATGCATTCTTTTATTTGACCACTATTTGGCTATTATTCATCGAGACTCTTAAAATTGAAGAACAAAATATAAGATCGGAGGTTGAAGGAATATGATATACTTTCCAAGTTTAGATGTGATAAATAAATATCAGCATCTAATTCTTAAATCTAGCAGAACAAACTACGAAACACTCAACATGATGCACTATGGCAATGAATTTTGAAATCACATGGTCACCACCAAGCTCTTCTCTACCCCACTTCAACTCATATTTTTTTACTTCTAGATGTCTATTTTTTCTTCTTTGTTAAATGTTTCTTTCTTTTTTAATGGTTAAACAATGATATTTCTTGTACAAGGAAAGATTGGGTTAATCATATAAACTGTTTGTTACCCAATCAATTAACCCGTCATACGAAGCATTCGAAATGCGAAGGTCCCATTCATAAAATTGGACGAAAATGATTAATCACAATGAATATTTTTCAATCAAAAATCGATCAGGACTGTCCAATCCTATAATCATATATTATTGAAGATTAAAATATAGTCAAAATCTTAATTTTTAAAAAAAAATTGTATCTCAAATAATTTTTATGAAAAATTATTTAAAATAATTTTAAAATTAAGTAATTTTTTAATAAATAATAAAATATCTAAAATAATACTTTAAAAATAATTATTAAAATCATTTTTTTATTTGAAACTTTTATATATAAAAAGAAAAATCAATTTTTAAAAAAAGAATATGTATGTATAAAAATTATTTTTTAAAAACTGAAATAAATGGACCTATATTTATGAGTATATCTTAGTTAATAGCATGTAAATTATTTGATTGGACTTTTAGTGTGATAAAATTAATGGTTAAAATAATATAAATATAAAATAAAATAAAAAGTGCTTAATTAATTTTTTTTATTTTTAATTAATAAAGTTGATGTATATCCTAATTTTGTCCCACATTTTTTATCTATTTTAAGTTAAGTATTACTTTATTTGAAAATTTCAAAAAAAAAATAATCTAAGTTCTTTACATATATCATATGTCATGCATCATTCAAAGTTCATTCGTTGCAAGTTAATTCTATTAAGGTGAACAAAAAATCAATCTTTGATTAATTGTATAATTCTATAGTTCCATCATTCTAAATAAATTCACATCATTCATAATCATTTTATATTGTTCAAAGTCAAAAAGTTAACAAAAGTAATATTAAAGTTGATTAAAATATTCAAATTATTTTGTATCATTTTTTTTTCATCACATGCATAAAAAATAAAAAATAAATAGTTAATTTCATGGGAATAAAATTTAAGCCAAATTCTCATTATATCATCATTTTAATTCATTTCATTTCTCATTTGATCATCTATCATTCCTTCTAATAACCATGGTTTTCGACATTGAAAACAGACGCTTTATTATGCTTCCTTTTAGGTTCGGAAGTCATAATCTAATAAGCGAATTTGAAGCATAAGATAAACCGGTGTTCGTGATACCACATGTTAGACAAAGGCAAACGATCTAGAGGCGATGAATAGATCACAATAAAAACTTCTTCTATTAAAATTTTTGTTTTGAAAATATTTACTATGTCAAGCGGAAGCAATTTCGAATCGACATTCATTTATCCTGAACCGTTATCGGAAGAATCGGATATGCGTTTAAACCGTAACAAAACGTATATTAATGATGAGAACGTAAATCAACATGTTTACAAAAATAATCATTTAAACAATATCACACTTTATAGTCAATTTTCAATGAATTTGGAAACAAAAATTGACACAAACAATTTATCAAACACTTGGTGTGAAATAATCACCAAGCTAATTTTCCTTTGTGTTGAAGATATGAGAAACCAATAGCAATTATTTAGATTGCAATTATTTTTACAAAAATGTTTAATTACTTCAACACAACCAGAAATTTTAGTTTATCAAATTACACATATTATGTATTATTAAAATGGAGAGAGAGAGAGAGAGAGAGAGAGAGAGAGAGAGAGAGAGAGAGAGAGAGAGAGAGAGAGAGAGAGAGAGAGAGAGAGAGAGAGAGAGAGAGAGAGAGAGAGAGAGAGAGAGAGAGAGAGAGAGAGAGAGAGAGAGAGAGAATTTATTTTGGCAGTTCCCTAATTGTCCTCATTATGGGTACGTTTGTCCTCAATTTCAAATATAATTTAGATATGTAATTAACCTTGTAAGAGTTATATACAAGAGAAAAAGTAGCAATTCAAATCCTCAGACTCTATGTTTGATGTTGATCCTAACTTATTCTCTTCCCTTGAGCTTAGGCAATATCAAGTGACCCAAGACTTCCAAGTCGATCCTCTGGTTACCGCTACTCCTTTGACAGAACCCCCATTCTTCAAAGCTTTCACTCGGTTGAATTCTCGTTGATAAATCTTATACAAAACCCCCAAATCAATCCTTGATCTTGGAGGGAAAACCCTAATCAAATAAATCCCCAAAGAATACACAATCCAATTATGATTACAACAATCATAAGTTGGACCTTATCAATCTAATCTAGATGACACTCAACAAATATGATTATGTGTAGTTGTTGAATGTATGAAGAAAAAGGTTGAAGATGAAGAGAAAAATCTTCGTATATTCTTGGTTTCAATAATGAGAAAAGATGAATGAATGCATATTTATTTGTGTATGTGTAGAAAAACAACAGACAAAACATATTTTTAGCCAAAAATTACAAGTTTTGTAAAATAGAACTAAATATGTTGACTCCAAATTCGAGTTAGTCAATACATAAGGTCTTGGAGTCGATACATTGAAGGCAGGAAGGTTTACTTGAAAAAATTCTTCAGTAGGAGTTGACTCCAAACACGGGAGAGTCGACTCATACCTGTTATGTATCGACTCACAACAATAATGTATCGATACACTAAAGGCGGGATCATTTGCTTAAAAAAACTTTCAGTTGGAGTCAACTCCAAACACGAATGAGTCGACTCATTTGCATTGTGTATCGACTCATACCTCTTGTGTATCGATACTTTTAAGGCAGAACCATTTTCTTTAAAACTCATTCAGTATGTATCGATACATAGCCATAATGTATCAACCCATAGACTTGTTTTGCATGAAAAATCATAACTTTGACTTGTAGTGGCCTATCTAATATGATTTTAGGTGTCCTATTATGATAATGCACATCTATACATCGACAACAAGATCTAATGTATACAAATACTAAGTGTCCTAGTTTTAACATCATTCAAAATGTATCTAAGAGGATAATGCATTCACAGGTATTGTATATAAACAACTATTGATTTGGATTCCAAAACAATGTGGGACTTTTTGGTGTATCGGAACAATATGCCCTAGTCGAGTCTAAGTGGCTAAAGGGCTGAAACTCAAGCATATGAATTCATACTCTCTTTCTAGTACCAATATTCATATTGACCTAAGTCTGCTGACTACGCGCGACACCATTATTTTGTATTGAAACAAATGAGATGTAAAAGATGGTCATCATATAAAGACTTCTAATACGGTGATTGAGGTTTCTTATGATCAAATGGAGGTACCAGCAAGGTTAACATTCCACACTCAAGTAAATGTTTGAGAGATGTGGAACTCTACAAATGTGGATGAGAAAACCACCTGAGTGTGATTTAGGGTCATGCTTATAAAGGAGTAACGGTTAAAACCATATTCGGTTGATACAGTATGGGAAGTAAAAGACTGTCGGATATGGATCAATAATGGACATAAGAACGAGAATCATGCATCTACGTGATGCTCCAAAGTAAAGGTTCACATATTCGTCAATTAGTAGAGAACTTTGGCTGGATTGGGACATCTAATTGGACGACATTTGAACATAAAACACTAATTATAAGATCACTTTCCACTTACTTTCATAGTCCTTTAATATAAAACTCTTTTGAAAACTTCAACATGGATTACTAATTTCGTTACAAAAATACGACGATGACCGAGCCGCCAGAGCGGAGATACTTACTACTAAAGAGGAATTATGTCACCAGAACGAGACCTTAAAAGACATCGTACATGATCTGCAACAACAACAACTTTAACTAGTAGCTGACGAGCAGAAAGACCCCATGGATCTTCAATCTTTAGCAGTAGAGATTTGAGATGCCCATGTCTAAACAATTTAAACTATCCCATAACTATGTTTGATGGCAAGAGTGACCTTATGGAGCATATCATCGCTATCAACACACAAATGACTATCATAAGGAAGACTGTATTCTTTAAGTACAAGTTAACGGCGGTGGCCTTAAAGGAAACATCCCTCATATGGTATATAAGTATGTCGAAATTTTCAATAAAAAATTACCAAGACCTAATCGAGAAGATGATTCACAAATTTTCAACCAATAAAGAAAGGTTTCCACCTCAAAAAAAATTAATGTTCGCCTGAGTCATTGCGAGAATAACTGACTCGAATTAATGAAGAAACTATCAAGGTCCCTCATCCAAACTAAGAGATGTTTGTAGGGTCTTTCAGAATGACTTCAAAGAATGACACTTTAAGGAGTCCCTAGCGTGAAAACCAATATTCTCAATGAAGAAAATCGTGGCTAGAGAAAAGTTTTATATTAAAGGAGAGGAAAAAATGTCGAGAAAAGGACCAAAGACGTGAAAGAATAAAGTAATGAAAAATCTGAGATAACTGGGCATCGGAGGAATCAAAATGTAATATCCATTTGGGAGAAATCTAACTTCAAGCTTGTCTGAAGGCCATTGGAGTGCCTCACCTCACTAAACACAAGAAGGGAGAAAATTCTTAAAAATTTCTGTCATACCAAGATCATCCTTGAACCCCATGCCCCAAAAGGAGATTCCATAGGACATTATCCAGACAAATGATACAAATATCACAAGATATGGGGTCATGATATTGGTAGTTGACACGTCATTTGAAGCGGGTGATCGAGAGGTTGATTCAAGGAGACCTCCAATAGAGATATGTGCAGGGAAACTCACAAGGTTTAGAAAGAAGAACCCCGTTGCAAAAAGAATCATGTTGAAGCGCACCCTCACCGCAAAGGGTTTGAAATATCAAAGAGGGCCACAAACCCAACCAAACATATCACATATGGAATACGATAGATGGAAGCTTTTGTAAGAGGTAGGGAGTTTAATTCATTTAGAAAAAAGTATGTCCGACAAACAATACACATTTCCAGTACACCATCCATTAAGAAAACAATCACCTCGTCAAAAATAAAAAAATTCAATAGAGATACAAATGGGATAATATACCCCTTAAAGGATAATTTTATTCCAGCAAATCATATTTTTTTTCAAAATCGACTTTAAACATGACATGGTCATTCCTCACTTTGTCCACCACCTCATTTGCAATAAAGACTTATCAAGGATTTGTGTAACCTTAATAAAAGCATATTGCAAATCAAGTATCACTTGACCAATAATATTTTAATCTATTGGTCAATACTTTTGATAAAAATTTGTAAATACACTCTACCAAAACAATGGACCTAAAATCCAACAAAGATCGTGGACTTTTCTTTTCAGAATTAATACAACAATAAACATGCAATTTGACCCGCAAATTAATCTCCACGGGAATTAAAGACACCGGAGAACTTTAAGAAGTATACAACAATTGTTAATTCGCGGTTTTGAAAATTAGCCACAGAAGAAATTATCAGGTTGAGTCGCGTACTAGATCGTTCTCTTTAAGACGTTTCGCAACATTGTCCAAAGTTATGCAAAGCAGTCGAACTATTGCGCCACCTTCAGGATAAAATACCCCAATTCTATATTGTACGATTAATACTTGCACGGTAGATGATCGGTCTATAAATACACTCTCTGATGGTACAAAGACCATTCAAATATGGTATAAATACCACTCGTAGTATCTTGTATAACGATCAGTCATAATAATTTCTTAAACCAAGAGAAATTATAATAATTCTTCAAAGATAATTCAATAATGGTCATTTGACCACTCAAAATGATTTATCAATCAAAGAGAAATTCGAATAATTCTCTAAAGAGAATCCAAAAATTATACTTGATAATTTCTCAACTCAAACGAGGAGAAACTAACATAATTCTCTAAAGAGAGTTCAAGAAAATATTCTGAAAATTTAATGAGTAGAAAGAAAGACGGAAAAGTTGGCGCTTCGACAACTCGAATAACACATAGTTATGAGAGTGAGGAAGGAAAAACTCAAAATAAATTTTTGGTGTGCTTTGGAATGAAACAAGGAATTTCCTTATATAATAAAGTGAGGAAGAAAATATATCTCACATAAGTAATGTGGGACTAAGAAATTTTTTCAACTAACACACAATGTGGGACTTGACTTAAGGAACTTTTTCAAATTCATCTTCCTATATTTGAATATAGACATAATATTCCAACAATCCCCCACTTGAATTTAAAAAAGTGTTTCAGAAGTATCGTCAAACATTTCTAAGATTGTGCATAAACAAAGGTGTCTATGACTTGAACCTTTAAGTAGAAAGTAGGATTCTGATTCAACAAGAGTGACACAATTATCTTGAACTCTATCTTAGACATCAAACATGCACGCAACCTTTTCTTAATGTGTACTCTAATAGTGTGATTGATCCAAAGAAATTCTTTGTTCAGATCTCGTAATCTTGATATCAAGATTCACGCTTGCTTCTATGAGGTCTTTCACACCAAAGTTATTGCACAACAATGATTTCACATCATTAACGGTCTGAATGTTTGATCCAAATATGAGTAGATCGTCTACATAGATACATATGATAATGCAAATGCGATTCTCATATTTGTAATAGACGCATTTGTCACTTCATTCACTTTGTAACCATTCGATATCATTAAGTTATCAAATTTCTCATGTCATTACGTTGGACCTTGTTTTAGACCATACAGAGACTTATCTAGCTTACTTATGGATCTTGTTTCCTTGCCCATGAATTACAAACCCTTCCAGTTGGTCCATATAGATTTCTTCTTCTAAGTCAGCGTTTAAAAAAGAGTTGTTTTCACATCCATTTGGTGTACTATTAAGTTATAAATAACATTCAATGAAATAAGTATCCTAATGGATGTAATTCAAGTGTCTGAAGAAAAAGTATCGAAGAAATCTATATTTTCCATTTGTCTAAAATCTTTGTCATTCACTTTGTAACCATTCGATATCATTAAGTTATCAAATTTCTCATGTCATTACGTTGGACCTTGTTTTAGACCATACAGAGACTTATCTAACTTACTCATGGATCTTGTTTCCTTGCCCATGAATTACAAACCCTTCCAGTTGGTCCATATAGATTTCTTCTTCTAAGTCAGCATTTAAAAAAGAGTTGTTTTCACATCCATTTGGTGTACTATTAAGTTATAAATAACATTCAATGAAATAAGTATCCTAATGGATGTAATTCAAGTGTCTGAAGAAAAAGTATCGAAGAAATCTATATTTTCCATTTGTCTAAAATCTTTGTCTACAAGGAGAGTCTTGTACTTATCGTAAGTCCCATCAGATTTTAGTTTCTTTTTCAAAACACATTTACAAACAATTGGTTTTCAACCATAAGACAAGTCTACTAAGTGCAAAGTCATGTTAGATTCCAAAGAATTTATCTTATCATCATAAATAGCTTCTTGTCACAAATATGTATCCATAGATGATAAGGCTTCTTTAAGATTTATTGGATCTTCTTCTACATTATAAGTCACATGATCAGGCTCATAGTCTTTAGCAACTCTTACTATTTTATTTCGTCGAATATTTCTACTTCGTTGTTGCTTTCAGTGCTTCTTATCACAGAAATGTGATTCGATTAAGTGCCCCTACTATTTCTCAATTTGAAAGGAAATTTGTCTTCATAGAATTCAACATCATTCGATTCTATGATCACTTTAGCATTTAGATCATAACACCTATATGCTTACTGTTTGTTGAATATCCAATGAATAAACATTCAAATCCAGAATTCTGACATAAACTAGGCAGTCCCAATTTCATAAATAAGACAATGTTGATTGTATTTTCTTTAATATCTCATGAGGAGAGGTCTTACTTTTTGACTTGGGAACTCTATTCAGGACATAGCAAGAAATCAACACCCCCCCCCCCCCCACACACATACACCCCACCACCACCAGTGAGATACAACACCATAATTCAACGTAATAGCAACAACTAGTTCAATAAGAATTCTATTTTGTCTATTTACTTTACCATTCATTTCAGAAGAATATGGTATAGTTATTTCATGTACAACTCAATGTTGTTTATAAAATTTATTAAATAAACTGAAATAATATTCAGCTCCCTTATCACTACGATTTATATTAATCTTGTTACTAAATTGAATTTCATTCGCAAAAGTCTTAAACATAACAGTTTCACAAAAATATGATCTTTTTGTGATTATGTACAAATCTACCCTAATAGACTGACTAAACCATGTCTTATTCAGAAGAAAACCAAAAACAAGATTCTTTATAATCTCTAAAGTATACATGACATCCTTCAAGATTATAGTTTTTTCAGAGGTGGACTTTGTTCCACTTCTCCAATACCGACAATATTAGTGGTGTGGACAACTCCCAACAACAATTTCTTATTCGTGTATGTTTTAAATATTACACTATAATAATAGACATGACGAGATGAGACAATGTCTAACCACCAACCATAAGAATCACCAATCACATTGATTTTAGTGATCAAAGCAATAATTTGTTCATCAGTCAGGTTAACATGTGCATTGGGGGCAGGACGAAGTTCAAGCCTGATCTTACATTTTTTAATCACATGACCCAATTTTCCACAATTGAATTAAGAGAAAACATTAGTGTCATTTCGTTATGGTGGTGGTTGTTGCCTATCAATTGTGGCCCTTGAAGGGTTCTTATTCTCAATTCGGTTCACAACATTGTGGTTCTGATTCTTTAATTATTTGACAAATGACTTTAGAACTACACCGAATTTTTTTTTATTGTTTGAAACAACCAAGACTTTTTCTCTTTGATCATGTTTCTAAGATTCTTCTTCAGGAAAATAATCAGACTATCAATTAAAATTCTTTTATTTTGCATCAAAACATAATTTTAAAAACTTTCAAACTATGGGGTTGTTTGTCAATAATAAAGAAAATTTAAAATTATTCATCTAAACACATACCTTTTGTGATGATCTCATAAGCAATCTTTTGAAGTTCATGACATTGAGTCTCCACTGATCTTTCATCTATACCATCTGATACTTAAGATAGCGACTACCTGCATAATCCTTTGTTCCAGCTTCTTCGTGTCACACTTGTTTTTCAGAGCATCCCAAATCTATTTTGCAGTATCGCAACTACTATAATAATGACAGATCATCTACGAGTCCATTCTGAATATGATTTTGTAATCATTCTCTTTTCATAAGGTGATTTCTTTCCTGAATTGTGAATGTTCGTTTTAATATGTGCAACATATTCAACTTCAATACTATTAAGTGTTCCAGCTAAATCCACATTTTTTACTATTAATTTTTTGTTGTTTCACGATTTTGAAAATTAGCCACAGAAGAAATTACCAGGTTGAGTCGCGTACTAGATCGCTCTATTTAAGACGTTTCGCGGCACTGTCCAAATTATACAAAGCAATCGAACTACCACACCGCCTCCAGAATAAAACAACCTAGTTCTATATTGTACGATTACTTCGTAGTATCTGGTATAATGATCGGTCGTAATAATCTCTCAAACCAAGAGAACTTCCAATAATTCTCAAAAGAGAATTCAACAATGGTCATTTGACCACTCAAAATGATTTCTCAAACAAAGAAATTTGAAGATTTCTCTAAAAAGAATTCAAAAATTATATTTGATAATTTCTCAACTAAAACGAGAAAAACTTAACATAATTAAAGAATTCAAGAAAATACTCGATAAATTCAACGAGTAGGAAAAAAAGGAGAGAAGTTAGTGATTCGACAATTCGAATAACATAGAATTATGAGAGTGGAGAAGGAAAAATTCAAAATAAATTTTTGATGTGCTTTAAAATGAAACAAGGAATTTCCTTATATAATAAAGTGAGAAAGAAAATATATGGAAATATTTTTCAACTAACGCACAATAAGAAACTTTTTCAAATTCATTTTCATATATTTGAATATAGAGACATAATATTCCAACACTAATCTCCCAAAATCTTTCAAGAACCAGTATTTAACCACATCCGACCAGTGCTTTCATTAGTATTACAATCTCACATTGCTTTCTTTATCTCTTCCAACGTAAAAGGTTATGTTAGAGATGTGCATTACCATCAGAGAAACTTTGAAAAGAAAACTTTTCAACTGATAATCTACTAAACCATTTCAATTTAAATTGACCTTTGAAGTGATTGAAAATCTCCCTTTTTACCTTGGTCACCCTTTCCACTCTCACACCATTAACATTTATACAATTCTTGACAGAATAAAACTGTAAAAGTAATCTTTAAATGTATATTAATTACAGGAGTTTTTTCACGTTTTCAAGCATAGTGTGCTTTTTATACACAAATACAGATGATAAGCTAATTGAATATACCTCTAAAGAAGAAGTAAAACACAATTCAACTTTAGCGAATGTGCTTACATGTACAAATGATCTATGCCTCAAATGAATTCAAACCTGAACAGTTCATCATTGCTGAAGGATGCAAGAGATGGTTATAATTGTATTCAAACTGAACCAGTATAATTGTATTTTCTATAACTGTAACCATTGCTTTCTAAGGTTATTCAGTATTTGGACCTTCAATCTGATATTCTTCCGATTTTAAGCCAATGCGTCAAATGCTTTTGCAAGGTTGGTGACCCTTGTAACTGTCATGAACCTGTATATAGTTTTTTCTCCACATATTTACTCGTTTAATTCCTGGAAGTACGCCACATATCATAGATACAAAAGAAATAATTAGCTCAATATATGTACAAAATTGAAGGAAGACCCGTCTAACTAAAGCTAAAATTTTGTGTTGTGTGTTTCAATTTGGAAGAATGATAAGTATGAAGAACTTTGTAGTACTACTACTTCAAAATAAAAATGTGTCTGGTCGTGTATGACCTTTGTCGGTGGTGTCGGACACTGACACATGTGATTACATTCAATTAATTCATTTTTTAGTGTCGTGTTTGATGTTCGTGTTGGTGTCAATATTTCACAGATGCAGACACTAGTCTAAACTACTTCTACTGTTGAAATGTGTGGAGCAACGATTTCTCCTCATTTCATGATAAGCATCATGAGGACCCTCTGAAACCTTAGAACATGCGAGAAAAATAATACAACAGCCTTCTTAGTTCTTACCTTAGAATTCTGGCTAGAAGTAGATGAGCTTGTTTCAGATACTTCCTCAAATTTTCGGGACTCTGATTTCTCATTTGAATATCTAAAAACAAAATAAGATTGTATAAGGAATTGAATCTTTTCCAATTTTTAAAGATTATATGTAACACTAGTTTTATGTTATTTATGTAGTATGCGTCCATGATAACTATAAGAACCAAACCGGCGGCACGATGAATACAAAATTCTAATTGTATCAATTAAATTGGTTTGATTTTTTCATATGTTCGGGTTCAACACAATTTGTTCAATGTTTTCGTTTTCTGACTGACAAATAATCCGAGAGAACTTACGTTGAAAGTATAGTGACCCAGATGAGCTCGATGCAATCTACCCAAAGAAGCCTTTGTTCCACAGGAATAACACCATAAGTAATCAAATGGGCAAAAGGCCAAAGCTTCCAACCTGCCTGTGAAGCACAATAGAACGAAAATTTAGTCATCTATACAGAACTAAATTTCTAATCAAACAATGTTATGTGGATAAAAACATAATACACAGTTTATTAATTCATCATAGTGTTGTTCATCCTTGAATTGTTAGTTGTACTATAGAATTCCTCTCTGACCACTTTCTTTCATCAATTTTCTCCTTTTACTTTATTATTACCAATAGTAGTAAGGGACAATTTGTAACATGATTTTGATGTTTCATTTTCTCCATGACATTATCATGAAATTAAAGCTACATGAACAGAGACGCAAGTTATTACAGATGACAACTTAATTAAGTGCTTATCATATAAGTGCTTATGTATAAACTATTTCTATAAATAAAGAGAAAGTCAAGTCAAACTATTTTTATATAAACTATCCTGAAGAGCTTATAGAAATAGGGTGAAAGCAGCTTATGGACATATCATAAGATGTTTTCATAAGCTCTTCCAAACACTCTCAATGTGCTTATATTTGTAGATAAGCTCAAACAAGTCATAAAAAACAAGTAGGTTCTTACGGTAAGCATGGGCACAAATGTTGCCTTGAGTTCACCATAAATGTTAGTCAAAGAGTCGAAACGCAACAAGCCCAAAACCACAAAGTAGATGCTGTTCCAAATAGCCGACCACACAGTTTGATCAAAAGCAACTTTAGCAGGGACAACCCACCATTCTTGGAAAGGAAAAAGAGTCTGTCAAAGTGAAACAATGCAGACTATTTCAGCCATTTACATAATATAACCTAATAGTCCCAAAATCCAAACCAAAGATGTAGAATAATCACCTCACACAGTTGGTAGTAATAGTGAGAAAGTGATCCATGGAGAGTAAATCCAACAAGACCTGATCTGAATAGCCGCGCCCGATCAAACTCGAAAATAGGCTTTCCTTCGTAGCACTGCATAATATTTCGGTAGTAACCTATAAGAAGTTGATAAAAACATGTACCTCATATATTTCACAAGTCGAAAAACATACCTGAGCAATCCAATCTCCAATTGAGTAGACAACTCCACTTATAGCCATTTTAGCTAAAACTGGATTTGCTTTCAGAGATTGTTCATACGCAGTCCAATTGTGCTCAGGCACATACCTCAGTATCTCATAAAGTGTCCAACCCTGAATTACAAAACCCTAATCAGTTTTCAACTTACTCTAGATTATTAGTTACCCAATTCGCCTAAAAAAGAAAAAAGAAATAAACTTTGGATATAAAATAGAAGATACTGACATGCCAATAATCATGGTCAATGGTGAGCAATTTGGTGACAGCAAAAGCCCCAAATCCCAAAACGATGGCAGCATTGATGGCACGTCCGGTGATGATATCAGTGTCGTTAACAACCTCTGTGTTGTCGTTGGAAGGCGGAGAATCCTGAAGGACTTTTCTGTCATTTGACACCACCGGGATTGGTTTACGATCCTCTGCAACGGAGGTGATGACACGACATCGTTTTGCGGATTGGGAAAATATAGGAGCAGAGGTTTTGTGGGGGTTAGAGAAAGGAAGGAGAGTTGGAGTATAAAGGGTGCAAAGAGAAACACCTGACATTAGAGAAATCGAATTGAAGAAAGAGGTTTCGAGGAGGATTTTGTTTGTGTCGTGGAAAATTGATTCAACACAAGTAGATGATGGTTTTGTTTTTTGTTCTAAAAAGTAGAGAGGAAGAAGGTTCGCGAAATGAATCAAAATTTTGGTGTTATATAGTGCTCAACCGTGTGAGTGTGAAAGTGGGAGGTACAAATAGCATCTTAAGTGGAAACTTGTCTTAACTGGAAGTTGGATGCCGACCTTGGAAAAATAGAAAATAAGTTTACGACACTACAAAAGGATTAATTGAAATCATCCGGTTTATTATAGATTTTTTTTAATTATTTTACTTTTGAAAATATAAATAAGGTTTAAAATAGTAAAAATTATTTTAAATTTTGTTATATAAATTAATATTCATATTTAGTAACAAAATTTTCATTACTAAAAATAAAAAATACACAAAATTACATAGTTTTTAGAACAAATATGATTAAAAAGGGTTTAAATAAAGAAAATTCTTCAATATAAGTGATTTTTTAAATTTTAATATAATAAAAGGATAAAATATGTAAAATAATATTTTATAAAAAACTTATTTTAAATCAATTATTTATTAATTTTTTTAACAAAGATCTTTTTCAAACAAATATAATTTAAGATTTATGAAAGAAAAAAATTATCAAAATTATCAAAATCATAGTTTGATTATTATTTAAAATATAACTAAAGTAATATTTATTATAGGAGATTCTTCGATCCATCTCACACTAGCGCGCTATCCATCAGAATGCTTACTTTAAACGATTGATGTTATATTTTTTAATGCATAATACTTAACAATGATCGTACTAAACAATCGTTGTGATATATACATCTGAGTTTATTATAAATTATGTGGAATGTTTATTTCGTCAATGTTCATTAAACATACAACATTTCAATATGCACTAGAACATTATAATATGACAAATTAAGTTATATTAGAAGAATAAGTTCACGTTCAATGCGTGACAAAAGTTCTTCAACTCCTTATCTGTATTTTACTTTTTAACAGTTAGAACTTGGTTTAGTGATTATAGCTCTTCAATCACCCATCTCTACATCTCTAATTTTGTTTGCAAAATAAGTAATATTTTGCAAACAAAATTAGAGGTCGGGAGAGCGGTGTTTGAAGAACTACAATCACTAAAATAAGTTTTAACTGTCAAAGAACAACATATAGATAACGGTGTAAAGAATTCTTGTCAAAAATTGAACGTGTGCTTGTTTTCTAATACAATGTTATCTATCATATTATAATTTTCTGATGCAATTTAAAAAGTTATATATTCAGTAAGGGATTGTAAAAACACTCAAACCACATAATATGTAACAAACTTATCTTTTAAACAAACATTAACAATAATATTCATCAAAAAACAACAAATACGATACAACAAACATATCAAGTCATAGAATGCTTCAGAAACGTATCATACATGTCACATAATGGCGTATCCACAACGAAATAAGGATGAATATAAAGTTAGAGTCGCAAACATGTGTCTATCTTGAATGAATATCATTCTAGATCTTTGACACAAGTTTACAATGTTAACTTTTGCTCCATCCTCATTATTGAAACAAGCATCTCTATCTACAAGTCAAAACAAACAAAACGTTCAAGCATTATGAAATTATAAGCTATTGAAACAGATTTTGAAAACAAACTTGTATATATGCATTGGCTAATATTTGATGTTATGGTTTCATTTTGGAGTTTCCATATGTGAGAGACGACTGACAGAGTTGTTAGGGCTTTATTTTGAGAGAGACAGTTGTTATGTACTGAAGCGAGAGATAATTTCGTTTATATATAAATAAGTAACACCTTTCAGCACGGTTGAAATCAAAAATTGTGGTGATATATAAAGTCAATCACATTATTATCACTATAAATGGCTAAATTGTTGGTGCTGGAATTCGAACAATTTCACTTCATTTACATTTCATTGCGGTTGTTCTATATGACCGTTGTGACATATCCTTTAGTAAATACAAAAAAAATTGCCCAAAAATAAATTATTACCACGGTTAACACGATGATTATTGCAAAATTGATGTTATAAAATAGTTATTTTGTAGTAGTGCCAACACCACAAAAAAATCAATTTTTCTCTTTTTTATCTGAAATATTTCTTTGGGAAAAAATTATAAATAAATATGTAAGTAAAACCACAAATAGAAAAGTTAATATTTAAAAATAGTAAAATAAATTGTTTAACTTATTTACTAAATTGATAAACAAATCATTTTTAAAATATATTTCAATATTTATAAATTATGATCTATATTAAATATCAAAATAATCA
Organism: Lathyrus oleraceus; assembly: GCF_024323335.1. NCBI lineage: Eukaryota > Viridiplantae > Streptophyta > Magnoliopsida > Fabales > Fabaceae > Lathyrus > Lathyrus oleraceus. The sequence continues at coordinate 599,463,667 of NC_066583.1, read as the reverse complement.
CAATATAAAAAGTCAACTTAAAATATTTTGAATAATGTCAATCAAAATTGTAATAATTGTTGGTTCATTAACTTTGTTGGTAAAAATAATGGTTGGCTAATAAATTATCAAATGTAGTAGTTTATAGTTATGGATGATGACCAATAATTTATAGTAGTATCTTATTATTTAATGATCAATGATTAATAGCTACTAAATTAATTGAAATGCTTTATAAAATTAACAGCTCAAATAACACATAAATATTAATTGACATAAAAAATATTTAATGCATAATTGTTTTATTTTAAATTAAAATAAATTATAAAGACTAAAAGTAAAATTTACTTAAAATAATAAAAGTAAAAATGAAAGAAAAAATGATGTAAAGTATAAGCTATAAACTAAAATACTATTTAAAATAATGTCTGGTCATAAATTAAATTAGTAAAATAAACTATAAGGTCCTGATGAAAAAACTGTTATCAAATAAAATTTTTATTGTTGTTAGTTTGGAAATTCTCAACGTATAGAGTTTGACCAAGAATATACAACACTAAGATAATACTTAGTGAAAATAGGGTGCATGGTGACGTGTGCGACAAGCTCAACATTCGACCATAAAATTTCGAGTTCGACATATTTTCCGTTGAGTTTTAACTTAACTTTTTTCTAAATGTTGAGTGTTTTTCTCAGAATTTGACAAGTTCAATCATCGGTTGTGACGATTGAAGCGAAGTAAGAGGATAAGATTGAATAATTGATTTTTAATCTTATCTTAACGTCAAAGACGTGTGGGAACTTGACAAAAGATTTGAAGCTTCATATGAGATTACGTATCGCACTGTAGGAAAATAGTTGTTGTAGACATTTACTTTCGTCTTAGTATATATAGTGATTCTAGCGTTAGGAATATGGTATCAATATTATTTACAAAAAACTTTGTAGAACTCAAAGTACCCAAGTCAATGCGAGAAACAAATTTGTGAGGAAATGTATGATTTTGTACATAGTTGTTTCTTTACTTAATCGAAGTATTTTTCACTTTTCATTTACTGTCTTAAAGTTATTACTTTTGCAGTTTAGTTACGATTTTGACACGCTTCAAACCATCAATTTTTTCACTCATTCTTTTTTACTTTTGTATACTGCATTAAGCATTCAATTTTAATGGAAGTGTTAATCTTGTAGGTCAGCCTCGTCTCCACGATATCAAAAACTCATATCCGCCAATACCTCTAATCATCACTTTATTTCTGCTCCAATATGGAATTGTGGCGCCGTATGTGGAAAATAACTTATGATTCCTACGTTTTCCACAATGTTACATTCGCTTTTTAACTAGTCAATCTAAAAGCTTCTTGGGTCGTCGAATATAGAGCACTCGAAATTGAACATAAATATTTGTTGTGTTTGATCAAACCAAGCAGCATTTCATCTTCGATTTCCTGAATTTCCATATCTCTGATCTATACACTTCTAAGAAATGGATGGATCCAAAGCTACTCGTTAAACCGATGTAGGATAAGCTAGTGTCGCAAACACCTCTCGCGTGTGACTACATCAATCAATTCTCCACGGGCAATAATGGTTCACCCCAATATGGCAGCTAGCCACTCTAGAGGACGCAGTGGGTTAGCTAAGATTCGATCTCTGACCGGGTTTTCATTTGGACGGGAGAAAGGGAACCGACCTTTGACCGGAAACGGCCCCAGAGATGACCAATAAAATTTAAGGAAAAACCTTGTAAATTCCCATGGAATTCAGATCTCTGCACTCGGGATCACACAAGTATACTTCGTGCAGGTAAAAAAACACTTCATTACAAATAAATGCACATATATTTTTCCATTACAAACGTACTTTACATATAATGCAAAAAAAAAGGGAGAGGTTGCCCTAGCAGGGAGACGACCTCCCCATCTTTGAGCATTTGATTAGATCAAACTTTCTCCCACGAAACACGTAGAGGATGGTGAAAATGATGTACTTTTTGCAAAGCATTCTAAAAAAAACTATGAAACTGTCATAAGGCTAGCAATCGAATAGTCGTCAAACCGCTGAGTCAGAGAAGAACTCACAAGCCGCTGAGACTCCAATTCTCCTTGAGCCTCCAAAAGAGATGCCTGAGTAGAATTTAAAGTGTCTTGGGCCTAAATTAGAGACTTGTCCTTCCTTGCCATGCCCCTTACCAAAAGAGTCACCTGGTCGGCAAGAGCACTAGGGAGATTAAGGGGGAGCAAATTGTACCTTATCCCGATAAGAAAGGTGGAAGTTGTATTTATTTCCTGCATGTACGTATCCTGTTGAAGCGTAGGATTGTGAACACTTTCTTCCATCCTATGTTTTTCCTCACGTTGTTGGTCAAACCAAAGAGCGTCCCAGTGACCGGTTCCATCAAGGGCCAAAACTGCAAAGGCGCACCGAGTATACCGCGACAGAGTCTCCACTTCTTCCTCTAAGGAACTCCCAGATAGATTGGCCAAATATGGGAAATTCTCCTCTGAAGGAGGAACACAACTTTCTCTGGAGAAGCATGGGCCCGACCCCGTCAGCAACAGAAAGGTCGGAAGACCCGAAGCATTATGCGGCCTCTAAGAGCATTCAGAGCAATAAAACTTCCATAAGGCTCTAATGCATTGGAAAGGTTAGCTACAGTTTCTCTTGGCCAGACTCCCCATCTTAAAAGTAGGAGCTCTACCTCATCCTTCATTGAGTCTGCACAAAATCATTACTAGCGTAAACACACTAAGAGTAAGCAAGTTGAAAGAAAAAAATCCAAGCACTTTCAAGACTTACCAAAAATATGAAGGTGAGAAAAAAACAAGAAGGGGGTTGAGTTGTGTTAGCTTTCTTTTTCTTTTATGAAAATCTCTTATCAGATTCTAAACAGAAGGTGTAGAATCTGAATCAGATTTAAGTGTTTAGAAGCGGACTAAAGCAGTTCATAGTTAGAAAGGAAAGTAGGAGATGCGCAAACAGTTATCCTGGTTCCTCCCACAAATCGAGAGTGGTTCATTCCCCTTACACTTCCAAGGGATTTCACTATAAATCAAAACTGATTACAATTGCTCAAGCACAAAGCAAGAGACTTTCAATGCTCAGGTAAGAGACTTATATGCTCAAGCATGCAAGCAAGAGACTTCATATGCTCAATAACACAAGCAAGAGACTTTCAATTCTTAAACACATATGCAAGAGAATTCAAATGCTTAAGCACACAAGCAAGAGACTTCCAATGCTCAAGCACTTAGCAAGAGACTTCTTAAACTCTAACTTACAGTTAAGAGATTGTAAAAAACTACACTTGATATATAATCAGAGGTGTAGACAAAATACAACATAGAAATACTCTTTAAGACTTAATAATTTCTAGAATATACAAGCGTTAAGAAATTCTAAGTTAAATTCGTGCTTTTTGTTTGATAGAGTAACAACTCTTTTATTATCAATAGTTTATTATTGTTCTTCAAGTCTTCAGCTCCTTATATAGAGATAAAGAAAAGAGTCGTTGAAGGGTTTGCACAAGAGATACTTTGAGAAGCTTGGTTCAGATACGTTGAGATGTTTCTCTATATGGTTAGTATCGTTGAAAACTCATTTGAAATCTCTTTGCTGCAAAAGGAATTATACGTTGCATCCCATCTATCTTCTGCAAATATTTTCTTAAGCCTTCACGTGATAAGAAGAAGACAAAATATCCTCAAAGTATGATAGTGGCCTATCAAAGTTTCCTTGATACTTGCGTTGATTGGATCTTTAGAGTCTGAATCTCCAGAGTCTGGATCTTCAGAGGCTGGCTCTCCAGAGTCTGGATCTTCAGAGGCTGACTTCATTCAGAGTCAGAGTCTTCAGAGTATGGTATCCAACTTTTGATTTTTCAAAATTTGGATCTTAAGCTTCTCTTTAAATTTCCATTCTAAGTACCAGTACTAGGTTTTCTTCAAAAAAATTAGTTTATGGTCCTGCATACTTCAACATTTGTTAGTATACCCTATTGTTCTTTAAATATTTTGTTATCATTAAAACCTTAGAGATATGATACAAACCAATTTTGTTCCAACAAAATAACCTTCCTATCTTCCCTGGTACGAGCATCCACCAGCAAGTAGGTATCGATGAGATGTTTCAAGTGTTTCAAAATGGCCTCATCCTGAGGAATACTGTAACACCCTTCTAAATACCCCCAAAATATTTAATTAAAAATAATAACACATTAATCAGAGTAATTATGCCCCGAAGGGTGTCACACAATTATTTCACAACATTCCTCAAAATAACCTGTCATGCTCATTTATTTAATCCAAATAAGGTTCTTTGCATAATTCGCAGCGGATACTAAAAATCAACATTTAAATCATGTACCACTTTACATGTAAAGGTGATCAACAACAAAATCAAACATATTCAAACATCCCATCCCGATGTTACATCTATCAGAGCATGACCCCTTAGGAGACTACTCTAGACTCCAAGCATTTACTTCTATTCACTCATAGCTGGTTACCTGAAAAATAGTGTAAGGGTGAGTTTCTCAATCAATATAACAAGCATTATACAACAACATGTAATGTTAAGTAAATAACGCCTCAAATCACCCTAACCAGACTACCCACTCCATAACGGCAGTATCAACGCAACCTCATACTCAACAATAACAAATAGCATATGTATATATCAAAACATGCTCAACACCAACAACACAACACAACGATTTACTCACTAATTCCTCACAATGGGAATTAGCTACAGCCCCACAGGCTATGCCATGCATTCATTATGCAATGAGACTCTACACATGCGGTACCGACTTTTCTTGAACATATAGTCCAAGCTCACCGATCCCTCTGGATACGGCTACTGAGCTCACTAGTCCCACTCATTGAGATCTAATGACTCACTCACTAATTCCTCACCATGGGAATTAGCTACAGCCCCAAAGGCTAGACTATGCACGCTACTCATTTAGTATGCAAGCATCAACAACAATCCACAACTCACTAATTCCTCACAATGGGAATTAGCTACAGCCCCAAAGGCTAGACTATGCATGCTAATCACCTAGCAATGCAACAACAACAACAACTCAAGAATAAACATATGACAGTCTATTCACAGATGCATACATCACTGATACATTTACAGTATAATGCATACCAACCAACACACATTGTCAATACATTTATCACAAAAGCATATCACAACATGCTATAAATCAAATACAGTATTAGCACACTCTACTAATAACTATACTACTCAAAACAACGGGAATTGATCCCTATTTCATCATACCTCAGCTAAGTCTCACTACTCAGCCTAAACAGTCAAAAACTGTACGACAACAGCACAGGAAATCACAATCCTGCCCATACGCGTATTGCCTATGCTCATACGCGTATTGCCCACACCTGACCAAAGTCCATACGCGTAACGCCCATGCCCATACGCGTATGCTACGCGTATCACATTCCCCTACGCGTATCACCAGAGACCAAAACACGTTCAAAACCTCATCTCTTTCACTCATACGCGTATGACATACACCATACGCGTACCACATCCAGGGATATGCGTATCACACGCGTATGGCGCGTACCAGCGCCAAAACTCCCACTTCCAAGCCACTCCATACGCGTGTTGCCTAGTGCCATACGCGTACCAGCCCATCTCATACGCGTATTGCCTAGTGCCATACGCGTATGACCAGAAACCAGATTTCCAGATCTGCTATGGTTTTTCCTGCTACGAGTTCTATTCGATCTCACCTTCCACAGTCCAAATTTACACAGAAATCACTCATATCATCTAACCCGAATCATTCCCTATTCGATTTCACAACTCCTGACATTATCACATACAATTCCTACGAATTTCTTTCGATTATCGCTCAATTTCGTTCATCAATTATTTCCACAAATTCATCATAATCATCCAATTCAAAGGTAAATTAAAGGTCTATCACTACCCATGACATATTATCATATAATACCCGTCAATCAACGATAAACCCCCTTACCTGAGTTAATCCGGCAGCCTCTGAGCTCCAAGCTTCTCCTTCCTTCAACCTTCGTTCTCTGGTTCTCTTTTTGCCCTTTTCCACGTTCTGTCTCTTTTTCCTTTTCACGTGAAAACAATAACCTTTTTACCAAATGGGACCTTTTTACTGATTTTCCACTTTTATTCCAATTATAAAATAATAATCCAATAATAATAATCCCAATAATTATTATTCCAAAATAATAATATTAATCCAAACTTCCAATTATTCAATTAAATTAATAAATAAAATATTAATTTAAATTAAATGATTAGCTTATTTTAATTGGGGTGTTACAACTCTCCCCCACTAAAAGAGTTTTCGTCCTCGAAAACATACCTCAAGCGAACAACTCCGGATAAGACTCCTTCATCTGACTCTCAAGTTCCCAAGTCACATTGCCACCTGCTGGTCCTCCCCAAGCTACCTTCACCAAGGCAATCTCTTTACCCCGCAGCTGCTTCAGCTCTCGATCCTCAATCCTCATAGGTGATGTCTCAACAGTCAGGTTATCTCTCACCTGTACATCATCTATTTGGACAACATGCGATGGATCATGAATGTATCTCCTCAACTGAGACACATGAAAAACCTCATGCAAATTCGCAAGCGACGGCGGTAAAGCGATACGATAGGCTACCTCTCCTATCCTCTCCAAAATCTGATAAGGACCAATAAATCGAGGTGTCAACTTCTTCGATTTCAAAGCTCGACCAACACCAGTTATCGGAGTAACACGAAGAAACACATGATCTCCCTCTTGGAACTCAAGTGACCTCCTCCTCCTATCATGATAACTCTTCTGACGACTTTGAGCAATTCTCATCTTATCCTGAATCATCTTAATCTTTTCTGTAGTTTGCTGAACAATCTCCGGTCCAACCACAGCACTCTCACCGGACTCATACCAACATAAAGGCGTCCGACATCTCCTACCATACAAAGCTTCAAACGGTGCCATACCGATGCTCGAATGAAAACTATTGTTGTAGGTAAACTCAATCAACGGCAAATAACAATCCCAAGCACCTCCTTTTTCTAAAACACAAGCTCTCAAAAGATCCTCTAACGACTGAATCGTCCTCTCAGTCTGACCATCAGTCTGCGGATGATATGCAGAACTCAATCTCAGCTTAGTTCCCAAAGCCCTCTGCAAACCTTCCCAAAACTTCGATGTAAATCTAGGATCTCTGTCCGAAACAATACTAGACGGAATACCATGCAAACTCACAATCTTCTCAATATACAACTCAGCTAGTCTCTCCAACGGATAATCCATTCTGATCGGAATGAAATGAGCCGACTTCGTCAATCTATCAACAATCACCCAAATAGCCTCAAAATTCTTACTTGTCCTCGGCAAACCAGAAACAAAATCCATACTGATACTGTCCCACTTCCACTCTGGAATAGCCAACGGTTGCATTAGCCCAGACGGCTTCTGATGCTCAATCTTCGACTTTTGGCAAGTCAAACAGGAATACACAAAACTTGCAATTTCTCTTTTCATTCCCGGCCACCAAAATAACCTTTTCAAATCATGATACATCTTCGTAGCTCCAGGATGAATACTCAAACCACTACGATGTCCTTCTTCAAGAATACTCTTCTTAAGCTCAGTAACATCCGGAATACACACCCGATCACCAAATCTCAAAACACCATTCTCATCAACTCTGAATTCACCACCTTGACCTCGATTCACTACAGTCATCTTATCCACCAAAAGCATATCGGATTTCTGACCCTCTCTGATCTCATCCAGAATACCACTTGTTAATCTCAACATTCCCAGTTTAACACTATTGTGAGTACTCTCACACACCAAACTCAAGTCTCTAAACTGTTCAATTAAGTCCAATTCCTTAACCATCAACATAGACATATGCAATGATTTTCGACTCAATGCATCAGCCACCACATTTGCTTTACCCGGATGGTAATTCAAACCAAAATCATAATCCTTCAAAAATTCTAACCACCTCCTCTGTCTCATATTCAGCTCTTTCTGATCAAACAAATACTTCAAACTCTTATGGTCACTGAAAACTTCAAATCTTGACCCATACAAATAATGTCTCCACAACTTCAGAACAAATACCACAGCTGCCAACTCTAAATCATGTGTCGGATAGTTCCTCTCATGAACCCTTAGTTGTCTCGAAGCATAAGCTATAACCTGCTTATTCTGCATCAACACACCACCTAAACCCAACAATGAAGCATCACAGTAAACTTCAAATAATTCCGACGAACTCGGTAATATCAGAATAGGAGCAGTAGTTAACCTCCTCTTTAACTCTTGGAAACCTTCTTCACATTTTGAATCCCAAACAAACGCTTGTCCCTTTCTAGTCAACATTGTCAACGGTAACGCCAACTTGGAAAATCCTTCGATAAACTTCCTATAATAACCAGCCAAACCAAGAAAACTCCTTATCTCAGAAACTGACTTCGGAGCTTCCCACTTAGATACCGCTTCTATCTTAGAAGGATCAACAGCAACACCACCTCTGGAAATCACATGGCCAAGAAAACTAACTTCTTCTAACCAAAATTCACACTTCGACAGTTTAGCAAATAACTTCTTTTCTCGTAGAACTCCCAAAACCATTCTCAAATGCTCAGCATGTTCTTCTTCAGATTTCGAATACACCAAAATGTCATCAATAAACACTACAACAAACTGATCTAGATACGGATGAAAAATCCTATTCATATACTCCATAAATACTCCAGGCGCATTAGTCACTCCAAAAGGCATCACAGAATACTCATAATGTCCATACCTTGTTCTGAAAGCAGTCTTCTGAATATCTTCAGTCTTCACACGTATCTGATGATACCCAGATCTCAAATCTATCTTGCTGAACACACTAGCACCAACCAATTGGTCCATCAAATCATCAATCCTCGGTAAAGGATACCGATTCTTGATCGTCACTTTATTCAGTTGTCTGTAATCCACACACAACCTCATAGTACCTTCTTTCTTCTTAACCAACAACACTGGTGCACCCCACGGTGACACACTCGGACGAATAAATTTCTTATCCAGCAAATCTTCCAACTGACTCTTCAATTCAGCTAGCTCAACAGCAGACATACGGTACGGAGCCATCGATATCGGTCTAGTACCAGGTACCAAATCAATCGAGAACTCAACTTCACGTTCTGGTGGCAATTCATTCACTTCTTCCGGAAACACATCAGGAAAATCACACACTACAGCTAGATCGCCAATCACCAGTTTATCTTTAGCTTCCAAAGTCGCTAACAGCATAAACAACTCTGCCCCATCTGCTACTTCCTCATTCACCTGCCTGGCTGATAGGAACAAACTCTTTCCTTCTTCAGTCTCAGGGAATATCACAGTCTTATCAAAACAGTTGATAGAAACTCGGTTGAACACCAACCAGTTCATACCCAGAATAACGTCAATCTGCACTAATGGAAGACACACAAGGTCTATCCCAAAGTCTCTACCGAAAATACTCAAGGGACAACTTAGACAAACTGAAGTAGTAGTTACTGAACCCTTCGCAGGAGTATCAATCACCATACTTCCAAACATCTTAGATATCTCTAACTTAAGCTTCACAGCACAATCCAAAGATATAAAAGAATGAGTAGCACCTGTGTCAATAATAGCTACAAGAGGAAAGCCATTAATATAACACGTACCTCGGATCAACCGATCATCTGCAAAAGTCTCAGAACCTGATAAAGCAAAAACCTTGCCTCCTGACTGATTCTCTTTCTTTGGCTTTGGACACTGTGGACTGATATGACCCAACTCTCCACAGTTGAAACAAGTCACAGTCTTCAACCGGCACTCTGCAGCCAAATGACCACCTTTTCCACACTTGAAACATTTCATCTCAGCACTGGTACACTCATGAACACGATGTCCAGCCCGACCACATCTGTAACACTTAACAGGAGCACTGGAGTCTCCCCCACTAGGCCTCTTCATCCCACTCTGCCTCTGAAAACCTTTGCCAGCTGCATACGGTTTCCCACGATCAACCTGATTCTTACCCTTCCTATCAACCCTCTGCTGATAACTCTCAGCTCTAGCCTTGGAATCCTGTTCGAAAATCCTGCAACAGTCAACCAAATCAGAAAACACTCTAATCCTCTGATATCCAATCGCCTGCTTGATCTCGGGACGCAACCCGTTCTCAAACTTCACACACTTGGAAAATTCCCCAGCAGCCTCAGCATAGGGAGTATAATACTTAGACAACTCTGTGAACTTAGCAGCATACTCCGTAACAGACCGGTTACCCTGCTTCAATTCCAAGAACTCTATCTCTTTCTTTCCTCTGACATCCTCGGGAAAATACTTCCTCAGAAACCGCTCTCTGAACACAGCCCAAGAAATCTCAGCATCTCCAGCAGTTTCCAACTCAGTGCGGGTAGCAACCCACCAATCATCAGCTTCTTCTGACAGCATATGTGTACCGAACCTGACCTTCTGGTTATCAGCACACTCAGTTACTCTGAAGATTCTCTCAATCTCCTTCAACCACTTCTGAGCACCATCTGGATCGTATGCTCCTTTGAACATTGGAGGATTGTTCTTCTGGAACTCACTCAGTTGACGAGCAGCTCCCATTCCCATAACATTCGGATTCCCTCCAAGTACTCCAGCTAGCATACCCAGAGCCTCAGCAATTGCAGCATCATCTCTACCTCTTCCAGCCATCTCTATTCTGAAAACCCAAACAAGCTAAACAAATAAGTACTGATAGGGTTACACAACACCTATCCCGTACAGGGGAAACAGAATAACTACGACTCGACACGACCGACTATGCTCTGATACCACTAATGTAACACCCTTCTAAATACCCCCAAAATATTTAATTAAAAATAATAACACATTAATCAGAGTAATTATGCCCCGAAGGGTGTCACACAATTATTTCACAACATTCCTCAAAATAACCTGTCATGCTCATTTATTTAATCCAAATAAGGTTCTTTGCATAATTCGCAGCGGATACTAAAAATCAACATTTAAATCATGTACCACTTTACATGTAAAGTTGATCAACAACAAAATCAAACATATTCAAACATCCCATCCCGATGTTACATCTATCAGAGCATGACCCCTTAGGAGACTACTCTAGACTCCAAGCATTTACTTCTATTCACTCATAGCTGGTTACCTGAAAAATAGTGTAAGGGTGAGTTTCTCAATCAATATAACAAGCATTATACAACAACATGTAATGTTAAGTAAATAACGCCTCAAATCACCCTAACCAGACTACCCACTCCATAACGGCAGTATCAACGCAACCTCATACTCAACAATAACAAATAGCATATGTATATATCAAAACATGCTCAACACCAACAACACAACACAACGATTTACTCACTAATTCCTCACAATGGGAATTAGCTACAGCCCCACAGGCTATGCCATGCATTCATTATGCAATGAGACTCTACACATGCGGTACCGACTTTTCTTGAACATATAGTCCAAGCTCACCGATCCCTCTGGATACGGCTACTGAGCTCACTAGTCCCACTCATTGAGATCTAATGACTCACTCACTAATTCCTCACCATGGGAATTAGCTACAGCCCCAAAGGCTAGACTATGCACGCTACTCATTTAGTATGCAAGCATCAACAACAATCCACAACTCACTAATTCCTCACAATGGGAATTAGCTACAGCCCCAAAGGCTAGACTATGCATGCTAATCACCTAGCAATGCAACAACAACAACAACTCAAGAATAAACATATGACAGTCTATTCACAGATGCATACATCACTGATACATTTACAGTATAATGCATACCAACCAACACACATTGTCAATACATTTATCACAAAAGCATATCACAACATGCTATAAATCAAATACAGTATTAGCACACTCTACTAATAACTATACTACTCAAAACAACGGGAATTGATCCCTATTTCATCATACCTCAGCTAAGTCTCACTACTCAGCCTAAACAGTCAAAAACTGTACGACAACAGCACAGGAAATCACAATCCTGCCCATACGCGTATTGCCTATGCTCATACGCGTATTGCCCACACCTGACCAAAGTCCATACGCGTAACGCCCATGCCCATACGCGTATGCTACGCGTATCACATTCCCCTACGCGTATCACCAGAGACCAAAACACGTTCAAAACCTCATCTCTTTCACTCATACGCGTATGACATACACCATACGCGTACCACATCCAGGGATATGCGTATCACACGCGTATGGCGCGTACCAGCGCCAAAACTCCCACTTCCAAGCCACTCCATACGCGTGTTGCCTAGTGCCATACGCGTACCAGCCCATCTCATACGCGTATTGCCTAGTGCCATACGCGTATGACCAGAAACCAGATTTCCAGATCTGCTATGGTTTTTCCTGCTACGAGTTCTATTCGATCTCACCTTCCACAGTCCAAATTTACACAGAAATCACTCATATCATCTAACCCGAATCATTCCCTATTCGATTTCACAACTCCTGACATTATCACATACAATTCCTACGAATTTCTTTCGATTATCGCTCAATTTCGTTCATCAATTATTTCCACAAATTCATCATAATCATCCAATTCAAAGGTAAATTAAAGGTCTATCACTACCCATGACATATTATCATATAATACCCGTCAATCAACGATAAACCCCCCTTACCTGAGTTAATCCGGCAGCCTCTGAGCTCCAAGCTTCTCCTTCCTTCAACCTTCGTTCTCTGGTTCTCTTTTTGCCCTTTTCCACGTTCTGTCTCTTTTTCCTTTTCACGTGAAAACAATAACCTTTTTACCAAATGGGACCTTTTTACTGATTTTCCACTTTTATTCCAATTATAAAATAATAATCCAATAATAATAATCCCAATAATTATTATTCCAAAATAATAATATTAATCCAAACTTCCAATTATTCAATTAAATTAATAAATAAAATATTAATTTAAATTAAATGATTAGCTTATTTTAATTGGGGTGTTACAAATACCGCCCCCAAAATAACCCATATCATTGATGAAACTCATCATCTGCTTCTAATAATACAAACAACTCTTCTTGTGAAAGATATTCCTCTTTGTATACGTATAACCCATTTTCCATGAGGAAATGACTCTCGGTCTAATACATGGGGAACAACTCAGCATATTTACCCTTCGCTCTGTCTCTAATGGCGCATACCGTTGCATGAACTTCTGGGCGGATAAGAGTAACCAGAAAGAATCGATCTTTAAAAAAATTTAAGCTCCTAGAAAAAGCCTCGAACGACCGACACCATAGAAAATAATCTAATACCCCGCATTTGGGTCGCATGACTACGATAAGATCGGAAAAGATGAAAGAAAAGAGTCAGAGAAGACTTCCCCTTCAAATATTTGCACCAGTATTGTAAGACTTTCACATATGCCCAACTCACAGGATGAAGTTGTGATAGAGCCACTACCAAATGCTTAAGAACTTCTATCTCAAAATCGTTAAAGGGAAACTGAAGGTTCGTGATCGAGAAGAGACATTCGTAAAAGGGAATGGCACAATCGCCATATTCATTACATATGTGGTCATTTTCGCTAGGGGTCAAAACACTCCAAACCGGAGATGGACGTACCTTAAGAAAGGCTCCATTGAGATTACCATATCTGAAAAAACACAAATGGTTGAAGAATAAGCAGAGTCCACCCACGAAGATTAAGCATTCTTCTGGGATTTTTTAGCACTCTTTTATGAATTTTTACTCGGGACGTACTAATTTTTCCATATACGAGAAAATAAAATATCAAAGGAAATGAAGATAAGAGCAAACTGGAAGAGACAACTCAAAGAAATATGAAGTTGACTCTTCAAGAATTGTTTGCTAGCTTGGAAAAGAAAATAGACTATATCAAACGTTTCAAATCACTTACACTTAACACTCAATGTTTCAATTGTCAAGGGTCGGAACGAGGGTACCTCCGAAAATACGCTTGAAGCATAGGGCATTAAAGCCGTGGATCCCCAAGAAATTGAAACTTTTAGTTATGCTCTTCCAAGATAAATGGGAGAGTGGTCGGAAACTGATGCTAATACGACAAACATTTGCCTTGATATGCAAAAGGAATGGCTTAGCGAGAAATTGTTATGGGTTGACCATATTGATCTCGTCTGACCATTCTAAAGGAGCTGCAATCCTTCTAGAATCTTCTCAACGCACGAGAACTATCCTACTGATGAATACATATGATCAAAACTCAAAATACATCAAACGACTCTCCGCAATCCACGCATATCCAAGTACTTAGTTTTTAATTTCAATTTCAATTCACTAGTGTCCCTCACATTGTGACTTGAGTGTTGGAATGCTAACTGTACAAATCAATCCCATCTCCGCCGCATCAGATGCTCAAATTCGTCGTTAGCTCTGATTCTCACTTTACTTCTGATTCTAATACGGAATAAAAAATATAAAAATAAATGATTTAACATATTTACAAAATTGATAAAAAAAAAGTCATTTTTAAAATATATTTCAATATTTCAATATAAGCTATATTAAATATCAAAATACGCACAATATTAAAAAAAGTAACTTATAATATTTTGAATATTACAAGTCAAAATGTTAATAATTGCTTGTTCATATTATTTTCTTTCTTTTAAAAAAATTGAATTAGATAATAATGTTTATTATAATATTTAAAATATCTTAAATTAACTTTTTTTAATATTACGATTACTTATTTAATATAGATAATAATTTATATATTAAAGATATTTCATAAAAAATAATCAACAAATAAATTTAATAATTTAATAATTTTTAATAATATATTAAAGATATTAATTGTAAATTTATTTGTGATATCCTTTATCTATAATATTTTTATTTACGGTTTTATCCACCATAGTGGTCAAAAACAATAGTTGTAGACATATGTTTGTTAGAATAGTGATGGATGGTGGTCGGACTACATATTGAGGATGGTAATTAGATTTGTAACTAAATATTTATAAAGTAGTCGAGTAATATGTTTGTTAGAGTTGTAACTAAAGATTTACAGTGGTAATTTAAATGATAATGATATGGAGTGGGTGAAGTGATGATTGGAAAGATGCTCTCACATGTTGTGGGGAATTATTGGTCACCAATCATATTTGGTAATGTGTTAGTGTAAAAAACAAAAACCAACTTTTGTAATTTTGAAATTTAAGTAAATACTATTTTTTAAATAACTTAAAAAATAATTTAATGCAATTTTACTATAAAAAAATTAATATAATTTTTGAAACAAAAAACTTACCAACATTCTAAACGATAGGGTGTTCAAAACCGGACCGATCAAATAGAAAACCGCAAAACGAATCAAATCAAATTGAAATCGCAAAAATTATATTTGGTTCAAATGTATTTTGACTATTTTTTATAAAATTACGCGGTTTGGTTCTGTTTGTGGTTTGTATTTTACAAACCGAATCAAACTACATTATGTTAAAATCCAAAATTTACTTAACTCACATCCAACCAAACTCAAACTTATTATATTTTAACCTTATGATTATAAATGATTTTCTCTTCCTCACACTTATAGTTTCAGTTTAAATTTTCTCAAATCTCTCATAATATCGCGTTTTCTTGTCATCTTTTTTTCATATATATCTCGTCTCTCCTTCTTTAGTCTCTTATCTCTTATGTTCTTTTTTTCATCATCTTATTTTTATTCTAGATGTTCTATCTTTAAATTATGTTTTTAATGCACCTCTTCTTCTCTAATCTCTCTTATCTTCTACTATTTCTTTTTCATCTTCTCTAATCTTTCATCTCCTTTGTTTTTGTTTGTTTCATTATAATATTTTTTATATTATTTTATGCTACTATTTTATGTTTTTTATTCCACTTTTTTCTAATCTTATTTTTGTATTAAATATCAAACTGATGTCCAAATATGATCAATTTTGTTGATATTTGATAACACATAAATGACTAAATACAAAGCTATGTTATCATTTATATGTGTTTATGGATCAATAAATATTTTGTAAAAAATTGAAACAATCCAAATCACATTGGTTTAATTTGGTTTCATTTTATTTTATTTTTAAAAGCCAACTGAACCACACTTTTTTTCTCGCAGATCGGATGACTTTTCACGTAAAAACCAGTCAAATTGCACCGCAGACATCCCAACTAAACGACCTCTTAACATGCGTTTGATTTAGCTTCGGCAAGGCCTAAAGCACATCACAATGTATATTTTGATGTGATTTTAAAGGATTTAGAGACACTTTATTTTAGTTTAAAAAAAAATAAAAATTCTTGGTATTATTAAAAATAGGTTTTATAAAAATATTTTTTAAAATATTATACTTTTTTAAAACAAAATTAATTTTGAAATCTTATATATTTTTCACTATATATATAACTTTCTATATTTTTTCACTACCAAACACAAAACGAAATGTTTGTTTCCAACGTAAAATCAATTTGAGACGTATGTATAACAGAATATGTATAACAATTGACTTTGTAATATGGAATTGCAACCCAAATTTTTCTAGATAGGAGTGAGAGTATTTTTGGATAAAATATTTAAAGAATAAATTTTAAAAAATAAAATAAAATTATTTGACCAAAATTTATCATTTGGATAAAAAAATTATATAATTGTTAAATGATATAAATTATAAAGTATTTTATTCAAATTAAATTTTAAATTTTTTAAATGATACTAAAAAGTAAAGAATTTGAAAATGCTTCTTTACTCTATATAATACAAATGTTAAATTATTTATCATTTATTTTTGAAGTTTATAAAATGATCTCATATTTTATGAAAAATTCAAATTCATCCCTAATTTTCAAAAAATTATAAATAAATCCTTAATAATTTTCAAATTTTCAAAATTTGCAAATTATTCTCTATTGTTTTATATTTTGTATTTGGCTCAAAAGTCTTAAAATTTATGAAAACAACCCCAAAAATTTAACAATAAATTATTTTAATATTTCATCAAAACAAAAGAATTTAAAAATAAATGGATTTCAATCATTTAAATTTCTTAAAATTTTGAATTTCATAAAAAGTATAATTAACTCGTTCAAACACACTCTAGTAGTTTACTATTTCATCTCGTCATGGAATCTAAGGGTTTATTTATTTTAGTTTTTTTAAAAATAATTTTTCTAATGTAATATAATTTTGTGTAATTTAAAAAAAAAATACTTTTCATAAAACGTTCAAATAAAAATTTGGTTTAAATAGTTATTCTTAAAATACTATTTTATATATTTCATCATTTTATTGAATTTTTTATTTCAAAATTTCAAAAAATTATTTAATTTTGAAGTTATTTCAAATAAGTTTTCATAAAAATTTACGATTTCGACTATATTTTGATCTTCAATAATATATATTAAATAGTTATTCTTAAAATGCTATTTTATATATCTCATCATTTTATTGAATTTTTTATTTCAAAATTTCAAAAAATTATTTAATTTTGAAGTTATTTCAAATGATTTTTCATAAAAAATTACGATTTCGACTATATTTTGATCTTCAATAATATATATTAAATAGTTATTCTTAAAATTTTAATTTATATATTTCATCATTTTATTGAATTTTTTATTTCAAAATTTCAAAAAATTATTTAATTTTGAAGTTATTTCAAATAATTTTTTATAAAAATTTACGATTTTCACTATATTTTGATATTCAATAATATATATATTAAATAGTTATTCTTAAAATATTATTTTACATATATTACTGAAGATCAAAATATAGTCGAAATCGTAAATTTTTATGAATAATTTATTTGAAATGACTTCAAAATTAAATAATTTTTTGAAATTTTGAAATAAAAAATTCAATAAAATGATGAAATATATAAAATAACTATTTAAACCAAATTTTTATTTGAACCTTTTATGAAAAATATTTTTCTTTTAAAATTGCACAAAATTATATTACATTATAAAAATTATTTAAAAAAAAACTAAAATAAATGGACCCTTAGATTCCATGACTAGGTGAAACAGTAAACTATTAGAGTGTGTTTGGACAAGTTAATTATATTTTTTATGGAATTCAAAATTTTAAGGAATTTAAATGATTTAATTGAAATCCATTCATTTTTAAATTCTTTTGTTTTGATGAAATATTAAAATTATTTATTGTTAAATTTTTGGGGTTGTTTTCATAAATTTTAAGACTTTTGAGCCAAATACAAAATATAAAAAAATAGAGAACAATTTGCAAATTTTGAAAATTTGAAAATTATTAAGAATTTATTTATAATTTTTTGAAAATTAGGGATGAATTTGAAATTTTTATAAAATATGAGATCATTTTATAAAATTCAAAAAATAAATAATAAATAATTTAACATTTGCATTACATAGAGGAAAGAAGCATTTTCAAATTCTTTATTTTTTAGTATCATTTAAAAAATTTAAAATTTAACTTGAATAAAATACTTTATAATTTATATCATTTAACAATTATATAAATCTTTTATCAAAATGATAAATTTTGATCAAATCATTTTTAAAAAAAAATTCTTTAAAATATTTCATCCAAAAATACTCTCACTCCTATCTAGAAAAATTTGGGTTGCAATTCCATATTACAAAGTCAATTGTTATACATATTCTGTTATACATACGTCTCAAATTGATTTTACCTTGGAAACAAACATTTCGTTATGTGTTTGGTAGTGAAAAATTATAGAAAGTTACATTTGATATTGCAATATGTTAGATTCTCACTCTTTTAGCATAGCTATAACAAGGCTAGAAATCATATGTGAATTATATTTCTACGAATAGAAAATAATTTAAAACATGAAACAAACGTAGAAATGTTGCCATCTTAATCTCACATTTATGATAACAACATCACAATCTTTGAAACAAACACACACTTAAACCTAGACAATAGTACAATACTTAAATTCAAAAAAAAAAAATTAACATTTTCCACCTTGTACATTATTAGTAATATACACATGCAATTTCGTGAGAAAAAGACTCAAATCACTACACAAACAAACACTCAAACAAACTCAATTTTGTCCATGTTTGATTTGACAAACCTCATTGTAAATCCAAACATAACTTGCAACACAAAACAAACAAAAAATGTTAATGTGAAAATCGCTTCTACAAAACAAACCCTTGAAAATCGCTTAAACGTGCTTCCGAAATCTACAGAAAAATAAAGCACTCCAAAGAAACATGCGGATTCATAATTGACTCCTCCATTAAAACGCCGTCGTGTGTCTCCCCAATGACCTCCTCACTCTCACGCTTACCCGGCGGCGGTAACTTCCGTCCGGCGCTATCTGCCTGCCTGAGCTCACTCCGACAATGACCGCTGCCAACCGTCCTGTAACACGACGGCGATCTCGATCTCCGGCGGACACTTTCACTTCCGCCGGGATCACGGCGGACTTTTTCGGGAAATTCCCTCCGACGAACCGATCCTGCACTCACTACAACCTTCTTCTCCGGTGGAATCTCGGGAACCTTCGCCGGTGATTTGATCCGGCGTCGCTCTCTCCCTCCGATTCTGTTCCCCTCAACTGTGTAAGAATGCTTCCTTGATACATCGGAGTGATTTCGAGTTCTATTCCGGTTCCGAGTTCCCTCTCTGATTCTTCGCTTGCTTGTAACTTCCTCTTCTCTCGATTCCGGCACGGTGGTAGTGGTGGAGAAACTCTCACCTACACTGCATGTTTCTGAAAGGAGAGAAACATCAGAGGGTTCCTCAAATGCTTTGTTCATGATGGGTTCTTTTGTAATCTCCATATTGTGCATTTGGGGCTTTGTTTCTTGTGTCAAAATTGAAACTTTTTGGGGTTTTGAAATGGGTGTTTCAGTTTCAGATAGAACTTCTTTCACAGACTCTTCTTCAACAGTAACTGGGGGTGATTTTGATTGTGGCTGTGGTTGTGGAACTCTGCACTTTGCTTCTTGCATGGCATTTTCTTGGTTTTTGAGGGTATTTTGGTCATCTTTTGGGGTACTGCTGATACAACAACCCATTTGGTTGAAGCTATGAAGAGAGTTTAATTTTAGATGGCAATGGTTTAGTGGTGATTTAAAGAAGGTTGTACTTTGGATGTTACATGGTTAATTGGGAAACATGGGTTTGAAATTATAGTTGATGAAAAATGGAAAGTGTTAACGGCTATAGAAATAGAACTGGGACTGAGGTTCTTGGAGTGAGCATGAACCAAGATTATGTTGGACCTTTAAATAGCTTTGATTTGATATTGATATTCAACAAGATATACAATAGTACAATCTTAGGTTTGTGTATAATCAATCTAATTAAGTTGATAATGTATTAAATTAAGCTTGTTTTTTATAAAAAAAAATTGAGTAGGATACCTTAACTAATCTTATGCCTAGAGTAAAGAAAAAAGATTTGATAATATTGAGTAAAAAAAAACTTTTTTGATACCATTAAAAAATATAATTTAATAAACAAAAATTATTGTGATTGATAAAAGGTTTGATTCATATTTTACAGTGAGGGAGGAGAGTTTAAATAACACTAGCTCCTCTCTTTTTTTTTCACCATCTATATTCTCAAATACTAGATTTTATTGTGGAATATGAGTCTCATCGGTATCAAGTAAAAGTCATTTTATCAATAACTATCATACATTATATTCTCTCAAGACCCTTGAATAATCTGAACGATCTAAATAAATACTACAAATTGAAATAAAAAAATCAAAAATTGCAAAATAACCGAATATTATTGAATAAAGTAGATTTGAGTTCATTTTATAAAAATCACTCAATTTAGATCGGATTTGAAATATATTTTTCAAAACCAAACCTTATGGATATATTTTTATATTTATATTTTTTATTTATTAATATAACTTTATCATTATTTATTATTTTTATAATATTAATAAAATTGGATAGGCTTAGATTATGTTTTTTTAATCAATTCCTCAAAATCAAACCAATTACATGTACTTGCGGTTATCTATCGAACTCGTCTCGAAGTTGACGGAGAAAATTCGCTTTGATTAAGTTTGGATTCTCCTCGATTATAAAATATGGGGACGGATCGGATAATAGGGATACTAGTACCCACCCGACCCCGCCCCGTTTATTTTATTAGATATATTATTATTTATTTTTGATAATTTAGAATATTAAATAAGTGGTTAATATTTTAATATTTTGATTTGTATTAATTATTTAAAATATTTTAAATGTATGAATGATTTTTTTTTATTTTTTTATTTGTAATGTATTTGATTTTTTTTAAAAAAATATTTTTATTTAAAAAAATGATTTTACTAAATGGATGGTGGCGGAACGGAGATACCCGAACTCAATCTGAATCTATTTGGGACGAGTTTTGATTTTAATTTTCCATCCCTGTTTGGATTTGGGATTGTTTGGAGATTCGAATTTGGATTTGAGAATGTAAAAACCGTCTCCGACCGCCCCGTTGTCATACCTACCTAGTCACAACGATGAACATTCCTTTGTTTCTTCTTATGTTTTGCAGGAGATTAGAATTGAAACAAGCTCGAGTTCCTCCCATGTTTGCACTGTACCTCCCATGTTTGCACTGTAATTATGACTAGCATCAAGCTTTCCGATCTAGGCTATGATGAAAACCATTGCTGATTGTTGACCAGAAGTAATGGGAGTTCTTAATCAACTATGATATTTCTCGATGACATGTGTGTTGGCATCCTCCTCCTGCTCATTCTACCAAATTAAATATTGATAGGCTCTCATAATTCTAGTGTTCGTTCTTTAGCTACTGCTGATTTATTAGAGATCACTGAGGTCAGTTTATTTAAGGTTTCTATTGGAATATTAGAGCCTACATTGATGTCCCTGATGAGCTTTGGAGCTTGTATTATGATCTAAAGTTTGCTCGCTAGCTCCTTATTCCTTCTATTGTTAGTTGAGGCTGCCTCCAAAATAATGGTGTATGATACAAGTCATTATATGGTACTAAGAGGAGAGATTGATGTATAATACGTGTTTTCAGTTTATTCCCGTTGCAATCATTCTGATTTTGATATTTTACAATAGATGGAAAAGATGAATTCAAAAGAGAATTCTTAAATTTTATGCAAGAAACGGAAAAATAATTCAAAAGGGAGTTCTGATAGTTTATGCAAGAAATGGTAAAAGATGATTCAAAAGTTAAACATGCTGGTCATGGTTGCTGTCAATATCATGCTAAAGAAAGTAACAGTGTAAAGCAAAGGAAATTAAAACAATATGAAAAAGTATGCATACCTTTTGAATTGTCAATTATGAAAAGTTACCTGATTTTAAACTGCAATGCAAACACCAACATTTTAAATTGATTAACCTTTCAAATACTTTTGATCTGCTCTAGCAAACACCACTCATTTATTTTATTTTTTAAAATCTTGGTATTCGTTTTTATTACCGACTAATTCAAGAGGACCAATCTCATTATCCACTAGCAGAGATCTTGTTTAAAGTCAAAACAATGCTATGTATGAACTGGCCCAACAACACAAAGATTGTTAGCACTTAGCAGGACTCGAACCTAAAACCTTGAGAGAAACACACTCTCAAAACGCCTTCATCACTAGGCCAACCCTTGGGGTTACAAAAGTTACAGTTCAAACATCACTCATTTTGAATAATGCTTTTATCAAATATTATATGCTCGAGTAATGTATCATAGCCAAAAAAGAATCATTAGTGTAATCAAGCTTTCAAGTGTTTCAGCATCTCCATTCCCCACAGGGGGTTGAGACAGACACTAACCAGCCTGTCATAAGTCCCAACCCAAAAAGAAACATCTCACAGCTCTTCAAGGCTACCATATAATGATTGTAATCGTAACACTAAACATGGCTTCGGGACAAGTTGTCACCATAATAATAGTAGTCCCAATTTCACTTAGGTCAGTGAGCAGAGTTAGATCATCAGTTAACAAATAAACACATTAAGTGGCACGTTTGAAATAAACACTTAAATTTAACCACTTCAAAAGTAACAGTTTTACATGATTTCTCAATTAATAGCCTTCAAACTAATTACTTTTCATAAATACAACAATGAGTGTAAACTGCATGGATTAAAGAGAAAAAAATGAGTTCAGGTAGATGAGAACACAGATTAACCTTTTAAGATTTGCATTTTTCAAATGAATTTATGAGCCCATTAAATACCATTTTAATGATAGATTACACATGGTATGGGCATCAACAGAATGAAGCAAACATGTACCTCTTATACATAATGCACATGAGTGTAAATAACAAAAATGAAAGAAAAAAAATAATGGATCAACAGAGCTTTTAGGAAGATGCAGCCCGATCTGAGTCAATCATGGATTTAATATAGAATTCACCTGCCTTGTATGATGACCTTACCATGGGTCCAGATGCCACATAGCGAAATCCCTATCCACATACAAAGTAGAATTAATTAATTTTCATACCCATGATCAAAATATGATTACTGCTGTAAGAAGCTTTTAATACATTAGAGCTTTTCAAAAAATTAATGTGATGCATGATGCAACAATTAAAAGTAGAGAAGTGTCATGATTACGCTTGAATGGTGACGTAAAGAATGCCAGTTATAGTACTACAATTAAATATCTCTAGGAAGGACCACCATGTGGGAGTGCTAACCATAACTAGCAAGTACTACTGCTAATTTACTACTGATTAGTACACCCTCTGGTCACTATTATAAGTCAATTTGATTTTTTTGTACATTTGATTGTTAATGTATCTAGTCCATATATAGACTAAATACATTAACAGTCAAATGTATCAAAAAAAAAAAATTTACTTATAATAGTAATCAGAGGATGTATGGCATATATTTTACACCCACTGAATATGCAAGAACAATGCTAAAAATGACTTTATTTGCATCAACTTTTGAGGAACATATATAAAATTCTAAACGCAGACAAGAAGCCAAAATGTTTTGTCCTATACTGTGCACCGAATATCTACTCCACAGAACATATAACAAACCCCCACCAAAAGGTTTTAGTAAATGCTGACTGAAATTACGATTATGAGAACACCGGCAAAATTATGACAACAACTTTGGATACTGCAATTATTTCTCGTCCAGCAAAATACATTCCTTTCATGTACAAACAAATAATATACAGATAAGCAGAGCCACAAGAATAGATGCTAGAGACATACCATTTCCATGCCAAGAGTCTGATACTTCTCAAAGGCCTCAGGGGTAATATATTCTGATACAGGCATATGGCGCTTTGAGGGTCTCATATACTGACCAAATGTCATCACATCAACACCAGCTGCTCTCACCTTCTCCATTGTCTTCACAATCTGGTCAGGTGTTTCCCCACAACCCAACATTATTGAAGTCTTGGTGAGTGTCCCCGCAGGGGCATACTCCTTCGCCATCATCAGAACATCCAAAGACTGCTTAAAATTAGCCCGGTGATCCCTCACAGCACTCTGAAGCTCTTCAACTGTCTCAATATTATGTGCAAAGACATCTAGTCCTGATTTGGAAACCTTCTCTACACATTCAGCATTTCCTCGAAAATCGGGAACTGTTGAAAGAAAATCAGTGCAAGAATCATCACATGGATAAATTGTAAGTCCCCTTAATGATATAGTTGCCACTACTCAACTCAACAAAATATGTAGAAAACAAACCAAACATTCAGATTTATTCCCTATGCTCAAATCCCAATAAACATGATTTCTTCTTTAATTTTAGTTAAAAGTCAAACTAGTAAACAGTACCGGTTCAAAAATAAACACCAATGTATGACAAACAATGTTATCGATGGCAGATGGCAGGCAGACCATGGCGGATACCCAAAAATTCGAGATATGGCGCCGCCGTGTCCGTGTGTGGCCTCATGGTGCTTCCATTCCTCACAGATTTGGCCATGGTGGCAAGCCAAAAAACCACCACCAATACCCGCCATGGCCAATATTTTACAACACTGATGAGAAACTCATCAACAGAAACCGCATATAGAATTTACAATTTAGGGTACCACCTAATTCTCCCCTCTATCGAATAGCTCCAGTTGAAAAAGAAACTCACAAAAGATAGTCTTTCCTTTCACATTCATGCTTCACTAGCTCTAACTGAAAACCATACATATGCGCACTTATTTTAATATGACTCTGCCTACCTAGTAAAATAAGGCTTGGTCGTTGTTTTCAGGAATACGTTTTAACAAATTACCATGTTAGTCTATTTTTAGAAAATACAGTATTCAAAATGTATACCTAAGGCTTCTATCAGCGTGCTAGGTTTCAGTGCCTTCAGCTTCTGCACTGTTTCAGTAAAATGACCACTCCCTTGATCAGGTAAATCATCACGGTCAACACTTGTTATAACCACATAATCCAAACCCCATGATGCAATTGCCTCAGCCACATTGGTGGGCTCATCAGGGTCAGGCGGTGGAGGAGTTCTTGATGTCTTAACATTGCAAAATCTGAAAAATAACATAAACGCATTATATTGAAGTGTTCTGGTAAATGAATATTCCACAAACTTCAATAGGTATAGGAGTAATTACACAGACTTCCCCTTTCAAGCCATGTAAATCATTCCAAACAATAACATTCATACGAGTGTGAATATAACGATGGGATCATATCTAGAAAAAAAAATGCAAAGGTTTACAACATTTCCAAGAATACGATACTCATACAAACTAAGTATAAAGTATATAATTTCATGAGAATCTATTATCTTTATGTACTCCTCGCATATATTTTCAGTGGAATATAGAAGATATTCTTTCCTGAGAATCATTTATACCTAGGAATAATTTCGTTTAAACAAACAACAAACAACAACCAATCCATATTCCACAAAGTGGGCTCGACTACATGGATCAACTGCGCCATAATGTTCTATTCAGGATCGGCTTCTATCCAAAATAAATCTGTAACAAAAATGGGAATTTGATCATATCTACTAACATGCTTAGAAACTATGTGAAAAATTGAGCCATCCAATTTAACTCATCGTTGCAATCGTCTCACTACAACAAGCCAGTCAAAAACAAAATAACACAACTTGCTTATAACAATTTCTGCATTTTTTTACATGTCCATACTAGATGTCATTTTCACAGTTTCACTCCTGAGTCAATTCAAACCTATTTAATGTAGCACAAACATTTCAAATTTGAGGCATGTCTAGTATCTCATGTCGGTGTTTGACTTTGATGGTGGTGTTTGACTATACACTGACTGATACATTTGGCTTAATTCAATCACACTTTCATTTTCTCATGGCTACTTCACGTGCTTCACAGTTTAATTTATCAACAGACCTAGCGTCACTACCAAATTTTGTAGACTAGTTTCCTTAAGGGTATGTTACGATTGATGGAATGTGATGGAATTGAATGAAATGGTACATAATCAGATTCTATTGTTTGAATTTGCAAATAATAGCCAAATGGAACGTGAAGGAATCCATTACATCATATTCCATCGTATCAATTTTCATTCCTCCGGGTGTATGCAATGTAATCAACTAATTTATTAATTTTCATCGTGTTTCATTCCAATAGAGCCTAATTAACAGAGAATACTACTAAACAAAAAATTAGAAAAATTGATGTATGACCTGCAACCTCGAGTACAAGTATCTCCGAGAATCATGATAGTAGCTGTGGCAGTGCCAGTTTCACCACCTGACCAACACTCTCCCAAATTAGGGCACTTTGCCTCTTCACAAACCGTGTGAAGCTTCAACTCACGGAGCTTTTTTTTAATCTGCACATACTTCTCACCACCGGGAATTGATTCCTTCATCCATTTCGGTTTCGGAAGAGGTTTCTTCTTTGTCCCAACCTCAACAGAGTAGGCGTTGTCCGATTTCAAGGAAATGAAGTCCGACAGAGATGGCGACTCCATCGCCAGCCGAGCCCGGAGCGCTGCTAGGTTCTGCTGTAATTCAGACGGAGCTGAGGTGGTTGTGGTGGTGGTGGAAGATGAAGAGAGACGTTTCGCGGCGCAATTGAGATTTCCGGCGACGGTTCTAAACCGCGAATACATCATCTCTATTGTTTCGTGACAATCACAGATCGCGTGGGAAGATAGATTGAGAGAAAGAGGCACAAGCGAAGTGAAGACTCACACCAACACCAACCAACCCCATTCGGCAATATGGACCTATACATGGTCTTTAATTATTTTAATGTGTTATTCACTACACCCCATATACTATTCACACACCCTATAAAATTTTAAAAATGTCATTAGTAGCTTTTAGAGAATGGAATTCGAACGTACTCCTTTTATAACAAAATCACTTCATACATCTCATCATTGCGAAAAAAAGAAAAATTGTTTGAATTACAATCTTCGAATATACACTCGTTAAAATCTAGATTTTAAAATTAAGACAAATCCCTTGACAATAATTTAAAAGAATTTTTTCATTATTATAAAAAGCATACATTATATATCATTTTAGGGGAATAAACTGGATTGTTTAATAGTTTCGAATTATAAGTGTCGGCATTTATATCCTGGTCGGAGATATTAGATGTCATGTATTACTTTGTTGGGATTTTCTTTTGGACTACAGGTCTCCTGCTTTTATTAAAGGTTTAGTTTTTAATCATCACTTATTGTTTTGGAATTCACATAAAATTCAGGTTATTTTTACCATTATATTCCTAGACCACTAGTCTTAAATGCGTTCATTTTTGTCTGTCACTCACAATCTTATATAAGTGTTATCTTTTTTTATTCCAAATCAATTATAAATTTGTTTATGTTTAACACCTTATTGTGCTTTCGGTTCAAATTCATTTCTTCTCTCTTGTTCGTTATCTACTAAATATCGCAGGTAATATTTCGCCTCTTTTCTTATTTATTCGTAGTTATGGTTTTTATTCGTGAGTCATTGAACCCTAAACTGACGCGTTTGGGAAAGCCATTGAACCCCAAACCATTTTTTAGATGGACGATTTGTGGAATCGATGCCAAAAAGAAACATAATGGAGGACGTGGGAAGTGGAATGGAAGTTTGTGGAAAGATAAATGTTAGGTTCTTCTATGAGTTTGTCGTACGATAATTACACTAATTTTGTGTCTTCCTCCTTAAGTTCTAATGAATCCATCTTGAAGATTTCTGCCACTCCCTCAAGCACCTTCTGTGAAGAAGTTTTAAGTTTGGATTTCATTTGTTTAAAAGATGGTTGAGTATAAGCATTTCAGGTGGGCCTGGAGTTGTCATACACTGATAGCAAAGTTGATATTACTTTGGAGCTCTGTTCTCGAGGTGAATGGGTCGGCATGCGACAACCTCATATACTGACGTCTTACAAGATTTCAAAGTCGACTTCCCTTTCACTATTTGTGAGTGTGAAAACCTCACGGTACTCAACATCACCCTATTTTAGCTACATCTGAGCAATAAATTATTTGTGTGAGGATATCATATCCTATACTGGGGTCTAGATGTTTTTCCCACTATTGAGATCTTTTTTCCTTTTATGAAACAAAGAGAGTATCCTAGGACGGTTGGGTATCTGTGAGCATCATCCCATGGAAAGTTTTGCTTTCCCCATATACCTCTAATTACAAGAATTAGAAATATAATTATGTTAGACTTAAGGGTAGAAAATGATGCTCAAGAGTTATCATTGAGGAGGATGGGTCCTATAGGTTCCCTTTTTACTAGAAGGGTGAGCCCCTCTTTATCACAGGCTTTATTCTGGCCAGGCTTAGTGATATGGAGAGGGAAGCAGTGGAATTTTTGGACCAATTTCTTATTTTTGGGGTGAAGGACTTTCTTAGATTTGAAATAGATTATCCCATGTTATTAAGTTTCCTAAGTAAGGTGTTATTCCTCTGAAAAGTCATATTATTGACTTTTTAAATCAATGTTTATTAACATGTTTTCTTATTTTTATAGGGAGGATGACTCATATTTATTAAATTGAGAAGAACGAAATGATCACACGTGTTAAGGCTCTCTAGGGTGAGATTCAAATCGTTCCTCCTAACAATCATATCGGCTTCCAAAACTGCAAAACCTAAGAGAAAGAATGCGGTTGAAGGGAAATTAGTAAAGGTTGTCCCCATAAACACTAATATGCATTCCATTGTTATGAAGTGTATAAAGTCACCTTAAGCAAAGAAGAGCAAGGTTGATCCTGGAAAGAAGCCAATAAGTGTAAATGTCATTGCTTCGATTGATCTAGAGGTGGAATTTGTCATGGCGGGGATTGGTAGTCACTAACTGAGTGGTTCATTGTCTGCTTCAGGTGCAGTGCAAAATAATTTTTTGGGAAAAAAATATTTATGTGTTGGAATATTTCTACGACCACCTTAAGACCAATGAGGACATGGAGAAAATGAGGTCTATAACGGCTCAGAAGATGGTCCAATTTCTTGGTGTTTATTTGATTAGGAAAGACGTGTTAGGGCATGCTCTTTTTGAAGATTCTGACTTATGTGCCTAAATAGATAATGGTTTGAAATCTGAGTTAAAGAAGATGAAGGAAAGCTGAGAGGTTAACCAGACGCTGCTAACCTTGGCCAACGAGAGGATAACTTCTCTCGAGAAAGACTTGATAGATGCTTGCAATTATCTCCAAAAGATGGAGAAAAATAGATATTCTTTACAAAAATATAAGAAGTCTCTTGATATGCCCCTTAAGAATCAAATCGCCAAGCATGAGATCGCTCACCTTAGTCCCTTAAGAAGTTTATGTATCATGAGTTTGATCTTAGTATGTTTGACTAATTTAAGGTGGTTGTGGATGGTTGTCTCGTAGACGAGACTAATCTAGATGACGGCCAAAATCCTATCTCCAATTCTGAGACAACACCCTCAATAGAGGAAGAAAAGATAGCTGAAGAGATCGTCGTGGAAGGAAAAAAATAATTCGGAGGAGAACCCCTCTAAGGCTACCCCGAACAATTGAAATGTTTAGTTTTTATTGATTTAATTTGTTATAGCCCGGACTGTTGCTTCCCTATCAAAAAGGGGTAACTTTTGTAATTGTACTTCCTTTAAAATAGGAAAAATGCCCTTTTTGATCCTTTAACTTTACATCCGGGACCATTTTGGTCCCTCAATTTTAAGAGAGGTCAAGTTGATCCTTTAATTGTTAAAATAGCGCCACATAAGTCATTTCCGTCCATTTTGCTCAAATGATGTTTATTTATGTATGCGTGGCAGCTGAGTTGGATTTGAAATGTCATCTTCTTTGTTTCCATCCTGAGATGCCATCTTCTTCGTTCCTTTCTTGTTAGGTTTTTGGTCAAATGAATTAGGATTTATCAATTATAGAATTATATACTAAAATTGCTTGTGGAAATTGAAGGAACCATCAACAATTAATTGTGGGCGTTGTTCAAACCAATCTAATTAAAAGAGCTCTGAAAGTTTTGATTCCAATGTATACACGGGCTCGAATATCCAATGTAAACCCATATGTCATTGTGGAGACATGGTTGTTCTTTACAGATTACGAATTTTGGAAAATAATTTTGGGAATGTTGACATTTTAAGGTAAGAAAGAATTTGAATTTTTTCTTCTTCGCAATGTATTCTGATATAAACCATTTTCCTAATTTACACAGAATTCTACACAAGGTGTTTGTGGATTTTTTTTATTGGTTCTATGAGGATATGGTAGATGATAAGAACAAATTTATGAAGAAGAAAAACAGTAGGTTGGAGAAGCTAGCAAAAGAAGTTGATGCAGCAAAAATGGAGGTCAAAAATCTTAGGGCTACAGATGAGGAACATAAGCAACAGTTGAGGGACATTTAGTTTTACTGCTGACCTTGGGTTTGTTCTTAATATCTCATGGCAATAGTCATAAATTCTAGTATAATCCCCTAGGAAAGAACCATCAACCATGTCTCTAGCTACAAATATAGTTCTTATGACCTTAGTGTTGTTGACCCCTACATTCCACTTCTTTTATGGCAATGGGTAGGGTTTGGGCAGGGTACTATAGTACCCATCCCCATACCCGCAATTTTAAAAAATCCCCGTACCCGAGCCCATACCCGCTTGGGAACTAAAGTTAGCACTTGCACCCGTGCCCTATGGGTATGTAAGTACCCATACCCGTATCCGTTACCCACATTCCTATTAAAAATAAACAGATTAATTATTAAATATCATATAATTTTATGTTTTTAAAAATATTAAAAAGTTTTCAAACAATTTATTGTTGAAATAAACAAACACTTATATTAACCC
Source organism: Lathyrus oleraceus (assembly GCF_024323335.1). NCBI lineage: Eukaryota > Viridiplantae > Streptophyta > Magnoliopsida > Fabales > Fabaceae > Lathyrus > Lathyrus oleraceus. The sequence goes on along the minus strand of NC_066583.1, from coordinate 599,432,406 downwards.
TCACCCTTAGGCAACTTAGCACAATATGCTTCCAACTCGCATCCATCTTTACATCTAACCCTCACCCTTATCTTGTCATTTTTAATTAACTTTAGGTTTCTACCAGATTGGACTACATATGAGGTTATTGCTTCCTTAAAATTACCTTTGATACTAAAATACATTCTCACCTCTCATTTGTAATTGGACATGTCTTTTTGTAACTTGAACATGGGGTACTTCTTTTTCCTAACTCCACTGCTATCATCATTCTCACATCCACTTGCTAGGTCTTCAGTGTCATTATCACTCACTTTAAATTCTTTCTTGTTTTCTTCCCACTTTTCTTTCCCTCTTTTGTTGTTTCCCTCTTGATCATCTTTATGTACATAGTCAATTAGATTAGCAATTTAATCTTCCTCAACCAATTCATCATCAAACTCATCAGATTCATCATCAAAAGCTATCTTTAATGCACTATCATAGTGGAAGCTCTCATCCTCAGTGTCATCAGAACTAACATCATCATGCACCTCACGATCCCCATGCATATTATCATGGTTTGCCTCAGCTTCATTTGCCCCACTTTCATTCAAATCAGCTTCATTTGCCTCACTTTCCTTCAGCTCATTTTCATTTGCCTCATTTTACTTCATCCCAGCTTCCTTAAACCCTACACCCTTAAACATCCCATTAACTACTTCTTTATACATTACAGCAAGCAGTTTTTCACTCTTATCTACAATGTTATCATGATATACTTTTATCTTATCAAAGGGACCATCATAATACTCAGGTTGACACAAAGTGTGTTGAATATAGATATCAACACTTAGATGAACCCTATAAAGATCAACAATATCTAAGACATCTTTGTCATCAACCAACACATTCATCCGAAATATGGGATCCCTATAATATATTTTCTCTATGGAACTATAACCTAACTCCTTGAAGCAACCTAACAACTCAAAATAACTCCACATGTCAACCTCTACTTTCAAATCAGCAACTTCTCATCCTTCATACACACTAAATTCCTCATCAATGAATTCACCATTGTGATGGATTTTAAGATGTAAATATTCGTCCATTTCAAATTATACCCTAAAATAGAATTGCATAAACAAATAGATTTCAAAGAGATTGCAGAAACCATAAACACTTAAACCTAAACCCTAAAACTACAACATTTTAGAATTGTAGAAGGATTTTGTGAAACAAACCTGTAATCAACAACGGTGTCTTCGATTTCAACTTTAACGAGCTTTTGATTTATCCTACACAACTGATTCCTCCTTCGTCAATTGCTTTATTAGGGTTCATACGCCTTGCATGTTTTCTGAATAAAACCATTCAGTTTCTTTTTTCAGGTAGCCTCATATCCACCTCAGCAACACATGTGCGCCACATGTACCCTAAATTTGGCTTTGACTAACGGGGCAAACAAAAAGGACTAACGTGGGGCTATTTGAACAATTAAAGGGTCAATTTTGCCTCTTTTAAAATTGAGGGACCAAAATGGACTCCGAGGTAAAGTTAAAGGATCAAAAAGGGTATCTTGCCTTTAAAATATAAGTTATATCATGTTTTTGCTTTCATTATGCTTAGTATTTTTTGTAGTGTCATGCGTGTTTGTTATTCCACGCTTGTATGTTTATTATTTTACATTTTTTAGGGTAGGCGCAAGGTCGGTTCCTCTCGTTGCGTTGATTTAAGGGCCCTAAATCTTGGTAAAGGAAATTTGGTGAATTTCTAAGATGACTCCCTTAGGAATCTTGAGGTTTTGCAAGGAGAGCCTTGTGAATTCGTTGTTTTCTCTCTTGTGAGTCTTTTTTTATGCAAGGAGAGCCCGAAGGGTTCCTTTGTTCTACTCTGTTAGGAGTTTTGAGGTTTTGCCAGGAAAGCATGATGGATTAGTGCATTCTATCCCTTGTGAGTCTTTGATTTATGTAAGGAAAGGGTTATGGATCAATCGAAATAGCCATCGGCCGACCATTCAGATGGAGTTATAATTCTTCTAGATTGCTCACAAAGTAGGAGAACTACCCTATAGAGGAGTACAAGTGATTCAGATCCAAGATGCATCCAAATTCTCCTTGCATCACACACCTAGAAAATAGAGGGTTGTTATAACCACTCCACTATATAAAGGATATGCACGAAGAATTCAAGCACACAATTTAAAATTCAAATTGCATTCGCTCTTCTCATTCATTTACTTACTTGAGTGGTTGAGTGTTGACCTTGCAGGTCAGCCCCTTCTCCCTCGTATCAGAAGCTCAGATCCATAGTTGTCCACCACAACCACTGATTCTCAATTCTGGTTCCATAACTGAATAGTGGTGCCACCTGCGGGAATTGACTTTTGATTCTCACGTTTTCCATAATCGCACATTATCTTTTTGATCCATCAATTTGAAACCTCTTTAGTTTATCATATCAGAGTTCTAAAAATCAAACTTTGGATCCACCGTGTTCGACCTTGTCAAATAAAAGATCAACCTTGAATTCCTGATTTTCCAAGTTTCTGACTTCCAAATATTTTAGCAATGGTTAGATCTAAAGTTACTTCTTCTGCTGCCTTACGCAAATCAACTGCCACCACCATTATCGCTCAAGCAGGGATAACTCAACTATAGCCACCCTCCAATGTATTGTAGATCAAGTGGTGGCAAATACTTCGTTGCATCCATATCTACTCCAGCCTACTGAGATAGGAGAATCCACTCCAATACCTTTTTTAGGCCTCTGATGTCGCCGCTAGCCTCATGACCTAAAATGTTGCCTACTTTCTAATTGTTACGAGTTAATCTTGAATTTCAAGGTGTCAATGAATTGTTGAACAATGTGTATAACATTATTCAATAACATAATTCACATGTGATAGATGAAAGGTTACTTTGTCTTGAAGAAAACCTACACAACGTGCCTCCGAGTGGAAACATTGTGCATGAAGCCCTTTCAAACATAAGCCAAGTTATCATCCAATATGTGACCGTGTCGAGGAGAGATGAAGCGCTGAAGTTTCTAAATCACCAGAAGAGCAAGAAAAATCAAACTCCTCCTTAGAGGGCCGAGGGAAACTCTGGAAGTCGTGTTCCTTCGGAAGATCGGGTAGAGGAACCACCAGTAAAGAATTTGTAGAAACATCCTTTATGCGCCCCATATTTTAGATAGTAGGATACCGAAGTCATTGGAGAAACCTCCTAAGCTGAGCGAATATAACGGGAAAGAAAATCCCAACGAGCACGTCCAACTCCTTAACGACTGTTGAACTATTTCAATGCTGATAAGGCTTACAAGTGTAAAATATTTGCGCTAACTTTGACATGATCAGTCAGGCTATGGTTCAACGCTCTGCTAGACGGATGCATCAAGTAATGGACCGACCTATGCGAGAGCTCATCCACTCAAAAAAGGTAGCCACTAACAGTGGCTTCCCAAAGCAGGATAACATAGGGAAGGAAAGAAAGTTTACGATCTTACATCAACCGGTTCACGTAAGTGGTTGTGGAAGTAGAAAGGGCCGATGAAGGTCTCAAATGTTGGATATTCGAGAATGTCCTGCTGCAGGATATCCCTTTCAGATATAAGTTGGGAAGAACGGAAGCTCGTACCATGAAGGAACTACTGAACAAGGCTTAACCTTTCATCAACTTATAGGAGAATCTTAACACCCGATTTGACTACCCGGACGATGCTGACGCCAATTTTGGCCGCTCAAATATGAAAGATTTTCACCATAGGAAATATGAATTCGACCAATGAATACATGGTCGGTATGATAAATACACTCATTTGAATGTATCACATGAGAAGATTTATTAGGAGTTTGCTAACACGGAGTTCCAAACGGGAGGAGTTAAAAACCCCTTTCCCATCAGAGAGTCGTCCCAAATGGACAAGACAAAATATTGTCGCTTCCACAATAGCCACGACCACAACACCGATGATTGCATCCAATTAAAAGATGTCATCGGGAGATTGATAAAAATAGTTTGATTGTCTAAATATGTGAAGGAATGTAAGAGAGAGAGAGAGAGAGAGAGAGAGAGAGAGAGAGAAGAGTCACCAAAAAGTAAGTTCCCCTTAAAAGTTAGGGATGTTTGGACCAATGAAGACAAGACTAGTGTTGAGAATAAGGGAGCTAGAAAGAGGAAGCACCAATACATTATTCCATTACTAGAGGGGAACCCGGACAAACATCACATCCAAGGGGACGATGAAGAGAAATATTTTTGAAATGTTGGTCATCCATAAGAAGGATGAAGGCACGTCAACCAAAACCTCTTACAGGCCAATGCTCGAGTTCCGAGACAGTGAGGAAATTGAGGGAACCAAAAAAAATCTTCCCTTTAGCCATAACGACTACGATTGGACATTTTGATGTCTCCTGAATTTTGATCGAAAGTGGTAGCACGTGCGACGTAATGAACTTTGAACTATTTGAGAAGATGTACCTCGAGATGCAAAATTTGTGGTCGTACGAGTGATCAAATTTATAGGCGTTTAACGGTACGACGACCTTCCCATGGGGGTACGTCGAGTTGATGTTATCTATAGGAGAGAGAAGGGACGTCTGAATCGTTAGCTCACAGTTCCTTATGGTCCCTTACAAAATTGTTCACAATTGTATTCTTGGTAGACCCTTCGCAACCACCCTAGCTGTCATGGCCTCGCCGGTCCACCTCAAGCTCAAATTCATAACCTTCATGGAGAATCAATCATATTCAATGATGATCTTGAAGGGTCTAAAAGCATATATGAATTACTCCAACATGAACAAGGATAGAGCAAGGCCATGTAAATTAATGTTGCATACCTAATCGGCTAACTCAGAAGCATGAACATCCGACCTCATAAAAGTGGTTGATACAAGAAGAGAGAGGATAACAAGAATAAGTTATGGCTAGTCCTCCTGGTTATGTTTTTGAATTTGAATTTGGTGCCAATTTTTGGATAATCAATTTGGTTACGACTTTGAATTTTCATTTAATGGTGTTTTCAAGATAATCAATTTTCTCACAACTATATAATGAACTCCCAATTATAATGAAGAAAATTTAAATTCTGAAATATTTATTTCCTTTGTGGTTGTGTAAGGTAGCAACGAGTTTGGGGCACGACCATAAGGATCGAGGCCCAACACAAATACTTAGGGGTGTTGTTGCAAAGGCCACAAGTGTGTGAGCATAACAATTTAAACCCCACTGCATGAAGCACACACACAAACAAAACGGCAAACCACTAAAATGGCAATAACGATATACCCTCTCTAGTAGCTAGCCACTCTAGAGGCCACTGTGGTTTGGCTAGATGTTAACCTTGGACCAAGATTTCACTAGGGGAAAGGGTAATTACCTTGGCCGGGTACGACTCCAAAGATGTTCAATAAAACTTTAGGGAAGACGATGTAAGTTTTCCCAGAGCAATGTACTTAGGATAGAACACATACCGTAAACAGGTAAAAATAGCCCCATATCTATATCATTTCAATTATACTTTACAACATATGTTGCTAAAAAAAGATAAAAAGGGAAAGGGTTGCTAGATCTGAAGAGAGACGACCATCCCATCTTTAAGCATATGGTTCGGTCAAATCTACTCCCTCAGAATACGCAGAGGATAGTGAAAATGCTCCACTTGCTATAAGTAATTCTTAAAGGACTATGAAACAATAGTGGTACTAGGAGTAGAAAAATTAGTTAAACATTGAGCCAATAATGGATTCTCAAGATGCAGAGCTTCTAGTTCTTTTTGAACCATGGAAATGGATGCCTGAGTAGGCGATAAAGTAGCTTGGGTAGAAGCTCGAGATTTATTCTTCCTTGTTGAACCCCTCACCAAAATAGTTGCTTGATCGGAAAGATATCTAGAAAGATTAAGGGCGTGCAAAGCATCACCTACCCCCCCCCCCCCCTAACAAGAGAAGCAAAAGCTTTTTGTATTTCTTGCATGTACGTATCTTGTTGGAGTGTCAAGCTACAAATGTTTTTCTCTAGTCATTGTTTCTATTTGGGTTGGTGGTAAAACATTAAAGCATCCCAAAGGAATGCCCACCAATGTCCATAGCAACAGATGCGCACAAAGTATAACACACTAAAGTCGACAATTCTTCCTCAAGAGCACACTCGGTCAAGTTGGATAAATAGGAACAATCTTATTCTAAGGGAAATGCCTTGTGTTCTTTAGAGTGAGGAGGCTTATCCCGGTCAACTATGCAAGAGTTGGAGGATCCGGCAACGGCCTTTGGGGAACATTCAAAACATCAATGTTACTAGAGGGCATTAAGGACGAAGAGACACCGACCAACCCTGAAGTAGTTGAAGGACCCACTGTAATTTGTGTTGGCCGGATTCCCTGTCTTAAAAGACGAAGCACATTATAGATAATCAATTCAAAGATGAAGAAGCCAAGTGTGTCCGAGACGTACCAAAAATAACCTTCTTTTCCTCTTTGGTATAAGCATTCATTAGCAGGCGGGTGTAGAAGAGTAATTTCAAGCACTTATGTGAAGCTTCATCTCGATCAGTAGCGCCCCTGGGGTTACCTAACTCTTTGATGAAGCCCATCAGCTGCTTCTTCAAATACAAATCTTTCTTAGATAAGATGTCTTATTTGTAGACATATAATTCATTTCCCATCAGGAAATTACCCTCGTTCTAGTACTTGGGAAACAAGTTGGTGAATCTACCTCCCACTCTATCACATACGATGCAAGTGTTGCATTAGAATCTAGATGGAGGGGGTAACCAGGAAGAGTTAATTTGGGAAATTCTTCAAGCTCTTCAAAAATTTCCCGAAACCACTGACAGTTTGGACTAAGTTAATCAAACCATGGCCCCGTGCCTGAGTCGCAGAACCACATTGATCTTTGAAGAGATGGAAGAAAAATGTTAAAAAGGGTTTCCCATTTAATTATTTGCAATAATATTGAAAAACTTTTACATACGCCTAACTCGCAAGTGCGTCTATAATAGAGAAACCATCAAATGATTCAAACCTTTTATTTCAAAGCCATTTAAGGGCAACTAAATGCCCAAGATTGAGAAAATACACTTGTAGAAAGGGATGGCACCATCACCATACTCGTTGGATATTCTCTCATTTTACTAGGGGTCAAGACACCTCAATTCGAGAATGGACCAACATCCAAAAAGGATCTGTCAAAGACTACCCTTTCGAGTAAATACATAAACAATTGAATAAGAAACATAGTTGACTCAAGAAGCACAAGTATCTTCTTTTTATTTTTTACTCATGATAAACACTACTTTCTTCGAGTATAGAAAGGGGTTATAGAAAATGCATATGACAATGAAGCAAAAAGAATGTCTCAAAGAAATGTGAGGTGACTCCTAAAGAATCCTATGATGACTTACTAAAGGAAGTAAACTCTATCAACACTTCATATCACCCTAACGAAACACTCAAGTGTTTCAATTCCCGAAAGTCATTATGAGGGTACCTCCAAAAAGATATTTGAGGCATAGGGCACATTAAAGATGAGAATTACCAAGAAATAGTAACATTTTCACTTGGTTTCTAGGAAAACTAAAAGATTGATCGACAAATGAGGAAAATACGATAATCCTTAGTGTTGTCATACAAAGACAAGGTTTGAGGGGAAATTGTTCCAGGCCAACCAGAATGGTCATCGACTGACCATTCAAAGGGAGTTACAATTTGTATGGATTACTTACAGCACATGAGAACTATCATACGGAAGAGTACAAGTGATTCAGATCCAAGATGCACCAACAGCTCCCTGCATCACACGTCTAACAAATAGTTGTTTCTTATAACTATTCCATTATGTAAAGGATACACGCGAAGAATTTAGGCACATAATTTCAAATTTAAATTTTATTCACTTTTCTCCTTCATTTACTGACTTGAGTGTTGGAGTGCTAACCTTGCATGTCAACCTCTCCTCTTCCATATCGGAAGCTCGGATCCACCACTGTCCACCGCAACCACTAATTCTCCAACCAATTTTGGTTCCATAATGGAACAGAGAGCCCAATAAATTCATGTGTTTTCTCCCTTATGAGTCTTGCGTTTTACAAGGAATCCCTGGTGGATTTATGCATTTTCTCCCTTAGGAGTATTTGATTTATGCAAGGAGAGCCTGACAAGTTATATGTTTGCTCCCTTATGAGTCTTTTGATTTATGCTAGGAAAGCCTGACGGGTTCCTGCGTTTGCTTCCTTAGGATTCTTTTGATTTATGCAAGGAAATCCCAATGGTTTAATGAATTTTCTCTCTTATAAGTTTTTGATTTATGCTAGGAGAGTCCAGTATGTTCATGTGTTTTCTCCTTTATGAATCTTTGACCTATGTAAGGAGAGCTCAACGGTTTCTTGTGTTTTCCCCCTTAGAAGTCTTTGATTTATGAAAGGAAAGTCTGGTGGATTCCTATGTTTTCCCGCTTAGAAGTATTTGGTTTTTGGCCGAGCTTATACTTGGCTACACATGTATGATTTATTCAGAAACATCAAGGTGCCTCATTAAAAACTCTCGCCCTTGAAGGGGAAAAAGTGATATCCCGAGATGTTATTTTATTTAACAATATTCATTTGCTTACATAAACTTTATCCTTAAAGGCTTAACTAAAACAATGTCTTAGGGTTTCTCATGTTCCAAGTTCTCAGAACCTCTTTGTCTTCCAAATTTCCAACTTGTATTCTCCCCGAGATACTTTCTGACGTACCCGGTAAGGTCTTTCCCAATTGGGATGTAGTTTTCTTATCTTGTCTTAGGCTACCAATTTATTTAACACCATGTCACGTTCCTCTTTTCTTTTGGGTCTCACTTTGGTGTTGTATATCCCCGTCGCTCTTGGCTTTCTCGCGAACTCTTAAATTTGTGTCATTTTCTTTACTTCTTCTACTATATCGGTTGAATTCTCGAACTCGACTTGATTATTGATCTCATTAAAGTGCTCCCTCTGCCAAGTCAGCGTGTTAATCTTTACTAGTAGCATTGCATCAGACACATAGAAAATCCAGAAAGGTGTCTCCTTGGTCAATGAATAAGGGGTCATGTGGTAAAACCATATCACCTATAATACTCAACAATATCCTTTATATTTATGTTATAGAAAAAAAAAGGACACTCTTTTAATATTAAAAATAATTATGATACACATTACCTCATGAGATTGCTCGGACCAGAGTTTTTGTTGCTTCATCCAGCTTTTTCCTCATGTCGAATATGATGATTTTATTGGTTGACTCTGCCTGGCCGTTTATTTGAGGATGTTTGACCAAAATTGTTTTTGTTTGTATTCCCATATTTTTGTAGAATTCGATCATCGCAACACTGTCAAACTGAGTCTCGATGTCAGGGACTATCATCTTTGATAATCTAAAAGTGCGGATAATATTACGCCAATAAAAATGGTGTACTTTTTCAACTGTTATTTTGGCCACGATTTTAGTCTCCACTCATTTTGTGACGTAGTCGACCCCGACTAGCAGAAATTCTAATTGCCCTAAGGCCAGCTGGAAAGGTCCCAATATGCCCACTCCTAATTGACAAAAGGGCCATAGGAAAATAACCAAATGTAAGATCTCGGCATTGGCGTGGATGGAATTTTAAAGTTTCTAACACTTGTCGCATTGGTTAAGAAACTCGACACTAACTCTGAGCATCTTAGGCTAATATTACCCGACTCTTAGAATTTTAATTTATAACACTCTTCCTCCAACGTGTTTTTCACATATGCCTTGGGGCACCTCAAGTAACATCAAACCCACATCTTCTTGTGCAAAGAATTTTAACATGGGCGTGGATTGACACATCTTATAGTGTTTGTCCTCCCCAATGACATATCTAGCTGAAAGTCTCCTTATTTTCATGACAATGTGGTTCTGACTTCCATAGTTTGGTGGATTTTAGAGCATATTTGAACATGTTTACAAATCCTCTGTGGTCGTCAATGTATCCTCCAATGGACTTACCTTATATTCATGTTTACGTAGTTAACTTCGTGCAAACTAGAGCAGGTAGGCTTTAAACTTCCCATGTTCTCCATCTTCAAACTATAATTGTAACACCTTATTTTCAAATCTTTATCGCTTTTGATCACACTACTTGCCCATTTCTCAATTGATACTTTGTGGTCAAATACTTGGTGATGGAAAGGCTCATGGTAGATACTTCCATGTGTTTGCTAGCCGAGAAATGGTGGATCATTTTCTTCGCCGGGTCCTAGTAATTGGTGATGGAGAACCTTTGGAGGCTTATGTACCACCAGAAGGCCACTTCCTTCATGTCCCTAACATCAGTTTACATTTGAGGAAATTAGTTGCTCCAATGATGATCATTTGCATGTTGATAGCAATAATGTGATCTTGAAGATCACTTTTTCGTCAAACATCACCAAGAAAAGGCAGTTTGAAGTTATCTGAGATCTATGTGTTCTAAATCTCTGTCGATAAGGGTTGGGGATCCATAAAGTCTTGACGATCAATTACAGATCGCATTTATTATTTTTGTAGATCATGCACATTATCTTACAATGTCTCGTTATGGCGACGTGGTTCCTCCATAGCGGTCAAGATTTTTACTATGACAGTTTAATCATTGTTGTTGTGGTGGTTGTTGCTATTGGTGGCAATCCTTAGCATCATGCAATAAGGTCATACTGTTGTTGGAGCTGAGTGTGTGTGACTCATGTTAGTTTTACCAGTAGGCACCAAATAAACACGTATAGTACATTAGTTTGATAACTCTATTGGTGTTAGACTAGTAAGAGATAGGACAGTAAGAGTCATAATATTATTTAGTAAGAAGGGTGTAAAAAGTGTGTATAGTATATGATGTTAGGCAAGTAAGAGTTGTAATATTATTTAAGTAAGAAAGGTATGAAAAATGTGTCCAATTTGTTCTGATTTCCAGTTTTTTTAACATTTTCTAGGTTATGAGTTTTATGGTCATTTCATTTCTCATTATGGTGCATATCAGGTTATGAGTTTTATGGTCATTTCATATTTCATTTCTCATTATGGTGCATATCTCCCTACTACAGACACTGAATAAGCATCAATCCTCTTATTTCTTTACCAAAGATCGGCCATTATGACCATTTTTTAGGTTTTAAATTTTATGGCCAACTCAATTCTCATTATGGTGCCTATCTCCTTATCCAACTAAAGATGATGAATATGCATCAATCCTCTTGTTTCTTTGTACCTACCACTTATCTTGTTTCTTTGTACCTACCATTTATCTTGTTTCTTTGTCTAAGATCTACCATTTATGACCGTATTCTGGGTTTTGAATATTATGGTCAATTCATTTATCATTAGGGTGCATATCTCCCTATCTAACTAAAGACAGTGAATAAGCATCAATTTCCTTGTTTATGACCATTTTCTATATTCTAAATTTTAATAAGCATGAGTCCCCATGTTTCTATGTTTCTTTGTCTAAGACCAACCATTTACGAGCGTTAATTTGCTCTTAAAACTCTATCCGCATATTGAAGTGCACTACCTATTGATTGGATATGCTTAGCCTGGGCCAGCCTATTCGCTTTGACCCATTTGTGTTGGAAGCAATCCATGTTCGAGTTCATACCCACCCAGATTTATACCTGGCCCAGGTTAGGCAACTTTTAAAAATAAAAAATTACACCCCCAACAAAAAACAACTAGAACCCTCTAGAAAAAGATATGGAAGAAGCATCTATTGACACAACTTTTAAAAATAAAAAATTAGGAACTTCGAATAATATTATAATCGACAACGTTATCTCCAAATGGTGGTTTTCAAAAAAATGAGCAATTTGGTTAGATTCCCTCAAAAATATAGCTTAGATTGAAGTTTTGGTAAGACGTAAGAAACACAACCGTCTAACTTGAGATTTTTCCAAAAAAAAAACTATGTAAAACTTATTTGTTATCAATCTTCTTCACGTGATGAAATCAACCAATACCCTTTGAAGGAGATAAAATTGTAGTATAATTTAGTTCTCGTACAATATACATGAACATCTGAATTTTCCTAGTGACTTGCATGAACAAAGAAGTCTCAAAACCAGTGCTGCATGACTTTGCTCGACCAAACTTACTGGTTGAATGAGACAGAATAGGAACCAGTGTTTGGATCTTGGACTGCTTTAAAGTTGTCTACGCTCATCCCAAAGCGGCCCAAGAGAGAGTTGCCCATATCTTTCAGTTTTGCTGCATCAAGAAATACTTACGTCTAAGGAAATGATACTAAACGAAGCGAAAAATTAAGTGCACATATAATAGTGTTGCGAACTACTCACAGTTTAAGATAAAACTTATTTTATCAAAAGAATGATACATATACGCAATTGCCAGAAAATAATGAGCTACAATAAAGCTTTAATAATTATGCAGTAGTTCAGAGCACCCCAAGTGCAGTTTAGAAGAATCTTAGCCTACTAATTTGTTCTGCCTGGATATCCATAGGGATAGCACCCCTAGTGCAGTTTAGAAGAATCTTAGCCTACTAATTTGTTCTGCCTGGATATCCATAGGGATTGGGGTGAAAATAGGTCAGGCTTTATTTATCTTAAATAGAAAAGGTCTAGGCTATTTTATAAGTCTAATAAAGCCTTTTAAGATTTTCAAGTCTATCAGACCGGCCTATTTAAACAAAAGTGAATAAATTTATTATTATTATATTGTATTTTGTGCTTTAAATTAAAATACAAAAATTAACCTTAGTTATCTTGAAGAACTTGTAAAAATAAGTTGAAAAAGCATTATGAACAATGGCATAAGTTGTTGTCATAAGATGTTTTCAAAAGTTCTCTCCAACCGATAGTATCACCAAACTTATGCTAATAGGTAAACTTGAATGAGTCAATGAAAACAAACATTTTGTCTCGTTGATCTCTTAATTCTTTGGTCTATTTAACATTAGTTGAATTTCTTATTTACAAATGTTCAAATGAAATAGACTGGCTTTTAAATAGGTTGGTAGGTCAATCAGACCTTCGAAAAGGTCAGACTCAGGCCTAAAAATAAACCTATGATAAGCTATAGGCCAGACTTAGGCTTTGAATATTTTAGCAAGTCAGACTCGGGCTTGACAAAGCCTAGCTCGGTCCTGCCTATATATATATAGAAAATTCAGACAATATTTATGTTAGGCCTCCCTAAAATAATGTATAAACCAGCTATAATATGTTTGGGTTCATTGTTAACTTGCAAGAATGGGTCAGTTTATGTTTTATAGTCTGTGACTTAATGTTGGGGGCTATGGAGTTTAGACCCCAAGTACCCAACATAGTAAGTGAGTTAATTTGATTTTGATTCCCAAGAATCATAAACTCCTATGATTATATTTATGATTCCTATGATTATATTTGTTAGCTAGAGTTCAACGATCACAGTGTGGACAGCCCGTCTCACCAACGTTGAGCTGAAATTCAACACTATTCGAAGAATGGAGATGAAAAAATATCAATTTTTAAATCACTTGTCATAGAGACTGTGATACCATGAGAAGAACATCTATCTGAAGCTTGAACTGTGTGATGAAAACATGGGAATGAGTTTAAAGTATCTCTATCGACATTAAACAGTGTGGTGTCAAAAAAACAAACATTTAACAATGAAGAAAACAGGTAAAACAATAAAACCATGGCCACACACCACCATACAAAAAAATCTAAATAAAGCACATACATAAATATTTGAAAAACTAAGAGAAAAAGACTCACCAATCATTTCTTCTTTCATCTTTTCCCGTTTTACTGCAGCAAGGGGCTCTAGCCGGCGAATGGCTTTCCCAGCTAGATCATTTGAGGGATCAATTTCTAAAATCTTTTTCATATCTGTCAATTAGTGAAAGATAAGATTTATTCAAGTGAAAAACTGGTTATGACTGACACGATAAAGGAAGAAAACTTGTAAGAATCATAATGCTATTAGTGTGCAAAAAAAAGTCACCCATATTAGGAAATAAAATAAAAGGGTGGTCACAATAACCATCCGGATGTTAACAATTTATATTACAGTCACCTTACACCCTTCTTATTAACTACAACTCCCTTGCTTAGTAAGTCACAAAAGGAAATGGAGAACCCTTAACCAAAGTAGGTATAACTCCTCAAACAAGGAAGGGTGTTAAGTAACAGAGCAATACATAAATTAAGGGTTGCACATATCATTCCCAAAGACAGCCTGTGTCAGGTTTAAGAGGTGAAAACCCAAGAGGACATTGATATAATTACGCTGCTCTATTATAAAATTTGAACTCACCTGCGATGGCCTCTTCAAAATGCTCAAGTTTTTCATGGGCCTCTCCTCTTCTTACCAAAGCTTTGACATAGGTAGGATTCAATTCTAATGCTTTGGTGCATTCTTTAACAGTGTTGTCATATTTCCCCTGAGATATGTGTCATAGAAAATAAGAAACAACTCAGTCAATCACAAACCAAAAACCTTAGAGACTGTAGTGCAACTTTATTGAAATGTAAACATGTATCTTACTAAAAAGAAGAAACAAAGGCAAGAATGAAAAACGGAGTATCATACTTTCATTCTTTTCTCTTTTGCTTAAATAGGCCTATTGATTGAAACAAATCGGGATCCAGACTTTGCTAAGATTTATAGCATCAGGGAACGAATAGTAGTAACTATGTAAATACCCAAGCTAATTCATAGTAAATTAATAATCCTCAAATTTGAAATCTACAAGAAACTTGGTTTATACTAGAGCATAAATATAGTAACATTTTAAAACATGTTAAATTGCTTATGGTTGGGTCATAATCTAATCAGTGTTGTCAATGGCAGATGGTGGTCCACGGCGGAGAGCCAAAATCCCGCCATAGCGGCCGCTTTGCGGCGCCGTTATAGCGGATTATGGTGGAAAACCTGTAATATTGGCCAATATTTACCATTGCGGTGAGCCCAAAAACCGCCATGTATATCCACCATAGCAGCCATGGCGCCACTATTTGATAACACTGGTCTCATAATGGTTAAATCTCTAAAGGTGTCCCCTTTCCCTGAAATTAAACTTATTATTGGAGACTACACTCTGCAGGCTACACTTCCTTTTTCTGTCCTACTGCAGCTTATGACCGTTTCTATTAATTAATCTCTGGTATGGAAGTAACCCTGGAGCATTCTTTACATTTTGAGATATCCAGTTTAATCTCAACTTTAGGGTTTCGAGGATATCTTATCATTCTCGTAGTAATTTGCCTCTCTTCAAAATAAAATTATGAAGATTTTACTAGTTATACAATGACAACATATGGTTTTACAGACATCCGATCATAACTCATTCTTGTCACATAATAATCTTATTTATTTAAACCTGTTTAGAATGTAATCGTTGAAATATGATCAGGACATTTGTGTAAAACTTATTTATCATGTCAATATTTGGTTATTAAACCAAGTTTGGACATATTCTTATGGCCTAAAATGAATTCAAATATAGAAAGGATAAGAACCAACATACTCCGTCCGGTCTCAAATATAAGCAACAAAAAAAAATCTAATGGTCTTAAATATAAGCAAATGTTACCTATAATTATCACATTCAATGTCATTATTCCAAATATACCCCTATTTTTTTCACATTTTTATGTTTTTAACGATTTCCATAGCAAAAAGTAAGGGTAAAATTAGAAAGAGTATAAGACTGAAATGCATTTAGACATTTTTCTTAAAGGGTGAGCTTTTTTGTAAAGTTGCTTATATATGAGACCGGAGGAAGTAGATCACTAGACAAAGGCGGTTGAATAAAAATAAATTGAGATTAATAGCTCATCTTGTTGACAAGTATGAAAGGCAGGATATACAAATATGCAGGCAAGAGCTATTCTCATTAACAGGACAAAAGGATGCCATACCATTTTCAGAAAGCACACACCACGATTAGCATGGCATATTGATCGTATTTCTACAGATGAAGGCATATCTGGCGCAACTTGTAAAGCTAGTTCATATTGTGTTAATGCCTCCTCATACTTAGCATCTAAAAAAAGTTTGTTCCCCTCTACCTTTGCTTCATTTGCTTGAATCAATGCTTTCTGTTACATAAAACATACCATTCAAAAACTATATTTCATCATAAGGAAGCATTTCTTTAATAAATCAATCAATACTAGAAAACTGACAAATCAATTGTTTTCACAAACAACCAGTATGATATGCTTTCATTTTTCCAGTAGTGAAATTGGCATTAATCTAGCTAGAAAAACCTGTTGCTAGAAAGTTCATAACCATGACAAGTCAAGCAAGGGTTAGACCCATCACGGGTCTATCGTATTTATAATGGACTAATTCCACAACTCAAATATGCAACCTCCTATGGTAAGTTTGGATTGGTGGAATGTGATGGAATAGACTGAAATGGTAAATAATGTGATTTCATTGATTGAATATGCAAATAATTGATGGAATGGAATGGAACGTGATGAAATTCATTCCATCCAATCCTCCATTTTTTATTCCATCGGATTTGGGGTGTATGCAATGGAATGAAACATTATTAATAAAATACTCAAGCAATGGAATGGGATCTATATTCCAATCCGTTCCGCTCCATTACATTCCGTTATGTATCATCCTGATCCGCTCCATTACATTCCATTATGTTGCATTCCGCTCCGCTCTATTCCACCAATCCAAACATAGCCTTAGTCACCCAAAAGCAACACCCATTGCTGAACACCAAGGCTCCCCTTCAACATTAATACAGTTAAGCAAGATTTTATTTGAAAAGCAGACACACACAATATATAAGTTTGTTTTTCAATGCTTCACCATTGTTAGAAAGCTATCCACAGTTCCAAATACAATTAAACAAAAAGAATACTGAATAATTGTATCAGACCAAAAAAATGTATAAAACCTCTCTCCAACTTGGATCATTAGAGAATCAACCATTCCTAATTGAACGTGAATCTTTACACTCGTCAAACCATGACTACAGCTCTACAACTAGGCTTATGCAGGGAAAACCTCCAGCGCCTTAAAACTTATCAAACCAGTGGTTTGTTTTCAGTATGAGTTACTCTTCAATCATATCACTTCATATCATAGAAAATAATGAAAGTATCAGATTGTAACAAGTATATTAAATTTCTAGAGGAACCAATTGCAATCGAATGATCAAAACTGTACAAATACTGAGGTGGCGAAAATATAAACTACAAACGAAACCCTAGATTTCGCAACCTGTTTCAGTTCCTCCTCGTTGATTGAAGCATCGTCAGAGGAAATCATTCTCTGAGGATCACCCTGCTCCTGCTCCTGCTCTTGCTCAGTATGTTGATTCTGTTGCTGAAGATGTTCCCGTTCTTTGTGTTTGATTGCACCGCCGTCATTGGCGTCGACGTCGCTGCCGAGATCGGTGTCACTGGCGGTTTCAAAACCTTCGGAAGCATCGTTACTTGTACCGGCGTTGGAGGGTTTGGGGTTTCGATCCTCAGTCTCCTGATGCTCGACAACTACCATCTTCTCGAAGGTTTGCTGTGAAAAAAATCGTTTGGAATTGGATTAGCAGCAATCAGAAAAAGTGATTCTTGTGTGGCAAAAGAAAATTGTGTTCTTCTTATGTTATGCTATTTCATGGAATAATCCAATTATTAAAATTATTAGTTAAACTTATTAAATAGTTTTGGTTATTTCACATGAGAAAATGTACATGCTCCTATTTTTTTAAAACAAGAATGCTATTTTAAAAAAAAATATTATATTAAATACACATTATTTATCATATTTATATGATAAATAGTATTTTTTAAATAAAAAAGTATTTTATATGACCTTTGAATAGTGTATAATAGTGCATGACCATTATTTGAGAATTGGAAATTTACCATAATGAAATAAAATTGATTAATAAAATATAAAAAGTTAATTAATAAAGTGATGAGATTGATTAATACATGTTCGTATATTAAAAATGATTTTTACTATACTATCAAATTGATGAATAAAAAATTAAAAATTAGTTAATAAAGTTATGAAATTGTTTAATAAACGATCAGGTATCAAAAATAATTTTGAATAATCA